>NW_012154396.1:4472914-4574649 GCF_000956105.1 Propithecus coquereli
AAAAAAAAAAAAAAAAAAAAAATTCATTTTTGAAACTTTCAGAAAACAGCGCTCTTTAGAGTGCCCAGAAGTTAAGTTCATGCTCACTCAGTCTCCATCCTTTACAATTTCATTGACTTCAATCATTCCTCCTTCATGTTTACTAGTTAGGGATCAGCAACATTTGAAAAATTAAGGGCCAATCTTCCTGATCTATTAGGTAGGTAGTAGTGACAGGCGAAATCTCCTGGATAATTTCACAAACAAGAAGTGGGTGGCAAATGCATGCAGACCACCTTCCCTAAGATGAGAATGGGAAAAGGGAATATAAATTAGCTACTAAATAACTGAATAACTGGGGCCAGTTCAATCAAACTATAAGAAGATATGTCTGTCTTGCTTAACATTATGTTTCTGGTGCCTAGCACAGTGCCTGTTACATAATAGTTGCTTAAGAAATGTTTGATGACTGACTAAATGAATGACTGAGTAAATGGATTCCACTGAAAATCAACCCATGTATAATCATTGATAATGTGCCGTAAGTTACAGATGCCTTGTTACACCCGTTAGAAACACTTTCAGTTTTACGTCAGAATACTCACCCAGTAGTTGCTTAAACAAATGAGGTTTTTTTCCCCCCTACAGTTTGGAAGAAGGCAGTTGCAGGTGTTTCGACTGAGTGGCTTTATGACTTCTCAGAGTTGCAAGATTGTTGCAGAACTCCCATTCATCATGTCCTTCTATAGCATGTTCAAAGACAGAAGTAGCTGGGTAAAGGGCAGAGACCTTCCTTTATAACCCCCTTCTTTTATGATGGAGGAAAATATTCCCCAGGAGACCCCTAGGGGATTGCCTCTCCACTTCATTGAACAAAAGTAGGTTACATGTTTGTTCCTAGGCCAGAAACCAGGACCACTTTCCTTGAGAGCGTAGGATCTCCAACCAACACATAAATAGGGGTTCTGTTAGCAAAGAGGAATTAGTGAGGATGGCTTTTGCCATTCATTCCCAAACTTATTGTGATATCAGAATCTCTTGGAGGTCTTGTTAAAACTCAGTGTTCTTTTGATATTCCTTGGCTACAACTAGACATAGAATTGGTGCTTTTAGTTACCACTGCTAGAGTCGAATGCAGAACTAAAGAAATGTTATTTGATTAAAATACCATGTATAATTCAAGGAAAAAGACGAATAATGCTTCTGAATTTTGATCAGTACATGCGATTTTGCCAGCATTTCTTATATTTGCTTATATTTAAGTAGATTTTTGCCCTCCATAAAGCAAATAAAAATCTATTCCAACAAATAAAAATAAATTAACATCTGGATTCATTTTGGAGATTTGTTTCTTTTATTGCGAGCATAAGAATATCTTGAGTTTGTGTTTGCCCTACTAATCTATGTCCACAAGAACAAAGTAATAAATCAAAAAGCGAAAAATTCAAATAGCTTTCTAATATCATAGTATCACAGAAGCCCTAGATACTACATGTAGTATCTAGTATCATATAAGCCCTCAAAATAAGTGTAATCCAACCTTACAACTTAATTTAGTTAAACTACTTGTTTATGAAAACACAAACTTGGTCTCAAGTTACTGTTTTCAGTTGAAACGAAGTACATAATTTTAGAAAATAGCAGTCCATAGAGTAATTGTGACTTAATGTGTTTTGCTGCTTTGCTAGATTCTCCAAGCTGTTATTATTAGTAAGAATAGTGTTGTATAGTTTTCAGATACATTGTTTTGGGTGATAGGCTTCCAACATCAAAATACTAAAAATTGCCTGTGTCATATAAGGAGTCTCAGATGAAGATTCCTCCAAAAGAAAGCACCTGTTTCTAGTAATTTCTGTATGAATGTTTAGGATTATAATTTGGATAAAAAGGTTTTAAAGACACAATTTTCAATTCCCCATTGTACCTGCATCTCCAAATATATCTATATTACATTTTATTAAAGACATCTGTTAGAGTAAATATAACTGTCAAACCAAAACGCTCATGTCATTTCTCCTTTAAAAATGGCCAATACATTAAAATGAAAGGTTATTTACTTTTAAATGTCATATGTTGTATTATAAAAGACAACCACTAAAAATATCTTAAGTTATTCATAAGTGGGTCTTCCACAAGTTTGTGCCAAGTAATGTAACAAGTCATCATCATCAAATAACTTGTTTGACCATTGTAGTAAATATTAAGCATTTATTCAGATATGAAAGTGAAGTTTGCAGGATGTAAGATTTTCCTGGTAATATTGGAACAATTCCACAGAATGCAGGATGGGTGTCACCCTTACAGTTTCCTAGTTAGTAGATTATATAAAATCTGAATATTTTCAGATGTGGGTTTTTTCCCTCTTTTACCTGTTCTCTCTCTCTTTTTTAGAACTTATTTTCCACACCACAATTGATTTGAGTGTTACATACTTGGAATCTATGTAAGAGAATATCATTTCTGAATCTGTGCTTATGAAACGAAGCCTGTCTCCATTAACTTGTCAATTGAGTGTTAGAATCCCTGGCTGGAAATGAGTTTTTTAGTTGATTAATGGGTTCATTTGTTTGTTTTTATTTTTATTTTTCTGCCATCAGTATTAGTGATTTTTTTAAATATTTTTTAAAGTAAGACACATGCTCAAGGGACAGTTTCCATTGCTCACTGAGCATTTAAAATAGGATCTGCAGATCATAGTTGTTATGGGTTGAATACTATTCCCCCTACATACACACCAAAAAAATTCCTATGTTAAAGTTCTAACACCCAGTACCTCAGAATGTGATCTTATTTGGAAACAGAATCAATACAGATATAATTAGTTAAGAATAGGTCATACTGGAATACGGTGGGCCCCCAATCCAATGTGATAGATGTCTTTATAAAAAGGGAAAATTTGGACACAGACACACACACAGAAAGAATACTTAATAACCTAAATAGTATCACATATCACATGATGCTGGATGGAGGGAGTATTAGAAAGCCTTCTTTTTCCTGGAAAGCAGTATGCCTCTCTACAAAGTAAAGCAGCAGTATAAATCAGTATCTCTTAAGTTTAGCAAATATGATCTAGTCATAATAACAAAAATAATAGATAACACAGAACACTTGCTATGTGCCTGCCACTTCTCTAAGTACTTTACATATACTAATTCATTTATTCTCACAGTAAACCCCATGAAGTAAGTATAACTATTATGCCCCTTTTATAGGCAAGGAAATTGAAATTTAGAACCTTGGGGAAGTTTTTCACCAAGTTTTTAAACCTCAGGCCTAAGAAACTAAACCTTTGACCAGTAATAATCCCTTAATGTGCTCTACCTTCTTATACCTGGCTTGAAATAGACAGCTTCACCAATCATATTACCATACAAGGTAGTACCTGCACTATCTCAGCAACTCTGTAGATAGCTCAGGTCTCTCTTGAGAGTTAGGATAGCAATAAAGAATTGCAAACAAAATTATTATTATTATAAACAAAATTATATCTTCTCGGAGCAACTATGGGTGGGTAGTTCTCCAAGTTGCCATCTACCCAGCATCCAGAAAGAGTACAGATAGTGTGAAACAGCACGAATATTTAGTGTGTACAGATCATGTGCAATTTTGAGTTCACACTATAACATTACTGTCTTAGAAGTTGTATTCCTAAGATGTCAGTTTCGTCGGCGTGAAGCTGTTTCACAAGTAAGCATTAGATATTCAGATTGCAAGTATAGTCACGCGTTGCTTAACAACAGGGACGCACTCTGAGAAATGCATGGTTAGGTGATTTCATTGTTGTATGAACATCAAAGAGTGTACTTACACAAATCTAGATGGTATAGCCTACTACACATGGTATAGCCTATTGCTCGTAGGCTACAAACCTGCAGAGCTCATTACTATACTGAATACTGTGGGCAATTTTAACACAATGGTAAATATTTGTGTATCTAAACATAGAAAAGATAATATGTTGTGCTACAACAATGCAATGGCTACTACAACATCACTAGGTGATAGGAATTTTTCAGCTCCATTATAATCTTATGGGACCACCATCACATATGTGGTCTGTCATTGACCAAAAAGTCATTATGTGGCACATGACTGTAATTAAACTTTATCCACAGTGTAAGAAAGAGCCTTCACATATTCTTTGGAATCACTCTAACATTTGAAAATGTATGATTAAAGTTAAATTTGAGGTACCTACCTTTCATCTATAATTATCCATATCATTAGTAGGCAAGCTGAAAGTAAATGCCAACAAAGTGTAAGCACAGAACAGTTCCTTACATGTAATTTTTATCTTTGACCAACAAGACCTTTTTAAATTCTGTTACTCTGGTCAGAATAAGATTTTTTAAAGATCTAAGACTATAGAATTGGGCATCAAGTATTCTGTTGTATTATCAATGTTAAACAAATAAAGATCAATAAATCAAAATAGAGAGCAATGCAATGTGGTAAAGTGAATGACAATCATAGAAATACTTAGAATCTTTAAATGGAACAGTTTTGGCACATACAAGACATTCAATAAATACTTTTAGAATGAATGATTAATAATTTTTAAAGCTGTCAAAAATCACCTTTATTATTTAATACTTACCTTAAAACATGAATTTATCTGACACCATATAAAAGCGTTTCCCTTATTTTCCACCTTAAATAGAGGAATAGTGCCTGGATATAGGAAATGCTTAAAGAATTTAAGGTAGGATGCAAGGCTATATTAGGTAAGCACTCCAGTTTTCTACATCCATGAGAATTCTTTATAAACAAACGAAAAACATGAAGTCACAAGAGGCCCTTCACCTAAGTAAGCATCATATTATCACAGCATAGAATTCAGGGGTGGCTGGAGAACTCAAGAGATAAGCAAACATTGTTCTCCTTTCTATGCTTGAAAGATCTAAACTGTGAAGAGCAAAGTAAAGGGGAAGAACTTAAGTTTATCTTGTGAAAACAAAAGAAATTGTCCACTGAATTTACCTTCTAATGGGATAAGTAAGCCACGTCTAGAGAGGTAGAGTGTAGAGAAAGCTTTGCTGATTGGCTAGATTTCATTGAAAGAATTTAATACTGAGGAAAAGAAATGTAGTTGCATAATTCTCAAATTGTCACTCACGAAGACTATCCAACTATAGTATAAATTTCTGATTAAAGAATATACAATATAAATTACATAAATGTTAACTGTTTCTATTATTGATGGCAGTATAATTTTTTTCTTTCCACATCATTATGATAGTATCTTCCTACCTATTGCTTCCTCAATAGTCTACTTACAGCCTAGCAAAAACTGAAGGAAACTTTTTCATCTATGTACAGTAAAAATTTTAATTACTTTCCCAGCAAACATGGAAGGAGATAACAGCAAGTCAACTAGGTGGGGGTGAAGAAAATCATTGCTGCTTAGGCTGACGCTTCTTTAGACAAGGTGAAGATTCTAGTCATCCCCAACATGAGGCAGAGAACAAGGAGGAGATAAGCAAAAGCCCATGACCTGGAAAATGGGAAGCCTCTGTATTTTATGAGCCTAAGCTTCATAGCAAAGCTTTATTATTCCATCTGAATTAGTACTTTAAATTCCCAGCATGATACACCCACATTCAAATGTAAGTCCAAAATACATTCCAGAGACATGTGTAACTATACAATCACCTCTTAATTATCCCTGCTAATAGACAACAGTGGTAAAGACAACCTAAAATTACTTTTAAAAAATAATTTTAATTGGGCTATGGATATAGTATGGTATCAACATATGATATGAAAAATTGATGAGCAAAAAGAAGTACTACCTCACTATTGCTGCAATAGCTGTCACACTCATTGTTCTGAGAATTTTATGTCCACTGTTGATGGAAAAAGAAAAGATATAATGCATCCCTAGAAATAAGTTAAGGTCTGAGAGAATATGAAAAGTTGACGAGTATCCATTTCTAAGTCTCTTGCAGTCTAAAATTTAGGAATTGGTGTCTGGAAGACAAGGAAGTTAATGAGAGATCACTGGATTACCTACCTATCTCAGAGAAAATGGAAAAAGAGTTTCATGAGAACTTTTGATCTTCAAAAGTCAGAAATAAACATAAGGGCTTCTTTTCCCCAGTGTATATTGTTGTCTGATTTGTCAAAGATCAGTTGGCTATATATAGATGGTTTTATATCTGGGTTCTCTGTTCTGTTCCATTGGTCTATGTCTATATTTTTGTGCCAATATTATGCTGTTTTGGTTACTATCACCTTGTAGTATAGTTTAAAGTCTGGTAATGTGATGCCTCCAGATTTGTTCTTTTTGCTTAGGATTGCTTTGGCTATTCGGGCTCTTTTCTGGTTCCAAATGAAGAACTAAAAGTAGACCTACCATTTGATCCAGTAATCCCACTACTGGGTATCTACCCAAAGGAAAAGAAGTCATTTTATGAAAAAGACACCTGCATTCAAATGTTTATTGCAGCACAATGTGCAATTGCAAAGATGTGGAATCAACCCAAGTGCCCATCAATTCATGAGTGGATTAACAAAATGTGGTATATGTATATTTGCTAAGAATTTAGTATGTGAAAACTTTCAAAAGAGCATTTCTACTCATTCACATCAAAATAACCATAATCCCACCTCAATATTCACACACTTAAACATTCTTCCTATTCCTTGTCTCTTCTCTAAAATTGTACATACTTGTATTCTTAGTGTGCGATACACAAGTAGCCTAAGCAAATCTAGGTCTAAAACATATTTATCAGGTATATTTCATGATGAATTCTCAGGATGGAGCCAGGATAAAACCCAAGAGGCTGCCCCTTCCAGAATTAACCATGTGGGCAGCTGCAGGATGATTAAGTGAATGTGGAATGGCTATGAGTTTTTTGAAAGGAGAAACTGGGTTCTATTCATCTTATTGAGCAGTGACATATTACAGAGCTTGGTACATAGTAACTACTCAGTAAGTGTTGATTAGTTAATAAAGGTACATGTTATAGGTGTATAACCATAGGTAGCTACCTGGGCTGAGAATAAGTCACAGATCAAATTCAAATTACATTGGCAACTTGTTCTGTGAACTTTTATGAGTCAGTTCCTGTCCATTTGATGATTTTGCAAGAGGCTGCCTGTTGGGATGTTTAATGTATCTAATGTATTGAAGTTCTCATATAAAAGTGCCAAATTACTATTATTAACTGAAGAACTGGTACTATATATTTACCAAGGTGTCTTTCATCCACACACTTGAAAGCACTACCAATTATGGCAGATTACTGCTAACACTTTTCTAAAACCTTAACACATTTTAGGGATTAAAACTGTATTTCTAGCTCTCATTTGTAAATACTATTTTTCCTAGTCCGAGATGGCTTCACTGTAATTTCAACTTTTTAAGCCTTTTCCTGGCCTCTTACATTTTTTAAGTATTAATGAAATATTTACATTGAAAGGGTTATTAGGTAAAAAGAAATACTAGAGCAGGCCTTTAGACTCACTATTAAATTCAAGGACAATATGAATTTAACTCTATTCATTGTACCTAGAGTCAGATAAATCTGAAGAAATCTTTTGCCATTATCCAAGACTTGCTATGTCTGGACCATCACTAGCCTTGGGAACATGGGTCAGATCTAGGGCTTAAGTAGCCCAGAACCACCAGGGACCATCAATACTCAATGAAATAAACCTGTATCCTCAGAAATCCTTGAAACTCTTTTGGTTCTTCCAGCAACTGAGAAGCCAGAGGGACTACCAATAGGACACACTCAAGGGACACCTCTAACTTGCGCCACTTAAATTCAGGCCAGCTTTGGGTACTCCAGATGTTTCCAGGCATCCTTCTGAGGGTCACTTTTTTTCTGTAGCACACGAAGGTCCAGTTTGCAATTGGTGCAAATCTACCTGTCTTCATTGCTGAAAAGAAGAAAAATGCTAAGGAAAACCAAAGAAAGCAAGAGACAGTAATAGATTCAAAAAATGGTCACATATGATAGGCCCTTTACGTTGAGATATATTAGCAAAGCTTTCCCAGGTCTGTATTTAACATAAAATAATGATCATTTTGAAACTGAAACACATTTAAGCATTTAACATGAGGACTTTGGTTGGAAAAGTTGAAAGAGACTCTTTTGGAAATTTGGAAAGGACTAAGTATACATCATTTCATAATAGCTGTTAAAAAATAGAAAACTGCACTATTGATGAAAATAAAAATCAATCTCCCCCTACCTTTCTGTTGCTGTTTCTTTCTGTTTCCCCAAAAGTATAAATAATTCTAACAGACCATTTGCAAATTTTTATTTTGAAATTAGTCTCCCAAATACATGTTTCATTATGTTAAAAGTCTTTTTTTAATAAACATATTTCTTGTACAACTGTAATTTACTTCAATAAATAATAGTGGAGTGACTTCTATAGGCCGGAGATATATCAGCAATATAGTACTACAGAGGGGACTCAAACACAGATAATCCATGACAGTTGTCCTTGGTTCCCAAACCCCTTCTCCTTTAAAATAGAGGCAGGAAAAGCTAAAAATACACTTTCCCAAAGACCCTGACAGCTAGAGGTGGCCGTGTGACACAGTTTTGGCCAGTGAGATGTAAGGAGTCTGATGGAGGTGTTTGAAACTTTTTTTCTTTTGTAATATAAGGAACAGACGTGGCTAGTCCCCGCCCCTTCCCCTTCGTCCTGCCCTGAATGTACGTGCAGCCTGGATCTGCCGCAGTCATCTTGCAGTCAAATGGGGGAACACAAGAGAGTGGCAGCAATGCTGGTCCTGACAACACTGCGCTGCTGATGTAATGTCATCAGCAACTTCCTCTCCGCTTTTGCATCATGTGAGAAAAATAAAAGGCCATCTTTTTAAGCCACCATCTGAGTCTCTGTTGCTTAAAACTGAAAAGCATTTGTAGCTGATAAAGAATTAATAAAGTATGTTTAAGTACACAAATAACCAATGGAGGTTCAAAGAAGGAAATTACATGAAGTAGGAGGAATCAGGAAAGGCCTCAGAAAGAGCTGGGGTTGGTGATGGTATGGAAGGCTAGGTTACAGAAGCAGAGTAAATCTCATGTAAAGATTATTCTATGAGCAAAACCTCTGGATACAATTTTAAATTATTATTATTTTTATTATGCCATCTGTCCACGAAGTCATTTTCTTGCAGTTTTATTTAAGGCTAAGGTTTGATTAATACATTTAATGATATCAAATATTAATATATTTCCTATAATTTCTATAATATCGCAAAAATAACTGATTTAATTTGCTATTTTGAGACAAAATGTCTCCCAAAAGTATAGATAATGAAGTATTTTGCAATTTTCAACTCTACATGAAATTATATTTTAAATGAGTAACTTATAAAGTTTATTTGTTTTATTTTTCTTTACCATATTTCTAACCATAAAAACAAAAACATCCTAAGCCCGTTTAGCCATGATAAATTATTGTTTATTAAAAAATAAAACTATCAGTAGCCAATGATTCATTGTGCCCTTCACAAACCTGATTATTATATGCATATATTCTAAAAATAAATATAATAATGAGTTCCTTGCTTCTCTATAGATATGACATCAAAATTATAGGATTGTGCAGGCTTGAGGTCAAAGCAGTAAGTCATAACTCTGATCCTAGCCATCCCAGGACAAAGCTGCTGATAAAAAATGAAACTAAATAACAACAAAAATCCTACCCCAGTGCAGGGGAATGTACCGGGACTAACTGTTCATTAGGTTCAAATATATTTGCTCAGCGTGAACAAGTCCATTAAAAGATGCTAATGAAAAGCCAGATTATCTTTTAAAAATGAGATTTCTCCAAATTTAATCCAAAGGTGAGAAAGATCAATTTAGTTATTTACTTAGAGTGTAAGAACACACAAATTGAAAAACCGGTGTTAGAGGGAAGGATAGATTTCCATTCTCTGAAACAATCTCTAAATAGAAAAGTTAGAATTTCCCCAATTTGTGCATTGTCAGATTTCTGAAAGCATGCCCAATTCTGCAATAGTAATAATTATGGATACTTTGTGCCAAAGTATCAAGACTAAAAACTCTGTTGTCTCAGTTTTCTCAAGCAAATTAGTTTTAAGTTATTTTAGTATAAACACTAAGATAGGTTACATAAGAAAAATAAGTGGATGCTTTATAGACTTTGCATTTTTAATATCCTGAATAGTCCAAAACAGAGATGACAGATTAAACCTATTAACATAAATTCTGTGTTGACTATAGCTATAAAATATGTGAAATTATTTTTAATAAATAAAATTATGTTTCTAAAAAGGTATTTGCTGAAAAGATGTCAAATTTTACTATTATAGCTAATCGTAATCTAAAAAATAAGAAAATTGCTATGTATTTGATTTTATTTAATTAGTATTTACTTTAAATACTTAACCCATAGAATTTATGTATGTGTATATGCGTGTGTATGTATTGTCACAGTTTGAGGAAGCTGATCTATTTATGGCTAAAACACATTAATCTTGGGATATGCAAGTATTCATGACACTAAAGTATCTTATGGTCAAAAACTAATTTTTACTCTTAAAACATCTTTAAGCTTCTGAACGTTATCTGTATTTGCCGGTGTCTCTTACACATTGGATCCAATTCAGCAAATATTACACAACCTGAGGGCAAAGGATTGTCCCTTATGTGCACATCATTCTCAGTCTCCTCCACTTCCAAACTAATTACCACCATACACACACTATTTTTAATAAAATCAAGGAATCATAGCTTGTTTCTTTCAAAATTTCTTTGCAAACAAAAACTAATGGCTCATGTTTTAGAGTGAAGCTGGCAAATCTCTGAACAAGGTAGCTGGTGGCAAAGAAAATCTTCTGCTCCCATGATAGAAACAGTCGGTCTTCTGTCCACCCCTAGCTGACAGTTATGAACGAGGCCAGGTAGAGCCTGTCAAGGGTAGGATCGCAAGTGTGTGTGCATATCTATGCGGGCGCATACACCTCTCTCTCTCTCGCTTTTTCAGGTGGCCATCTGGCTTTAGTAATTTCGTCCATGAAATAAAATTGATTTTAGTGTAAATGAGGGAGAACCTGTTATTAATGAATTCAACTTTTATACCCCAAGAGTTTAGCCAAACCTTTCTAAGTTTTTCCTAGTCAATTGCAATCATGACTTTTCTGTTTAATTTCTCTCAACTCAGTCAGAAGCTGATCTTTCACACACTGTCACTTTTTAACCCCCATAACAATGGAAGTTATTTTTTTTATTACATAAAGAATATTTTATAAATATATATTTTAAAAACTAATTCTTAAAATCAAGTTCTTTCAACTCTTGGTATGTTCACAAGAGCTCACGTTGGTGTTGCCAATAATCTGTTTTCTAACCCCTTGACTTTTTTGACTGAATTAACTTGCAGACTCAGGATTTGGTTGGGAGTTTGTTTTGGTTAATTTTGTTTATATTTGGTTTTAGGCAACTCAATAAAAGTAACCAAATTGAAATGATATGTTACTAAATTAACCATTTGTTTGATTGAACTAACTAACCGTACAATCATGAGTGTAATCAAGTATAGTATAAAATGCCCAGATTGAAATTTAAATTTGCTTATAAATATGGAAATTCAGAATATGTAACTACATTTATTCATTGTTTATAGACAGCAAAATATGCATATCATTGATAATATACCCTCATTAGACAAGAAGGTAGTACCATAGGACATGTTTAAGTAACCTGAAAATACAGTGTGCTTTTAAAAGTTTTGAATACATGGGACTGTACAGAATAATATTTATGCTACTAAACAATGTGTAACCAGCTGTGGCTCTTGAGTGCCACATCATAATTGTTATTTAGGTTTTTGAGCTTGCTCTCAATATTGCTTGATCTACCATGTCTTAAAAGTATTGGGAGAGAAGCCAGACTGAGACTGTGGTAGGCTGCTGCCTGGCAGGGAAGATTGTCAAGTGGACTGAGTTTGTCTTCAGAACTCCCCTTCCCTTTGCTGGGCTTTCCTTCCTTAGATGTATCCCGCACAAATGTTCTCCAGTATGCACTCATACACTTCCTCTACCACCAAACCAGTCTTCCACCCCTCAGCAAAACCTGGATGTAGGAAATGATGGGATAGACTCACTTTCATGTATAAATAGGTAACAAAGCTTCATTTGTTATCATTCCTGAGTTATTTAAATTTTAGTTAAGCAACAAATAAGGAAAGAAAAAAACATTTAATTTTCTAATTTCAGGATCCTGGCAAATGAAGAAAGTATTTTTGCAGGATGGTAGGGGGAGGGGGCACTATTTCCAGCAAAAAGGGTAGGGGAAGCTCAGTAACCTCAAATTATTTTCAGAATTGCCATAGATGTTCATATAAACTTAGGTCAGGTGAAACATTTTGACGTAAAATATGAATGCTAGTATTTGTTTATATCAAGTACCTGAATATGAGTCTAACATATAGCTTGATAATTTAAACCATAATTGCTTATAACACTCATTTTATCCTGAGTCACCTCCAAATTACTATAATCTATAGAAAATTGGCTGTCCACTGCACATGGATATTGATCTGTCATCTTCCACTCTGTCCCTGTTGCCTATTTTACCCCCGGCAGCCCTGACACAGGTTATGCCTTGGCTCATATACAAAAGAGAGAAATTCCAACTTCCTCATTTTAATATTAAGAGAATGAAAATAGTAACTTTGTAATAGGCTAAGCCAGGAACATGAAGTGAAACAAAAGGCAGGAAAATATGGAGAATTGGGACGATGATTGCCATGAGATATGTTGAGACTGTCTGTTAAATCTTTCCAATACTTCATGAACCACATAAAGGAGGAGTAACTTCCAAAATAGCATCAGCCGATATCCCAATCTCTGTCTCTCGTCTCTGACAACGGACACAGAAAGCAGTGTGAGATGCAGCAGCTCGTGCAGCTAAGGAGAGATGCCCATAACCCGGGCTGCTCAAGCTCCATGGTTTTTTTAATCACAAGCACAGAGGGCCACTGGCATTTGAGATTGCACTGTTGTAATAGGGCTTTGCCTCTCTCTCTGTCTTTCTTTCTTTCTTTTCCTTCTTTTTTCTCCTTCTTTATTTCTTTCTTTCTTTCCTTTTCTATTTTAAAAAATATTTTCTATTTTGTTGGCTTTCTATCTTCTCAATCTAGTGGCCCTTCAGTGATCTCTACTGTGCTTTGTTTCCCAGGAGATGCCACAAAAAGAGGCAAGGGTTTCCAGAGGCCTTGCCAGGATTTAAAGGGAGAGGGAGAGTTGCCTTGACCAGGCAGGCAGTTTTTAAATGAATTATGTTTGGGGGACTCTAAAGAGTTCTTCCTAACCTCATGGCAGTCCATTTTCACAATGGAGGTTAACACAGGTCACAAGTTAGGAATTCAAATGACTTCCATCTTTAGTGAGCAATTGACATTCAAGGGAAGACCTATGATATGCTGAAAAGAACACTGGTCTAAGAATCAAGAGACCGGAATTGTAGACCTGCTCCTGTTGCAAATATAGCAATTTAAAGCATTATTTATTTGCCCTGGGCCTCATTTTGCTCATTTATAAAAGCTAGATGACTTCCGAGATTCTCTCCCGTATTAAAATTTTTTAAAACCCATAAATTCTACCTATCAATAAGGTTCTATAAAAGGGTACTTGTGAGTTAAATTATTGAGTAGAAGAGTGTCCAATTAATCGTAGCATGTTCAGAAAAAAAGGAAAATGACCAATGACAACAGTAACAGCAAAGATGATTCACCCCATTCCTCTGAAATTATTCACATTGTCTTTCCATTAACAGGTCAGACTATTGTAGTGCTAACACCTGTCTTCCAGGCTAATTGTATGTTATTACCTGAACAATAAGCATCTGAGCCAAAGGAACAGGAAGTAGTTTCAGTTATCTATATCAAATTCTTATAGCTTCTTATCCTACAGCAGTTCCCAGTTTGGACCTCTGGCAGTATAGAGGAAACTCTTTAATATAACCCACATAAATAATTTTTCAAGACTTAAAACAAGTTTACCAATTTGGAGGACAATGAGCCTGTTGGTTGATGTAGAGATGGCTTTCTAAAGGCTTTAAGAATCTTCTAATTTTCTGGCAATAATGTGTTATCTGTACACATAGCACTTTCATATGATTCCTCATGCCATGTTATTTTTGTCTTTGTTTTCATAAAATTGTACTATTTAAGATTATTTGCAGTCTATATTAAAACACTGCATGATATTCTAATTAAAGTAATAATAATAATAGAAAGTTAACTAAAATTATTTAACAGGAAGAAAAGTCATCATTTTTTGATTATTTGTATTGGTTTCCATTATCCATGTAAATTAAAGAAATGTTCTCTTAAAGAAATTAAATTTAAATTTACTTATGCAAATTCACTTGAATAGTTATAAAAATAATATAGGGTAGGTTCCTCAAAGATAAAACTATCAAATGGCCTACTTGAAGATGGCACTGTAGTTTAACACAATTAATAGACATTATAAAAATATGCAGGAGAAACTGACATAAAAAGACTGACAAAATCTGGTAGGTAATACCAAAACAACGCTTATTGGAAAAACAGAACAAACTTGATTTAAATAAAGCTGGAAAACAATTCCAAAATAATAAACGAAAGGCCCACAATTTTACTTCACCATCTTTGAATATTTCATGATTGTGCCATTGGAGTTTCTGATTCATTCCCATGCTGCCTTCCTCTGCCTTTGCCCTTATTTTGTAAGGCTCGAAATGTGTACAGACCACCCTGTTAGGAGATTGGAAGACCACATTCCACCTGCAAGTTGCTTCAGCCTGGTTATTCACCTATAAAACAAGAAAATTAAACAAAGATTTCTGATTTTTATTTTGTTGTGTTTTTTTTTTACTTTTTAGAAGTTGAATCTTCTCTTTAAGAAAAAATCTTACATACAAAACACAATAGAGTAAACAGATACAAGAGTAACTGTGTGTATGTGTCTGTGTGTCAGTGTGCGTAGGGATGCAGGATAAAAGAGAACAAAGCCCTATCCACTGGGCCCCTCCTCCTCTCCTTGATGACCACTGAGCCATCACAGAGCTTGAGGATAACTGTGATCTCTCAGCTGTTACTCCATGCAGGCTTTAATATTTGATGCATATTTGCATTCTCTTTGGTATTGCAATTATTATGTTGCAACAAAGCCAACTATATAGCAATATTTTCCTAGCCCTGGAATTCTATAGAGGTGCCTCTAGACTCTTGGGGGTGAGGACATTAAAAAAGAAGCCCAGACATTTGGTTTTTGTAACTTTCCCATCCCTATCCCCCACAATTTCAACCAGAGCATTTATGTTTTTACCTATTTTTTTAACCTATTTTATATATTTTAGGGTCACGTAAAATTTATTTTGAGAAAAAGACTATGACTTAACAAGTTCAAAATCTGCTGTTCTGGAACAGTGTTCTTAAGCATTCTTTCACCTTGAAGTACAAGAAAAATGGAATTGACACGCACCTCATGGTCTCCTGAACGTACCCAGCGATGTAGGCAGTGTCTCTACCCCTTTTCCTTCCACTTAAGGGTGCAAAAAGGCTTTCAAGAAGGTGAGCTTGATGTTACTATAAGCTTGTTTTGAATATATATATTTGTTTCTCCTTTGGTGGCTAAGATCATTGCTGTTCCCACCACTGTAAGCAAGAAATGAATAGGATACATTAATATCACTTAAGTAGATACTACTTGTTTACAGAGTTATTCTATGCAGATGCAGGAAATTTAGAACTATAAAAAACTAAGTTTGATAGTTAAAAGTAACTAAAATACACCACTAGGTACCTTCTTAGCTACTTCATAATTTATAATTCATCTTCAAGGCTGCATTGGCAAGTCAGCAGGCCTAAGGGGGCCTGATTGTAGGTAGGTTTTCTTTCAATTCCTTCTAAATGATGGAGTTTAAAAGAGATGAGGATCACCAATACTTGGAGATGAAGAGAGAATATGGAGGGTTTAAAGAGATGATTTGATATGTCTTTGTTGTTTAAGCCTGGTATGTTTAAAATGTGTGCATAAATATAAATACAAAATATTAATTGACATTAGTTATTTGTTAATTATTACCTATGAAAAGTAATAATTGAGTTCTTTTCAAATGAAGTTGTTTGTATAACCACGATAACCATAAACAACAAACATATACGTGAATCAGAGCAAAATCGACCATCACTAAGTTTGAGGCAAGGCAGCCTTTCCTTCTGCTCCCCAGTCTCCCTCCACACACTGCACTCCACACGGTACCCTACCACCCCAAACCCAGAATGTGAGTCTGTTGGCTCTGAGAAGCTACACAGCTTGTAGCTAGAGGGAAACATTTGTGGTTTGATACTTTCCTGACCTATCTGAAGTGTGAGGTAAGACCTAGCAGCCCCCTGAATTCTCCTTAATAAATTAAACATGACAAGGTCCATTGAGTGTGTCTGTAGGGTGACTCAGGGTTACAATGTAGGTCTTTTATTTCATATTCTTTCTTAAACTTCAAACCTTCACATATTATCAATTTCAAGATAATTATTAACCACATGCCCAAACAAAAACAAAAGACAACCTAGCCTGAATTTTTTGTTTTTTGATGGAGGGATCTCATTTAAAATCTAATTTAAAATCAGCTCATCACAAATATATTAGAAATCAAGTCAGTTATCTTTACATCAGATGTGGTTCTCTGCTACTGAAATATATATACTTATTATAACATGTATACTTCCTTTCCTTCTCCCCCCTAAAAAAATTTTTTTTTCAT
The DNA here is from genome assembly GCF_000956105.1 of Propithecus coquereli. Taxonomy (NCBI): domain Eukaryota; kingdom Metazoa; phylum Chordata; class Mammalia; order Primates; family Indriidae; genus Propithecus; species Propithecus coquereli. The sequence continues at coordinate 4,489,645 of NW_012154396.1, forward strand.
AAGACTTAGAAATTCACAGACAGACAAATATCTTCTATAGCAGGAACTCAATAAAATTAATTTTATTGCTATGTGTCAAACTTTCCATGTAAAATTAGAAATCCAATTATACTGGCCATATCTAAATTTTAGTAATTCATTATTGAATTTTACATAACTACATAAAGACAATTTAATTGTAGTGTGGGTAGTTTTTTAATACTAAAAAGATGCATTCAGAATAAAACAGACTAAATTTAAAGGAACTATGGAGGTCATTTTGTATTTCTGAATATATATATCTGCATCTCCTACAACTCCCATCTTTGCCCTTGCCAGTCAAGCCCTTGCCAGTGAAATTATGGTATAGAAATGTGAGTAAAATCTGTTTGTTAATGTCATTAAACAGAATTAGGACCCATATATTTGTAATTGGTATTTAATTGGGGGATACTTCCACTTTAAAGCTGCAAGGAAGAACATTGCAGCTGAGATGTTCTTTATATAGATCTTACTATCTGATTTGAGTGCTGTGAGGATTTGGCGTGGAGTAATGGAACATTGAGGCCTAGGGACTTGGGGAAAAGAAAACCAGGAAAAATGTATCAAATCCATGGGGCAGCTGAAGCCAGCAGCAGACTGGCAGCTGGGACCCAAGCAGAGAGTGAGCCAACTGGAAACACCTCCTGCCAGAGTATGAAGAGGGAACTGGGGGCAGTCTAGTATCCACCTGTCTTAACCCTGCCTTAGGAGATGAAAGAGGAGCTCTGGCTTCACACGGGAGCTGTGAAAAAGAAGAAGGATGACATGGAGTATGGTGATCAGATGGCCAGTAACAACCAAGAGCTGAGAAGGTAGTTTAATAAACAGTGACAAATGACAACAAAACAGGCAAGACCCCAAAGAACTCTCAAAAATACCCAGAAGGGAACTGAGTTTCTTGTGGGCAACCAAATGAGGGTTTGCACAAGTTTTATTTGGATGTTAATGGAAAGGACAACCCCACAAGGCTGGAAATATAAAGTACTCCAGTTATAACTGTATTACCTAAAACATTCTATTAATACTTGGAATTATGAAATTTCTTCTCAATGAAGCTAAAGTTACATCATAACTAAGTATAGCTTTATAAAAGCCTTACATATGGCAACAACTTGTTAAAACCATTCTGCTTCCTTTACTTGAGGAAGGAAAGCTAACTGCTCTCTCTGTAATTGGAATCGTTATATCTGTTCTGTGATTCTATATATCCCCAGAGAATGAGGGAAAGGAGCTCAGAGAGGGAGGAGAATTATCATTTATTGAGCATCTAAGTCCCAAGACATTTTATATAGTATTAATAGATATTGTCTTCATTTAATCCATAGCAACTTTCTGAGAGAGTTATTATAAATCCCATCTTATGGTATGGAACAAGAAAAGTAGGGCTCAAGGTTAACTCACTTGCCCAAGGTCACACAATGTTTCTCATGCTTGCGTAAAGAATAGACTCCTTGTATAAGAATCACCAAGAATATGTCAAGTCCCTGGTTTAAAACACATTGAGTTAAGATATAATTTATGAAAACATCTTTAATTGTGAATTATCACCATAAAAGAAAACTTTCATTCATGTAAAGATAAATAACTATAACTTTAAACATCATTGAACTGAAAACACACACACGTACACACACAAACAAAACAAAATTCAAAGTACAAGGATTTGAGAATAATGTCTTTGGACCCTTAGGTGTCAACAGACTCTTGAGAAACATTATGCTTTTACCACACTCCCATCATTTCAGGTATCAATAAGAGGAGTGAACTGTGTTATAAAACACTAAGTAGAATGTAACAGTATTGAAACATTTTTTTAAGCTTATAATCTGCAACCAGACATGAAAATCCATATTCCTAATTTCCAATTAGCATACAAACTTCCACATTGTATAGCCGAGTTGTTGCAAAGATTTGCCAAAGTGGGTCAGTCTCAGAAGATCAAAGTTATGACACCCTTACACTGTGTAAGGCCATTATTTTTGGACCTGGTTTCATCCAAACCTTCCAAGCAGGAAGGTTTCATGCTTCCTGCTTCCATAAGCATGTTCAACTAGTCTGAACAGTCTTAGTTCCTTGCTGGCAGGCTGATCTGGCCCTTCTGCTCCTCCAACTCACAGGTCTGCCTTGCACTAGGCTTGGTTTAAACAAACTGGTTACCACTGGCTCTATACACATCCTACCCTTCAAGTGCAGTTTCATATACAGTTGTCCCTCCCTGTCTTGGGGGGATTGGTTCCAGGACCCTCGTCTGTACCCCGACATACCAAAATCCACAGATGCTCAAGTCCCTTATGGAAAATGCACATAGCCCACACGCATCCTTCTGCATACTTTAAACCAGCTCTGGATTACTTATAATACCCAATACCTAATGCTATATAAATAGTTGTTATACTTTATTTAAAAAAATTTTTTTTACTGTCGTATTGTTATTTTTATCTTTTTAATTGTCAGTTAGTTGAATCCACAGAACCCCTGGATACCAAGGGCCACCCATACAAAATTCCAGGGTTCCACTCACATGATACAAACTTAAGTCTAAGAACCAATGGGACCCTTCAAACAGAAATTTCCTTTATCCCAGAGACTGCACCGACCACTTTACCAAAGATGCGAGTTGGCAGTCTTCCAGGACGCCATATGATCCCTCTTTGCACTGCTAAATACAGAATGAATATATATGATAAAAGTGCACATGATAACCAAATATAATGGAGGTAGAGGAAAGTCTAAAATGCATTTTTCCAATAGGAAGGAGCTAGTTATGAAACTGCAGAGACATGAGTTTTTTAAATAGCAAAATGGGGGCTGTGTGGCGCTGCGGGCAGGGCGGAGCCGCCGCAGTGACTCGAACTGCCGCCCGGCATGAACTCGCTGGAGCAGGCGGAAGATCTCAAGGCTTTTGAGAGGAGACTTACTTAATATATTCATTGTTTGCAACCTGCCACTGGACGTTGGAGAATGCTTCTTATAGTGGTATCGTCTGTACAGCTACTGGTGCCTGGAACTGCTTAATAGATCCTGAGACACAAAAGGTGTCTTCACATCATTATGGAATCATCCGTTTTTCACGGATATCGTGGTATCGTCTGTACAGCTACTGGTGCCTGGGACTGGTTAATAGATCCTGAGACACAAAAGGTGTCTTCACATCATTATGGAATCATCCGTTTTTCACCATTAGCTGTATAACTCTAACAGGCTTGTTCTTTGCTGGAATACACAAGAAAGTACTTGCACCATCAATTATAGCTGCTCGATGTCAAACGGTATTAGCAGAGTACAATATGTCTTGTGATGATACAGGAAAACTAATTTTGAAACCTAGGCCTCATGTTCAATGACAATCTGCACTCATTGTTATGGGACCTAAAATAGCCTTTCTTCAAATAAGTGATACAGCAAAAAGCCATAAAGGATTCTTTTGCAGTTGGATATGTGAAGGTCATGGCAACAACTGACAAGAAGTGTGCAATATTTACCCAGATTATCTTGATGATGATGACTCACGTTATCAGTGCTTTGGTACCTTTGGTTACCTGTGTTTCAGTATTAGTGTCACTTTAGTACTTCAGATCCTGAAAAGATTTTTGCAGGTGAAGTATGCATGTATGTACGTTACTAAGTTAAACTTAGAAACAGAACCTCATTCAGTTTTTATAATGTATTTTTGCAGACTATTGTAAATAGCAAATCAATGCCAATGTTAAACAAAGAAGAAAATGTTGTATGGACTTTGTTCTCCTGCACCAGTATTTCAGGAACATCTGCTTGCCATCCCACAGCTCTTTAAGACCGGCTATTATGTGTGCCTTTCATTCTTACACTTTTTTTTTTTCTTTCAAAAGAACAGATAAAGTGCGATGCGCACCATCTGAGGCATGGACACACTTGAAACTCAGACTTGGAGGGGGGGCAAGGGCAACATACGTAACCTAAACATCTGTACCCCCATAATATGCTGAAATAAAAAAAAAAAAGAAAGGAAAAGATAAGTGACATACACTTCTCTTGTAATCATACTGCGGGACAAACATTGGATTCATGAGGAAAACTCATCTCCATTATGTTGTAAGAAATTATAGATGTTTTGAGAAACACTTTTTGTTAAACTAGATATTGAACTCCAGCAATTATTGTGGTATATTTTTCAGTTTATTGTTTTCATTTAATTCTGAATATCCTTTATATTTTTTTAATAATTTTAAGAACACCCCAAATGCTTGTGAATATGCAAGTTTAGTTATAAATTATGTGTTGTCTGGGAATTTGACAGTCATTGTTTTAGATAACTGGATCTCATGCTGTGGTGGACATGCCATTACACTGGTGTTGCACGGGTGTAATTGATCATCCTGCTCCATTACAGGATAACGTGGGAGCCGGACCACAAACTAGTCTACAATTCTCACTGTTCAGAGAGTGTTAATGACATACTTGTGTACGCATAATAGCCATGTGTACTATAATAGCCCTTAAAATTAAACTATTGGGATTGCTGTAAATATTTTAAAGTACTAGAGGTGCCTTTTACCTGTTTATTAAAAGATTTTGAAAAGGTTAAATTATTTCATGAGCAATCTTTTAAACTTCATTTAATATAAAGTTGAAAATTCGATAACAAGACAAAAACTTTTTAATAAGGCTGCCATTTAACTTAAATGTTTATCTTAGCTTTCACATGTATAAAATTTTATTCTTTGAACTGCAGCAATAAAATCCTCTGTTCCTAAAGATAAAAAATAAAAAAATAATGGGGACTGTGGTTCACAATTCCCCCAAAATATGTTTCCAATTGCTTTCTCTGAATTCCTGAAGGACTGACTTTCTGATTTAAGAGGACTTTGTCATCTAAAACGTCTAAATATACCAATTTAAATACATAGTATCAGCAAAAAATGAAAACCAAACTGTTTATTTTTTTCCTCTCACTAGTAAGAGCTGAGCCAGCTGTTCTCACCTACCCACTTTGGCAGGGAAACTGGAAGCAAGTATGTGGGAGGGAAGGAGAAATATCAAGGCGCATACATGCCTGCAGATGCCATAGTTGGCTTTCAAGTTGCATGATTCACATGTTAATACTGGAACACTCACCAACTGATTTCAACTGGAAAAAGCGCGTGGGTTATACACGACTCTTTGGTTTCTACATAGGAAACAGAATGCATATTAAATCAGATCATATATAAGATTTTATCCCTTGTAAACTCTAGAAGAGCAATTTGCCAAAAAAAAAAAAAAGTATAGCTCATATGTTTCTTTCTTCTTCTCCCTTCCTTCCTTCCTTCCTTCATTCAGTCTTTCCTTTTTTCCTTCCTTTCCTCCTTCCTTCTTAACAAATAGAGACTTGAACAATAACGTTTATTTTCCAAATATCCATGTACTGACTATTACATTAGTTTAGAAAGATTAAACTAACAAAACACTGTTTCCCTTAATACTAAATTCCAGCCAGTGACTGAGTTGTTTTCAGTTCGGGACGTGTTTGTTTTTGACCAGTGTGAGTCTGTAGTCCTTAAAGAGACTGAGGCTGAAATCTGAGACATGTCACTGGGTGTGTCAGACAGTGAGAGCTCCGAGCTTGTGGAAGGCTGAAGCATGCAAGGCCATATCTGCTCTTTGCCTTCTACCAGCCCGAGCTCCACTTCCTGCAATTCTTTTCTAATGTGCTTCTTTGCTGTTTTCCAAGTGTCGACCAAAAATATCAAGATTGTTTGCTATCTCAAATCCCAAAATACATGAGACCTTGAACAGAACATACATGATTTCTAAAAGGAAAGCAGTGGAACTAATGGCAAACTTTTTTATACAGTCTTTTTTTTCCCCAGGGATAGATATCTTAAATAAAAGAACTCAACAAAAAATGCTGTGCTTTACTGCGGAGTCAGATAATTCTAATTTGAATAAGACTTGGTTAAGTCAACCGACAAATATCAAGTTCACACTTCTAGGTTAACTTAGAAACTAGATTCCCACCTTCACTGCCCCTCTTCTGCCTTTCCTCAAATATGAGCTAACTATAAAATAAAAAACTGACAAATGCTTGTTTCCTCAGGCAAAATCTCAAGGATAATTTAACTTTCCACCAGAAAAGGCAGGCAAATCTAATATGAGAAAGATGAGGCTGCTGCTCAAATAGAAATAAAGTATCAAACCAGGAGCTGAGCCTAGACAAGATTTTGAAGTTTGCATATTTTCTGTGCATATTTTTCTAGTGTTTCTAGTCTGTGCTTTCCAAAGTATTTGACAGCACCCCCTCCCTGCTTCCCAGCTGCTGGGAGGTATCCACCAGTTTCCTGACACCACTCAGCCCTCTCCAAAGCTACTCTCAAGTAGGGATCATCGTAGAAAAAAGTTTCAGTCAATGTGACTATTGGGTCAGTCTGAATAAACTTGTTAACTTCATGAAATGTGTTTTGAGTGTTACCGTTAATTATGGTATAAAAGGTTTTTCCTATGTTAAAATAACTTCAGGACTTGTATAGGTTTGACATTATGGTGGGGTACGCAATTAGAGAATTCCCTGTACTACTCTCAAGATTGACTTCTATAATTAGGTTTAGATCCAGGCCAGGCAATGGCAATAAGTCTGTGCAAACATGTCCCATACAATCTGCATTTGAGAGAATTTTGTGTGTTTGTGACACTCGTACTTGGCAAGCTCTACTTCCCTGGCAAAATAAAAAATTTTTAAACAGGCAATTATAAGTTGCCTTTTCTTAAAAATGATAACAGTAAAGCATTTTGCCAAAATGCTTTCACAGACATCAGCTCCACAACAGCCTGAAAGGTGGGCAAAGCTAGTCTTGTTTCCCCATTCCACAGACTGGGAAATCAATGCTCAGAGAAGTTAGGGGTTGTGGTAAGGGCCAAAGAACCCAAGTATTCTCAGAATTCTTTTCTTTGCACTAATGAGACCCAACTATCAGAACCAGATTCTTGAGTCCTGACCTTAAAAGGTCTGGGAATATGCATGTTTGTAAAGGGTTCCCTAGTGACTCTGGTGCTCACACAGATTCACCTAGTAAGGTCGTAATAAGCAGGTAAGTAAAGGAAATGATGCCCTAGCATGGTGTCTACTGTGATCATCGCCTCAATCAGCTCTGTGTTCAGTAGGATGGGATCATCAATGGAACTGATTGAGATGGGGTAGAATAGACATAAAAAGAAAGCAGAGAAGCAAGGAATTTGGCAACAGACTGTCTAGGTTCAAATCCTAGCACCTTGACTTAACAATGTGTGAGCTGGATCCAGTTGCTTTATCTCTCTGATCCTCAGTTCTTCAGGTCATAGTGTTGCTGTGAGGATTAAATGGGTTAATCTAGGTTCATCACTTAGAACAGTGGCAGGTACTTAGTAAATGTTATTTACTAGCTGTTACTATTATTATCCTTAGTTTTAAAAGCCAAGAAAAAAAATAGAATATTTGATGTTTCAATTTTAATGAGACACATATAATCACCAAATGTATCAATTAGGGTTGTCTGGATATAAACATAATTATATTCTGACTTTTAAAATCCAAAAAAGGAATTAATTGGAAATCATGGTTTAGCTCACAGAAAAGAAGGAAAAGCGATGAATCGGGTCTCAGCAAGGACAGGATCCAGGCAGCTATAGAGATTTAGATGTCAGGAACCAGCTGAAAGTCTCTCAGGGTCCTGTCCTTGGGATAAAAGAACCACAGTCATTATTTCAGATGATACGTTATTCACTTAAGATTTAAATTCCAGATCATCTATTGGCCTGGTTGGGGTCATGTGCTCACCCCTTGCCTAGAAGATAAAAAGAAATTCTCACCAAGACTCCAAGGGTAAGTAAGTAAAATCAGGGTACCAGAGAGAGAGATGGATGCTGGGCAGGCAAAGAAAACAAATGTCCATCATCTTACTAACTGGTTATATTGAAAACAGTCTTTTATACATTGGTCGGTTGGAATTTATTTACATTTTGCCACAGATACCAAGATAGGTGTGATAAAGTCCTCTGGGTAGCCTCAAAAGGAAGCCAGTTTAACTCACAGTGCACCAGAAACATTAATAATATTCTATAGCCAAGATACCCAAAGATTCTTAAACCTGACCCTAAATCTGAGCTCTTCCCTTTAAACCCTGTATAAGCATTTTGGAAAATGGGCTTGGGAACATACAGACCGGGTCTCATTCTGTTACCTGGTGCTAGAGTGCAGTGGCATGATCACAGCTCACTGCAACCTTAAATTCCTGGGCTCAAGCGATCCTTGCACCTCAGCCTCCAGAGCAGCTGGGACTATAGGTGCGCACCAGCACGCCCAGCTAGTCTTTCTATTTCTTGTAGAGACAGGGTCTTGCTGTTGCTCAGGCTGGTCTCAACTCCTGGCCTCAGGCAATCCTCCCACCCCGGCCTCCCAAAGTGATAGGATTACAGCCATGAGCCACCATGCCTAGCAATAAATTTTTTTTATCAAATGAATGAGTACTGTTAAGTAAAATAGCCAGATATAGAGATTCTGAATAGAAAAATTAGTAAAATTGTGTTGGTCTCTCCAAAATCAAAAACCACTCAATGAGAATAATGACAAAACATACATTTAAAAATTATTTTTCCCATTTGAGAATAGTTTATATTTTGGGAAATAAAAAATACAGAAAACAGAATTCCTTGCTATTAATTGCTAAATCACAGGTAAACCAAAGACTCAAATATTACTGACGAGATTTGAGGGCTATAATAAGGTGTTTCTTCAGCATCTCTTAGAGCATCTAAATTATTTTTTTACTATGTTTGTATCTCAGAAGGAAAATTCTGGTCATTATCTGCAACTATCACAAAATAATAAACTTTTGCTGTTCTGTGTTTTTGTTTTTGCTAAAAAAGTACTGAATAATTTTGAGTCACATTTTTTAGAAAATACTTTATGCTTCTCCTTTTAAATGACCTAAGTTCTATTTTAATGTGTTTTCAAATGTTTATCTTTTGGAGAGAAGGGAAAGTCCTTTTAAAATTAAAAGTGGATAGTATAGAAGTTCTTTGTCTGAAACCACACTATAAAACTGCTGGAAGTCTACTGTGGTTAAGTAAAAGAAAATTTCATGTTAAATGCTGACTTCCAGGAAAATTATTCCATTTTGTTTGGAAAAGGACTGTCAGAATTCATACTGAAAACACAGGCAGTGTAACTATAATTTCTCTTTTCTTGCTTTTGCAAGGGGGCTTAAGAGCAGGGAACTGGAGAAAATGACTTTTGGGATCTACAGAAAAGTTCCTAATCTATTCATCCAATAAATGCTATTTCCATCTTCTCAGACAGTGTTCAAGGTGCTGACAATAATTGGTGAATTAATACCCAAATACCTAGCCCAGTACCCAAGATCCCAGCCCTGGGACCTTACAGCCTAGTAGCTGAGACAGACAATAAACAAGTAAGCAGTAAATTAGGGAGACAATTACAAATTGTAGTAAGTGCCATGAAGGAAATAAACAGGGTTCATGATAAGGAGTAGTGGGGAGAGGGGACTACTTTAGGTAGGGTTGTCAGGAAAATCCTCTCTGAATAGCTCTATTGATTGAACTCTTTATGTTTTAAATAATCAATCAATGGCTTAAACAATAAAAGAATTTATTGACTTGTATAGGAATAAGTCTAATTTCCAGAAAGTTTTGTCTAGCAGCTCAGTCCTTCCAGGAGATCTTCTTCAGCCTGCCTTACATCTCTACTTCCCTTAATGGTGACATCATCCATAGGCTCCATGCAGTTCCTACCCCTCCTTACCAACTCCCAACCTGCACACACACACACACACACACACACATGCACAACACAAATATACCCCCATTCATGGGCAAAACTATTAATATAATCCAATAATCCAGGGAAAGAGGGAGGTCTCTTCCAAAAGCTCTCAATGAATAGAGAGGAACTTTTCTTTCTCAGAAACCCTAGTAAATGTCTTCTCACATCTTCTTGGTTCTGACTGGGTTACAGGCCATCCCTGAATGCATCACTGTGGCCAGAGTAATGGAATATGATGATTACCGCAAGCCAACTGAGGCCACCGTTGGAGCTGGACATAGGATCCATCCCACCTAAACCACAGGCTTAAATGTGGGGGAGGGGTGGAACTCCAGAGGAAAATTGGATCACTATTTTACCAAAAGAAGGGTGGATAGATGTTGGCTGCAAAATAGCAGATGCCTTTATTAGGACATGACACTTAAGCTGAAATTGAAGAAGCCAGCCTGTGATGAGCCAGTGAAGCAGGGTTTCATGTTCCAGGAATAGCAAATGAAAAGGTCCGAGGCAGGAAAGAGCTTGGCATGTTCGAGGGACAGGAAAGTATAGGTATTTACAAAATAGATCATTACTAACCTTTGATAATTTAACCAAGAACTCTCTTTGTTTACTGATACTTAATATCTGTACATATTTATGGGCTATATATACTATTTTGCTACATGCATGAATGTATAATAATCATTGCATACTACTATTATACAGTGGGTATTTAGAATATCCATCACCTTGAGTATTTATCATTCCCATGTGTTGGGAACATTTTAAGTCCTCTCTTCTAGCTATTTTGAAATATACAATATTTGTTGTTAACTATTGTCACCCTACTCTGCTATTGAACATTAGAACTTTTTCTTCTGTCTAACTGTATATTTCTACCAATTAACCAACCTCTCTTCATTCGCCCCCTTCACACGTACATACACACCCTTCCCAGCCTCTGGTATCTACCATTCTATTCTCTACCTCCATGAGATCAACTTTTTTAGCTCCCACATGTGAGTAGAACATGCAATATTTGTCTTTCTGGGCCTGGCTTATTTCACTTAATATAATGACCCCCAGTTCCATCCATGTTGCTGCAAATGACATGATTTCATTTTTTATGGCCATATACTGGCCAATTTTTTATACACACACACACACACACACACACACACCCCACATTGTCTGTATCCATTGGGTGAACACTTAGGTTGATTTTATGTAAGTTTGAAATTTTTCATAATAAAAATTAATAAAAGATAACACATGCCTCTTGATGAGTCATTGTTTGAATTTGGGAATACTATTGAACCTAAAGAACAGCTGCATTAATATATACTCATTACATAGATTTGTGCTCTCTTAACCATTTGTCCCTTGGACTCTCTTGCTCATTTATACTCTCTTTCCCTCTATATCCAGATAGATAGATAAATAGATACTTTTTTCAAATATTTAAGGGTAGGTTGCATATAGCCCTTTACCACCAAACCCCTGAATACTATAGTTTTGGTATTATTAATAAAAAAAAAGAAGAAGATATTCTCTTAAATACACAGTACTCACAAAGTACAATAAATTTAACGTTGATACAAAATTATATCTATTGTCTCTATTAAAATCTTGGCAATTTACACAGTAAAGTCCATAAAGGTTTGCCATTTTGTTGTTTTTGTTTTTATGTTTTGTTTTGGTTTTTAGTTTTAGTTTTTTTTCTTTTGCCATTCAGAACATGACCCAGTAGGATAAAATAACTATATTTCATTTACATGTCTCTGGAGGTCAGTACAAAATTTTTAGATTCAAGAATCAGACACTGTGTCCAGGTCATCCCCATGCCAGGAGCCCCAGGGAACCTGTATCCCCGTCAGGCCCTGCCAGCATGGGCTAAAGAGGTCAGTTTCCTCAGGCCATCCTCTCTACTGTCCCCGACCTGTCTTTAGAGTTAGTCAGCAAGAAAGTCTTCCATTTCCTCTGAGGAGGGGAGTTTCCATCAAAGAAACTTTTCTGTACAATTAGACAAAATTAATTAGCCACATGCTACCGCATCCTCTGAAGATGGCCTCTGTTTTCTGTTCTTGTAAGCAAGGGTATTTATTCTTTCCAAATATATTTATTCTTCTGATAATCAAGTGCTATCTTCCATCTCTACTGTATTTGGAGTATTTGTTTAGGGAGTTGTGAAGTTTGAACTTAGAGGAAGGAAGGAGTCATCTTCAGCTCTTCCCAAGTGCCTGCTTTGGCTTCTCAGAGGTGATCAGAGGTTGAGAGGGAGGCTGACGGTGGCTCGTGCACACCCAGCTAGCTCAGTGGTATGTAGCCAAGGGAGTAGGCAGCAGGGGGCTGCTGGGTCTTGTTCATGCACCCGGATCAAAAGAAAAGTGCCTCTTTCCCAATATCCCTATTAGCCAGTTACAGACCTTCCCTTCCTCTGTCACCCACAGAAGGTAAAAAGAATTTGGTGTGAGAGGTACTGGTATATGAGTCTCTACATAGTAACCTTGGCTACCTGATCACAGGATTCTGTGTAATCAGGGTAGAACATAAGTGGTAAAGAAATATCTGTTGTTTCCTTTTCCTCTTTATGTCAGAAGGAAGTCAAAGAGAGAGGAGAACAAGACCAGGAGAGAAAAGAAGACAAAGACAAGCAATCTTTATATACTTTCATGTAATACTCAGGTCATTTTCCACTACTGGAATATGACCTGGATTTTAAGCTCGATACATAAAATTGACTCCTGACCTGGGTTGGCTCTCCCCACCTCCTCTCCATGCTCCCATCCTCACTCCAAGAAAGCCTCACTCTATAGTGGGTCAGAAACAGAAAAATTTTCCTGCAAACAGTGAGAAGGGACAGAAAAATCCAAAGTAGTCAAAGATACCAAGTGGGTCCCTATCTTTGCCCACTTTTGACCATCTGTTTGTCCCTTGGACTCCTTTGCTCCATGTCATCTGGATTAAAGCCACAGATTTCCAAGGGGCTCATGTGCAGGCAAAAAAGATATCAAAAGGATATGGCTGCAAAGAAGGAGGCAAAGGTGATCTGTGAGGCCCAATGAAAGATAAAGTGAGAGGAGCCCCTTGAGCCAGCTGATGTACCACTACTAAACTTCAGGCCTGGCAAGAGAAGTTCAGGCCATGTGGTTCATTCTGTCTCCATTCCAGTCCCATCACTCTACCCAAGCCCCCAATTCAGGGATCTAGAATAGCAATCTTTATCTTTTACAGAGAAGGCAAGTCTTACAAAGTCTACAGACTGGCAAGACTAATTTTAACTCTTAATGATAGCAAATAATACCGCGCATCCCTCATTTTATTTGAGCCTCACAACTTAAAGTTCAGAGAGACTGAATTACCTAGTAAGTGAAAAATCCAGTACTAGATAACTCAAGGGATGTGACTGTCCATCCTGAGATCTTTGCCATGAATAGATCAAGGACACCTAACCAAGGACTGAATGACTGCTCTAGGGACATATTCAAAATCATCCCCGTGAGTTGGTCATCACTAGGGGAAAAAAAGAAAAATCATCCCTGGCCCACTGATTTTTGCTTATCTCTTGAGATACATAGGAGATGCAGCAATGAGACAGGATTTTAAAACACAGGGGACTAGTAAAGGTGGGATTCCCCCAATCTTACTCAGCTTCTACCACTGTTTCTTCTTCCCAGAATCCATTCCACACAAGAAAACAGGAAGACAAAACTCATTGCTGAATATTGAGCTTTAAAATAAAATTTTGAAATAAATTTTGTGTCCATACCTAGGGCTCACAGAGTTGCTCAGTTCCAGGGGTAATTGTTCACTTTGTATAGGTGACACTGATATAGAATACAACAGGAATGGGGCTCCCTGGAGTTAAGGGATACCAAGCCCTACGCCCTATATCTTGTAGAAGGCCAATGAAAATGCATGAATGCACTGGCAGCTTGGGGGTGGAGTGGCTCTGGCCAACACATGCTGGGGGGCTGGTGTTTTAATGTTATATCTTTTACATTCTTTTACTTATAATGAAAGAAAACGGAAGCATCTAGATGACGCTTCAAATAGAACAACTACATTTTAACATTTTATCTGCCATCATCAGAATAATCCTCGAAGGAAATCCCCTTTAAAAGGTTCCCCTTTAAAAAATGTCCACATAAAAACTTGTACCTGAATGCAATTTCTAAGTTTCTGATAATGCTACTATGCTATGAATATACCAATATACTAATATACTATGAATATACTAATATACTATGAATAATGCTACTATTTTCATAGTAGCATTATTCACAATAGCCAAATAGTAGAAACAATCAAATGTTCATAAACTTATAAATAGATAAATAAAATACAGTATACCCATACAATAGCATATTATTTGTAAATAAGAAATGGAGTACTGATACATGCTATAACATGGATGAATCACGAAAACATTATGCTAAGTGAGTGAAGTCAGTCACAAAAGCCCAATTATTGTGTGATTCCATTTATGTAAAATTCCACTTATATAAAATTTGTCCAGAATGGGCAAGTCCATAGAGATATGAAGTAGATTAGGAGCTGCCTAAGGGTGGGGGACTTGGGCAGAAACCGAGAATGACTGCTAATGGGTATGGCGTTTTGTGTTGGGGTAATGGAAATGTTCTAAAATAAAATTTGGTGATTGTTGTACAACTCTTTGAATACAATAAAAACAATCAAATTGTATACTTTAAAGGGCGAATTTTACGGTATGTGATTTGTATTTTAAGAAAACTATTATAAAAAAATGTTTCCACTTTAAATGCAAAATTCAGAAGTGCAAGTAAATAGTATTTCAATAAGCAAAAAATAAATTAAAAAACCCTACCTATACCTAAAGATGGAAAAGAAAAATACCAAAATTGATTGTCTTTGAGTGATGGAATTATCAGTCAATTTTTTTTCCTACTATTCTGTATTTTCCATATTTTTAGAGATAGGTATATATAAATTTTTAATGAAAAAATAAACACAAAAACTAATGCATATAGAAAATAAAAAACTACAAATAAGTACACCAAGAAGTTAATAGACTTTAGTTTGGGGGAGTGGGATGGTGAATGATTTTTAATTTCTTCTTCTTGTTTGTCTTTATCAACCTTTTAATACAGTAAGCAGGTATCACTTATTTAAATAAAGGGGAGAAATCTCTACATTATGGACATGAATGAGCTCATTTTTATGTGCTCCCAGAGCTTCGGCCACGGTGCAATAGGCTTTCATGGAAGAGTGTGCACTGTCATGCTCGGCTTGCGGATACCTGGAAAAGCATATTGAGGCTCTAAGAGGAACCTCTAATGACTGAATGGTAGAAGATGTGACTTGCCCAGGTACAGATTGGCCATCCCTTACATGATCATTTTCATGGAAAAGTACTTGTTCATCCAACTTTGAGGCTTTGGGTAGTAGGTAGTCCAACATGAAGTTAGCTCATCAATAAATATCACCAGAAACTGAGAAATTGCATTGATTTCTCTTAGTGGCAATTGTGAGTAAATACTTTTATTTTCCTTCTCTTTTTTACCCATTCTTTCACCCTTTGCCTAACTAATTTTCATTTCTTCCAGTCTTATCTTTAGATTTGCCATAAGCCTTCCCTGACTTCTCCCGGTCCACCCCATGCCCTATCTGGTTTGATGCTCCTCTTGTGTACTCCCAAAGCAAACTGCACTCTCCATGTCACAGAATTTATCACTTCAGAAGGTAATTTCCTGTTCACTTCTCTGCCTCTCTAACCACATCGTGTGCTACTTGAGGCAAAGACATGTCTTGTTCACTATTATATTGCCAGCACGTAGTGTAACACAGAAGTAGAAGCTAGCCAACATTTTACTTGTGGGATGAATGAATAATATATATATGAATCTACAGGAAGCACTGCATCTGTCTCATATTTTTATCCTGCCCAGGAATTTAGAAGGCATGCTGGGTTAAAAGTAGTCTTCCCCACTGAGCCAAGACATGCCTTCTGGATAGGCAGTGACACAGACTGTGTCTCCAACAGAAATATGGAGAACTGGAAAAAAATAAAAACCTGTGGTCATTTGAATCTATCTGCCTGTTAGCTGGGGAGAGCTCAATTTTTATTCCAGAGAATCATCCATGTTACTCCTATCATTTGTTTTGTTTTGTTTTTTAATTGGAACTTGAAAAGGAATCAAAATGCTAACATGAAACACAAGCTGCTAAACAGCATCAAGGGGCAGGGGCAGGGAGGAAGAGATGGAAGTAGAAAAAAGACAGTGAAAATAAACAGAATAAAACAGGATTCCAAAACACATTCTTATTCTGAGACAACAGGGGGCTATCTGACTCTAGTTCTCATGATGTAAAACATTTGACAAGTTTGCTGATCTTCAAGAGAAAAAAAATAAAAGCAACTTCTTGCTTTGAATCTAGACTTTTTCTTAAATATCAAGTAGAAAACAAAATATTATCTTTCCTTCTCCTCAGTAGGGATCTTAGCCAAAAAGGAAAAATAAAAAAATTCTGAAATTTTGTTTTCATGACTAGGATTACATTACGTAAGCTAAACACAAATACTAGGAAACAGTGAAAAGATTGGATGAATAGAATACCAGCTTCAGAATGAAAAAAAAAAAAAAAACCATTAGCTGTCCATCTTGATGACTTTTTAAAAATGTGTTTAACGCTTTTAAAGAAAAACATGGTCTTTCACTATTCAAGCTCAGTAGTTACTACAGTAAGCACTGCAGAGGTATCTGTATAGCTGACCCCTTCCCACTCTCTGCCCACTCAGCTCTCCCACGAACACACACTTACTACCATAGCCCCGATGAATCCCAGGAACCATGCGATGCCCTCTTGCTGACCACAGCTGACCAGATCAGCACCAACACATTCCCCCACTATACCAAATATATTTTCTCAATTTAAAGCAACATACAGGCCGGGCGCGGTGGCTCACGCCTGTAATCCTAGCACTCTGGGAGGCCGAGGCAGGCAGATCGTTCTGAGCTCAGGAGTTCAAACCAGCCCAAGCAAGAGCGAGACCCCGTCTCTACTAAAAATAGAAAGAAATTAATTGGACAGCTAAAAATATATGTAGAAAAAATTAGTCAGGCATGGTGGCGCGTGCCTGTGGTCCCAGCTACTCGGGAGGCTGAGACAATAGGATTGCTTGAGCCCAGGAGTTTGAGGTTGCTGTGAGCTAGGATGACGCCACAGCACTCGCCCCAGGCGAGAGAGTGAGACTCTGTCTCAAAAAAAAAAAAAAAAAAAAAAAAGCAACATACAGATAATGAAGTCAATTTGGTTTTAATTTCTCCCCCTTTATAGCAAAAATAAATTTCTTCTGCCTGAATCACTAACTTAAACACTATTCCATTAAAATATAGTTAAGGAAGGAAGAAAGAAAAAAAGGGAGAAAGGGAAGACAGGAAAAGAAACATACCAAGTATTTCCACAGAGGTGAAATAAATGCACATTAACCCTCGATGTGTTCTCAAAGTGATTCAATACATTTTGACCTATTCAAAGTACACTCCTGATACTGGGATTGAATATTTATAAACACAGAAAATATGTAGTTCAAAGCAATTTAATGGTCTTGAAATTTCTGAAATGAGTTTCACTGCTTCAGTTTAAAAAATTGTACTATATTAGTCGGTCATAAAATTATCTATGAACTTTGAATTTTTAAGTGTGAATTCAGGGAGAAAAAAATGAAATAACTCACCTCCTTTGAGAAATATGAAATAAAACTGAAGAAAACAAAGCTGTTTCCAAGAGTATTTAACTATTCCATAAAAACAAAAAATCTATTAATAGATAATGATATGGTGAACTTAACTCAGTTCTAGGTAAATCCAAAATAAGTAATTATAAAATTATATTAATTTATTCAACAAACATTTATTGAAATCCACTATATGCCAGGCCTTCTGATAGGCACTAGGGATATATTAATAGTAATGGACAAAATAGATATAAATTCCTGCCACATAGAGCTTACATTTTATAGGGGGAAGATAATAAATAAAATTAATAAAATATTATATATAGCATTGATTATATGGTGATAAAAGTAACATGAAGAAAATGAAACAAGGAAAATCCTCAAAGAAAAACTTACATTTGAGTGAAGATCTGAATGAACCTTTAAATTTATCCATGTATGGCATGGACGTGGAGAGATAGGAACAGTCATACACTGCTCGTGGGACTGCAAACTAGTACAACTTCTGTGGAAAGTAAGATGGAGATACCTGAAAGGGCTACAAGTAGAACTACCATTTGATCCAGCAATACCATTACTGGGCATCTACCCAAAGGAACAAAAGACATTCTATAAAAAAGACACCTGCACTTGAATGTTTATAGCAGCACAATTCACAACTGCAAAGATGTGGAAACAACCCAAGTGCCCATCAATACATGAGTGGATTTAAAAAATGTGGTATATGTATACCATAGAGTTCTACTCAGCCACAAAAAATAATGGTGATCTAGCACCTCTTGTGTTATCCTGGATAGAACTGTAGCCCATTATACTAAGTGAAGTATCACAAGAATGGAAAAATAAGCACCACATGTACTCACCAACAAATTGGTATTAACTGATCAACACTTAAGTTCACATATAGTAGCAACCTTCATCGGGTGTCAGGCAGGTGGGAGGGGGAAGGAGGGGACGGGTATTCACACCTAATATTCACACCTAATGGGTGCGGTGTGCACCGTCTGTGGGATGGACATGCTTGAAGTTCTGACTCGGGTGAGGCAAAGGCAATATATGTAACCTAAACATTTGTACCCCCGTAATATGCTGAAATAAAAAATTTAAAAAATAAAAAATAAAAAAATACAATAAATGTATCTGAGTAGTCTAAACATTCATCTTGAAGTTATACTTATTTTGTAAAACAGAAAGGGTAACTCTTCTTGGGAAGAGTAAATTTTCTGTCCCCAGAGTGAGTATATCGTGAAGGTGGCATCATCCAGCTTTTGTCCCTCTGACAAATGCCATCGAAATCTTATGAAGCCTTCCTGGACTCCCTTACTCTCTAAGACAGAATTAACCACCCCTTCCTCTGTCTGATGCCTCCTCACTATGTACAGACTTCTATGACACACCAGGATTCCTTTTCTAGTAAATGTCAGGTTCGTTGAGATTTTTGTGTGGTTCTATATGCCCCGCACAGGAAGCACACGGATTTAATCATATGGGTACTCATTTTTCTTTTTAACTGAATAGATACACATACCCAAATAGTAAACAGAAAACACAACTATAAAACAAACATCTCAATATCCAAAGTCAGTGCCCATTAAATACCCAGGTACCCATTAAATAAAGCTGCAATTGGGTGCACTATCCCTGAAACAGAGAATAGGGTACTCTTGCCTACAAATCTTTCAAGGGCTTCTCATGGCCCCATAGGAAAAACTGTTCAGAGATCTCAGCCAGGCATTCAAGACCTGCAGCAACTGGGCCTTGCCCACTTTCCCAGCCTCCTCTCCAACCACCTCTCCACGCCTCCCCTATTCCTAAATCATGCCTAAAAGCTATGTCTCTGAGCCTCTGCAGAGGCTGTTCCCTTTGCCTGGAGTCCTTGTTCTCTTTCTGTGCCTGGGAAATTCCTATTTATCTGAAGAATCTATTTCAGCTTTGTTTGCTCTGAAAAGCCTTCCCCGATTTCCTCAGATAAAGTTACTCTTTCCTCTGAGCTCCCATATTTTCATTCCTTGTCACAATATTTATTATTAATACATCGTGTGTAACTATTTCATTGTCTGGCTTCTCCAGTTGACTGAAAGTTCTTTGATGATAGAGACTATTTTATTCATCTTTGTACCCTCGGTGGGTAGAAACAGTGCCAGGCACATAACACTTACTTAATAAGTCTTGGTTGAATGAATGTTGAATAGATTTTAAAAACTTGCTTAAGAACATTCAGTGACATATTGTCAGAGAAAAGACAAGAAAACAAGTCTCCAGAGTACTTTTTCCTATATACTATTCTGCATTTTGGGTAATATGGCTCACATTGTAAAAGCACACAAATCTAAACCAGTCACATCACTTATCCAAAAGGCAAGGCTCTCTGAAATCTTTGGTGGTAGAACATGTATGTGTATGCTCTATTTCATACAACATTAAAGATTTATATTCACATTTCAAAATTAGAAATGTGAATAAGTAAGTAGAAGAACTTAAGAAAGTGGTTTTAACTGGGGATGATTTTGCCTCCTAGGGGACATTTAGCAATGTCTGGGGCCATTTTTGGTTATTATAACTTGAAGGATGGGGCTGCTACTGGCATCTAGAGGGTAGAAGCCAGGGATCCTGCTAAACATCCTATAAAGCACAGGACAGCTCCCACAATAAATAATTATCTGGCCCTAAATGTCCATAGTGCCAAAGCTGAAAAACTCTAACCCTTTTACCTCAAAAAATTATAATTTTTTTACAAGTTACTATAATGACATTGAAAGTTATGATGGGCTCTTAGGTAGATATGATTGCTTCACTAGTCAATCACTAAGAATGTACAACTTCTAAAAAGAATTGTAAAACATTGTACTCTGAACTAAGGGAAATATCAATCTTGAGAAAAGGGAAGGGCTGGGCTTTCATGTTCCACATTTGATCAGTAGCAATTTGAACTCTGCTAAAACAATTAAGTGATAATAAACATCATACTCAATCTCAAAAACATTTGGATGAATTATTAACAACCATTAAAGTATTATTGCTGATAAAATGGGTGATGACTTTGGAAAGAATCACCCAGCTACTTAGCAAGAAATAACCAACCTTTGTAACATTTTAGCAATGCATGCAAGGCTAGGGTAATTTAAAAATCAAGAAATACATCAAAGCAGAATCAGAAAATGTGAACATATTCTAAATGATAACACCTAAGCTTAACTTGTCACCCAGACTCCATAATATATGTTAAGAATATGGTGAGAGTAGCAATATTTCAAATTTATCTACTTCATTCCAGTGACGCAAAAGAAATGTGGTGCAAAAGCAAATCTTTTTATGTCTCCAGCTTCTTACTAATCATATTTTGATGGTCTGTAGGTTACCTTCCTTGAGATTTAACGTTGATATACAAATACAGGTTAAGTATCCCTAAAAAATCTGAAATCTGAAATACTCCAAAATCAAAAATATTTTGAGTGCCAATATGACATCACAAATGGAAAATTCTATACCTGACATCTTTGCTTTCTGATGGTTCAATGTACACAAACTTTGTTTCATGCACAAAATTATTTAAAATATTACATAAAATTATCTTCAGGCTATGTGTATAAGGTACATATGAAACGCAAATGAATTTCATGTTTAGACTTGGGTCCCATCCCCAAGACGTCTCATTATGTATATGCAAATGCTCTAAAATCCAAAAAACTCTGAAATCCAAAACACTTGTGTTCCCCAACATTTTATTATTTTATTTTATTTTATTTTTTGTAGCAGAATGCTGTTTGTTTGAGCATCTGAGTGCAAATGGGTAGAGGCTGACAAGAGCGTCCACGCCAGGAAGGGGAGAGCCTTGGGTTTTATAGAGGGTTTTTTCAGGAGAAGTAGAGCAACTGGGCCAGAACAGCCGCTGTAATAAATTCTTTTCAAACAACTAGTTCTTGGGACCCCAAACTAGCAGGCAACCTGCTGGGATTCTGTTTTCACAAACACCTGAAAAGAGCCCAGAAAGGAAATGTAAATCTTTCTCTTTACCTTTCCCCAGCTCACAACTTTTAGAATTTGTTTCACAGACTCAAAGTGTTCCTGAGATGCTCCCAACATTTTAAATAAGGAACATTCAACCTATATAACACTTCAAAAGATGAGCTTGTCCTTTCCCCATTGTTAGAGCAGGAGAGTAGGATGCAGGGCTGAAACTGGATACAGGGGCTTGAAGATTGGGTGCAGGTGTTAAGGGAACAACCTTCAAAAAGCAGCTAACTAGAGAGGCTAACAACCTGCTTGTCAGCTGTCTCTGTCGCCTTACATGAATTTTGGCTAATTACAATATCATTTACATTGTGGTTTTAAAATTTCTCTGCTGTTAAAATCACCATGACAGTTCCAAGACAACCATATAAAGTATGGAAATGGGAGGGGACACAATTTTAGAAATTACTACCCAAATTCTTAGGAAAAATCAACCCCTTATCCTTGAATATTCCTCCCCTAAATTAGTAAGAATTCAAAAAACCAAAAATCACTTCCTCCTGGTGAAGCTGCTCTTTTTTGAGCCTGCCTGTTCTAAGAGTGCACTTTTGCTTTCAATTAAAAAAAAAACTGTTGCTTGCTTGGCTTATGTGGTATGTCCTGAAATTCTTTTCCCAACAGTCACTAAGAATTTGGAAAATCCTCCACTTGGAGGCCACTAACAGCCTCTGAAATGGGAGCTCCTACATTATTTTCATTGGCATCACCCAACTTACGAGTACCTGGGCTAACAACCCTGTTATCTTTCATTTCACTCTCTACACTTCAGCCTCAATATTCACTTATCTTCTGTATTTGTATAATGTAATGTCTTTGGGATTTGATCCCTTGCCATGTTTATTCACTTTAATCCCTCCTCTTAAAGCCACTACCTTAATGAAGGTTCTCATCATTTGTTCCTAGATTTCTGTAACAACCTTGGATGGTCTGTTATCTTTAGTGTCTCCCTGATCACTCAGGTTATGACAGGATAACAACCACAACAATAATATTAATGACAATTCTAGGCTGCTGTAGCTTGGGGGTTTAGAGCCCAAGTATTGAAGTCAGAGTGCCTGAATTTAAGCACCTAATAACAACCCTGTGAAGTAGCTACTATGATTTATCCTTATTTTACAAATAAGAAGACAAAAGCGTAAAGAATGAAAATCACTTGCCCTAGGTCACACCTCTAGTAAGCATTGAGCCAAGATTTGGTCCAGTCAGTCTGGCTCCACAGTCTAAGCCCCTAACCACTGTACTCCAGTGACCATCCTCCAGCCTATTATCACCCAGGACTTGGTAGGTCCTACATCTACCCCATGGGGCCACTCTCCATACATCTGGACCCTTTGCACCCAACACATTGTCTCTTTCAGTAACACTATTGTATTTAAGAGGCTAGTTGTCTTTATTTTATTTTGTGTAGGGTAGTGAACTGTTTCACGATTGTTCTCAAGTAGCTCTGTTTGTTTATATTTTGTCTGTTCACCTAGGTCTAAGTCTTTTAAGAGTTTTGTTATTCTTCTACATTCTCCCAAAGTATAATAGTACCTAGAATAACACCAATGAGTGTTAAGTGCTTTGAGAGTAATTACTTCATGAAAACCTTTTATAAACAAAAAAAATAAATTGAGGTGAAATATTATTATTAGGAGTATAAATATCATGTTGGAGAGTCCCAGTAATATTCCCTAACAAATAATCACAGCTATATTTGGATATCCTGAAAATAGTAAAACCTTTAGGTTTCATTTGTTAATGCCAAATACAAGTGCTGAAAAACCAAAGACTTTATTTTCCCAATTAGTATAACTAGTACAGTTGTTCCAGAATATCACCCAGCTTGACAGCATAAAAGCTCTCCATGCTTTCAACTGAAATTGCAACCTAGATTAGAAGTCAGCAGTGGAAGACAGTTTTTACAATTTGTACAGTAATAGCATTTGAGCAAGAAGCTCAGGGAGAATAGAAACTAACATCTTGCTCCATCCAGTACCACTGTTTCCACTACAGCTACCGCTCAGAAATCTTTAATTGGAATGATAGCTGCAAGAAGTCTTGAGTTTGGCTTGTCCATATTGAGAAAAGGGGAAGAAACAGAAGCTTAATTTATCAATTAACATAAGCTCAGTCTTGTTTATAGCAGTTCACTATCAGTCTATCTCACGTACCTAGAACAGATTTGACTCATAGGCATCAATTTGTTGAATTAGTGAATGGGTTCAGAAATTTACATTCCCTTTACATAACAGTAATAATAACAATAATATGTATCAACCAGCAATATAGCATGGTGGTTAGAAAACAGCTCTCTAGCATCAGACTGCCTGAATATATGTACCAGCTCTTTTTCCTTGGCAGAGTTACTTAACTTTTTAGACCCCCAGTTTCTTCACATATAAAGTAGGCCCAATAAAAGTAACTACCTTCCACCATACTTTTTTTTTTTTTTTGAGACAGAGTCTCACTGTGTTGCCCGGGCTAGAGTGCCGTGGCATCATCCTAGCTCACAGCAACCTCAAACTCCTGGGCTCAAGCGATCCTCCTGCCTCAGCCTCCCAAGTAGTTGGGACTACAGGCATGCGCCACCATGCCTGGCTAATTTTTTCTATATATTTTTAGTTGTCCGATTAATTTCTTTCTGTTTTTAGTAGAGACAGGGTCTCGCTCTTGCTCAGGCTGGTTTCGAACTCCTGAGCTCAAACAATCCGCCCGCTTCGGCCTCCCAGAGTGCTAGGATTACAGGCGTGAGCCACCGCGCCCGGCCCTTCCACCATACTTTTGAAAGTATTAAAGTAGAAAATAAATGCTACACACTTAGTATTACATATATTAAGTGCTCTAAAAATTATAGCTATTTCTGTTACCTACTCTGTGTTAGGCACTGCACCAGGGTTTCTCCACCTTAGCACAATTGACATTTTGGGCCAGATAATTCTTTGTTGTGGGGGGTCTGTACTGTGCATTGCAAGAGTTTTAGCACACCCCTAATCTCTACCCACCAGATGTCAGTAGCACCTCTCAATTATGACAGCCACAACTGGGGAGCAAAACCATCCCTGGTTGAGAGCCACTGTACTAAACTGAGCTCGCTCTTTACAAATACTGTACTGATTCCTCAAAACAATCTGACAAATTTGTCAATGGTATTGCCTCTATTTTACAGGTAAGAAAATGGCACTCAGAGATGTTACCAACTTGTCCAAAGTGCCCCAACCTTCCTAGGTTTAGCTGACTCCATGGTCTTGACTGCGCATTACCACCTCTGTAACACAGGTGATGTTTATCTTCATGCCTCTCCCTTGGCTTCTCACAAAGGCACTACCTGTAGGCAGAGGTTACAGGAGGACATTTGGAAGATAATAGCAAAGACAAACTCCATCTCTACACAGTTGTGACATGATCTCAAAAATCCTCACCTTATGTCTATAACCGTTGAGCCACAGTATTTCCAAGCAGAACAACAGAGTTTTGGTAAATCCCACATAGAGTGGGTAAATAAGCAAAAATGGCATTATTCTAAAAATACACTCAGGAATGTGAACTTAAAATGTATATGGTCCTCCTTTAATTCCTCCATCTTCCTTAGTTTCCCTGCCAAGTCCCTCACCAAGTAATATGGACGGCTCTTCCACTCAGCTTCTCTTTTTTGTTCCCATGAACTCCACCTTATCCCTGGCCCTCACAAGAGCCCATGCCCAGAATGTTGCAGTGGCCCTCCTGGTATGACACAACAGTTTATTCAGCATCCTCTGCCAGACCAATCTTCTATAGTAGCTAAGTTCACCAAGTTACTGCCCTACTGGAAAAGTACTAAGAAATCTTCATTTAGTGAAGCATCACATTTAAATTTCACTAATTGACATTCAAAGCCCTTCAAATGCTATCTCTCTCTGCCCCTTGTCATGCTGTCTCTCTTCCTCCCAGCCAAACTCCTCACCATCCTACAGATTTGCCAAGACGAACACTGCTTCTCTAAGGCCCTCAACCTATGGCTTCATTGCTTGTCAATGCTTTCCCTTTTCTGTGCCTCTCTGTCAAAATCCTGGCCACTCTTTCAGGCCTAGCTCAGTTGAGGCCCCTCCACAAAGTATTGTCTGACTACTGCAGCCTCATAAGGCCTTTCTCTTTGAAGCTGTTCACAGCCCTGACAGTCTATCTCTATCCCATACCACCTCAATTTTAACTCTCTAGTATCTGCTGGAGTTTCATGTTTGCTCAACTGGATTATAATTATGTATGCTGGTATCATATCTCATACTTATGGGCCATACTCAGAGAAGGTCCTCAGTTAGTCCTTACAAATGGACTCCATAAAATTCTCCTGCTGTGGTAGGAATAGAGGGAATGTTTCAGGGAAATGTACACCCCTGATCTTATCTTTATGTCTGGGGTTCCACCCAATATGAGGTCACCTCATGTTCACTGCTACTTGAAAACACTATCACCAGTACACCAGCTTTTTGCTAACTCATTTCTATCCTGGGTGGTTTACTGGCCCTTAGCTTTCAAGACTCCTAGTCTCCTTTTCTTATCAGCACACCTTGACTTACTTCTGCATCATAGTCTTTGACACTGACATTCTTCCTTGGAGTAAATCCAAATCATCATGCTGAGATTGCTCTTTATTGCCTCTTTACTGGCAGCTCTGGAAATGGAAATTATGACATCATCTAAACTGATGATTCTCAGACATAACTGAGGATAAGATCACTTGTGAGCTTATTAAATATTCTAATTCCTGGGCCTTGCTCCCCTCTACTGCATCAGAACATACAAGATAAAAGCCTAGGAATTGGAAAGATTAACAAACATCCCAAATGATTCTTATGATGAGATCAGTTGAGGAAAGAAACACTGATCTAAGCTACTGAGTAATATTTTATCAACTGATCTGATAGATATTCAGGTTCAATTGCCAATCAGAAATTAGGCATCCTGGAAAAAGAAATCATTGAATCCAGGAGCTTGGCAGCATTCCTCCTTATTAATTTCCATTTTTCTAGCCATTAATATAAGGAAATATGTTCTACTAATGAACCACTAAGATAGAAACCAGCTGCGTACCTTAAACAAGTCACCTTAGTACTCTGAACTTCAATTTTCTCATTTATAGAAAAAGGGAGGGTAGACCAGATTAGTAGTTCTCTTTCACAGATACCCACATGAATCACTTCATTAGCTTTTAGAACATACCACCCCTAGGGATTCTAATTTAATTGATCCAAGTGATTCTGTTGTGAAATAGGTTAAAATAAAGTGAACTGGTGATTTTCAAGATGTTTCCAGCTCTGAAATAACTCTTTGATTTAATAAATCTACTATTTTTCAAGTGTTTATGTCAACTTGACCTTTATTTCATGCCATATGTGAAATATATATATAGTCTTTTTATTCCATTTTTTTCAATATCATCTTTGTTAGGTATTTGGTGTTTACATAGGAAAGAGGCTGAATAATTCTAAATTATTTTTATGAGTCATTAATACCATGCAAAAGTATTCAGGAATATAATAAAGTCTTTTAAAATCTATAGGCCTAAAGACATCTGAACAGCAACAACCCAGTGGCTAATTAAATTAAAAATAGGGGTATATTTTTCCATTCCTTCGGTATTTCAACTAACATTTATTATTGAATGTCTGCTATCTATTAGCCCCTGTGATAGTTACTAAGGATACAGCAATACATGAGAAACACAATCCAAGCCCACATGGAGAGAGAAACATAGTGTCAATATTACAAATGTGATAAGGATCACAAAGAAATACAGAGAGCCTAAGAATATACAAAGGGAGACTTCACATACTATATTCAGGAAAGGCTTGTAGGAAGAAGTGACATGTAGGGTGAAATCCAATAAATGAATCGGAGTTAAGTGTGTGTGTTGGGGCAGAGTGAACAGCATGTTGGAGGAACAAGGTCAGTGGAAAGATGATGAGTTCACTCTGGGACAAATTGAGTGTGAAACACCTGTGAGTCAACCAAGTGTAGGCCTTGAGTAAAATGATTCTGGAACTCAGAAGACAGACCTGAATTCAATTTACAGATTGAGAGTTGCGAGCATATAGATGACAATAGAAGTCATTGGAGGTGGATGAAATCACCTACTATGGAAGGTGCTGGGGTTATACCTGCACCCCTGTGTACCTATTCACTGTGTTCAAGTGGCTCACAGTCCAACAAGCGCAACCACATACCAGCAAGACCAGAATTTCAGTTCAACTAACACAAAAACTACACTGAAAATCCCTATTATTGATCACAGTAGGTATATTCCTCTGTTCTACCCTGCAGGGGTTTATCTCCTAATTCAACCGAAAACTAGAAATTCATCTAAAATAAACTAGCCACAATTTTGTGCTATAAAGTGGGCTTCAATAGAGAGTATCTCTTGCGCCACTAAGAGATTCCACTTAAATCTTAAAAATAAAATTTGCAAGTTGAAATATATTTACCTTGACATCACACTTTTTAAAATCACTGAACAAGGAAAATCCAGGGAGCGAATTGCAGATTTTATGTTTGGTCATTCTCATGGTGATGTGAACTTTACAGTTTACAGAGCTGTGATCACAAAACTCAAAGTCTGCTAGACTTGGGCCACATATAAGTCAGTCCGCAGTCTAAGGGGTTCTTGGGACATGGCCTGTTTTTAAAATGTACTTCGTACACTAAAAGAGCACTGCATCCAATAGCTAAGCCTTCTGTTTGAAAGTTCACTTGATACCACAAATAATTACCAATTATCCTAAAGAAGATTGACATTTTTGAGATTTGACCCTTCTCCAATTATCCTTTTTCCTTCCTTTCTCTCTCTTCCCCCACTTCTTCCCTCTACTCTTCCCTCCCTCTCTTTATTCCTTTTATCTTCCCTCCCTCCTTTCCTTTTTTCTCTTCCATTTTTTCCTTCTTTATACAGTTTCTGCCTCAAAGCCTTTATGGAATGAGATGGGCATACATGTAAAATCTACACACCTCATACTACAACGTTGAGTGACTCTTCTTACATGAAGCACTTTGACAGAACCCAGCCTCAGTATCAGAAATGCAAGAGCCCTCATAAATCATCTTATCCAATTCACTCATTTCACAAATCAAGAAAGGGAAACTTCTGTTCCACTGATGTGCTTGAGAATCTTCCCAAGGTTAATTTGGTCATCATATTAGATTTCACACAGTAAAGGTAGACACTCTTTTGTATTATTTTAAGTCAGCAGGCCCAGAACTAACCGTATTGACCAATACAGTTAGCCATTGATACATGTGGTGATTGAGCCCTTGAAATATAGCAAGTCTCAAGTGAAATGTGCTCTAAGTGTAAAATACACAACAGATTTTGAAAACAGTATGAAAAAAACATAAAATATCTCAATTTTTATATTGATTACATGGTGAAATGATAATGTTTTAGATATACTGAGTTAAGTAAAATATATTATTGAAATTTGTCTTACCTGTCTCTGTTTACTTTTTTAATCTGGCTATTAGAAAGTTTTATATTAAATATATGGCTCACATTTTTGACTCATAATACTTCTGTTCCAGAATAATAGGACCTATCTCATATAAGGTTTTCATTGGTTAGCTAATATTTCAGCCTTTATAATACGTTCCTAAGCTCATCTAATACTGATAGGTAAAGAAATTCATTATCTACCAAAAAAAAGTGAATCACATATCCTAGAAAAAATTCATTCACCTACTAAAAAAAAAGTGAATCACATGTCCTAGCTGAGAGTGTATTGGTCATAGATCAATAACACCAAAGGATGTAATGATTTGCCCAAGGTCACATAGCTTATTAGTACAGAAGATGATACCCAGGCCCAGGACTATTTATTTGCTCATTGACATTTTATCTTGGTGAGTTCAATGAACAAAATTGCGAAATGGTTTTCAATGGCTGCAAATCTGATTTTAGTTGAAGTCAACAAATATTTGAATGCCTAATAGGTGCCAGACATTTTTCTAGGCAGTTTAAGTATGAAGTAAGCTTAAGTTTTATCATTTTTAACATCTGGGGAATTTTCCTTGAGTTCTAAATGAAAAATAAAATTACTTTCATCACACTTTTATCATATTCATAATTTAAATATGATTATATCCAAGTGGGCATGTTTCTTAATATAATTTAATTTTTTGAGAGACAGAATCTCACTCTGTCACTCAGGCTGGAATGCAGTGCTGCGATTATAACTCACTGTAACCTCAAACTCCTGGGCTCAAGAGATCCTCTTACCTCAGCCTCCCAAGTAGCTGGGACTACAGGAGCATGCCACTACACCTGGCTAAATTGTTTTTATTTTTTTGTAGAGACAGGATCTCACTGTGTTGCCCAGGCTGGTCTTGAACTCCTGGCCTCCAGTAATCCTCCCATCTCAGCCTTCCAAAGTGCTAGGATTACAGACAGGCATGACCCACTAAGCCTGGCATTGGTTCTTAATTTTAAAGTTCTATACTGAACATTTGACCAATGTAAAAAAGCTGTTTAAAATTTCATAAAATGTTATTACATGTTAATTTAAAAACATAAATTTTAACTTTAAAAAATATACCTTAAAGCAATTATCTCTGGCTCAGTCTGTCTCCTTTCAAATGGCTTCCAATTTTTTTTTCCCTACTCCATCATAGTTAACGGAACCATCTAATCATTGTGACAACCCAAAGTGCCTCCATATATTTTTGAAAGCATCAGCTAGGGAAACCCCTATCCCTGTTGAGAATCACTGGAAGAGAATACATGTCTTCAGTTAGAAACATGCCAAACATTTCAGAGCCTGGTTCTTTCCATTCCATTGGTTCACAAACCTTGTTTGTGTCAAAAATCATCTGGGAGATCTTCTGATTTATCTATTTAACACACACTTATATAGAGCTTACCATATGCCTGAAGCTGTTAATGAACACTTTACAAATATTAAGTCATTCCTCCTCATAAAAAATCTTTGACGCAGGCAACCCTTACTCCTATTTTATGGATTAGGAAACTGGGGCTTGAGAGGTTAATAACTGATGCAAAGTCAGACACTTAATAAATGTAGAAGCCAAGATTCAAACCCAGTTTTCTTATCAAGTAAATGGGAAACACTACACTATGCAGCAAACAACTATATCCCATCCCCAAGGATATGACTCAGTGAATCTTGGAAAAGGACTGAGAAATCTGTGATGTATCTGATCAAGACTTTCAGGTGATTTTACATAATGAGAAGGGCATCTACCTACTGACTGGTGTTTGGGAACCACAGCACTATACCATATCTCATTTGAGAGAGGCAGGAAGGAGACTTATGTGGCTAGAAATACATCTGTGTTAGAGGATGCTGGGAAAGCCAGGAAGAACAGTAGTTGGGACTGTACACTCAGAATCTCAGAAGCTAGGCTAATAACACACATCACTTTTATAAAATGATCAGTAAACTATGTATTGTCAAACAATGAAATGCAGTAAGAATGTAGCATCAGAGGAAAACTATAAATAGCATTAATACACATGAAATTATCCAATTAAGTAGGATACACAACAGCAACAGATTATAAATAAAGGAAGAACAGCCTAGCTAGTTGTATAGTGGCTGCAGATAGGCAGTCCTGAGCCAGTCAGGCGTAACAAATGATACCAGCTAACCCCAAAACATGACTTCAGGCAATGCAGGAGATACAGTAGCTGAGAGGGGGAAATAGCAGCAAGTGGATAAACATGAAAAAAAATAATATAAAGTGCAAAACCACTTTGAAAACGATTGAGCACCATACTAAAATGATTGTCACCATTTTGTTTAATATTGTGTCATCTTGGGTGGCCCCTGTGAATAAACAAAAATATCAGAACCAGGCAGAGCCACAAGCAACAGCCCACTTCCAAAAGGGAGTGAACAGCTATAGGCCAATCAGCAGTGTTTCTGCCTACTCAATATGGACATGATTGTTAGTCGGTCAATTCAAACATCAACCAGATCTACCACTCTGACAGACACCGCACTAGAAGGTGGGGTAGAAAGAAGATTAATACACCAGGATACTCAGTCTCTTTAGCTTTACAGATAAGTCTCACCACCATCTCTAAACACTAGTTAAAATGGCATTCAATTTGTCAGGGGATGTATTAATAGGTTTTGGGAAATGGATCCAGGAGGTGGGTTAAAAGAGAAAATTCCTAATTTTAGTTTTTCATTAACATAATATTTGGTGGTAAAGATCTTTTAAAAATAGTTATCTTGCAAATAAGACTTCAAAACTGAATGTGCTTTGCCAAAATTTTAATGTTTAAAATTTAAATGTTTAAATTTTAAAATTTCATAGTTTTTTTTCAGAGCCAGGTATTATATACCAAGACAAACAAAATTCACTTTCATCAAACCTTCTCCAACTTGCTATACTCAAGTTTTGTTTTTCACTGTGCTCTTTCACATTCTGGAACAAAGTGATACTTGGCGGGGAGGGAGAGTAGAAGAAAAAACAAACAAACAAACAAAAACCCAAAGTGATACTTCATGTTAGAACTGTCTTTTTCCTAAACTTGGATTTGATTCTTAAAGTGTTTCTGAGCTAGCAATTTTATAAGAACTTTTTTTCTTAAAAGTCTAACACATTTAAAGTACTAGAAATTCTGGGCTTTTTAAAATTTGAGGATATATACAAGTGCTTGCTTATCTCTATAAACCAGTCAGAAAATAGGTCCCTTAATTTAAGAGACACTATAATGGAATTTATTAACTCGCTCCAGAAGTAGGAAAATATTTTACATTCATGCAATGAGATATAAAACCTGCTCTAAATTATAGACACACACATAGACGGTTTATAGCTTCAGTTTTACAACCTCAATCTCAGATCAAAAGTAAACATGGACAATGCTTTACAAGTTCTTTAGGTTTAAAAAAAAAAAGTAAACACAGAAATACAAAAACTCACCAGCCCAGATCTCAAATAGCTGTTCTCCTCCCAAGTAGGCACAAAGTCTTAACTAATTTGGGCCCATGAAAGACAAACGAAAAGACTAACAAGCTGGATTCTCTGTCACCTCTCTTCTCACAGAGGCTAGATGTCCATCAACCAACAGGTATCAACAAATGTTTAGACTGTAATACCAAATTTCCAGTTATTGCTGCTACCAATGTGGAATAACTTATCAGGAATGAACAAATAAGAAGCAAAACCAAACTTTTTAAAAATTAATAAAAAGAAAATAATATAACCACGTGGTATTTATTCTGAGTCAATAAAAGACATACCTGGGCTTAAACAACCCATGAAGTATACATTTCTTTAGTCATACTGTTTGGCTTCATCACATGAGTCCACTTGGGCATCTCCGTGGAGCCTCAAGATTTCCAATATTAGAGTATAATTCTCCAATATTAGAGACAAATGTAAAATGATGTCTCTAATATAAACACAAAATGAACACGTCAAAGTTTTATTCAACTCATTAATTAATGAGGGAACTGGTAAGATGTCAAAACCAATTAAAGGAGTATTTGAGAAGCTAGGCATATGAGAAGCTAAGTATATATTAATAAAGAAATGCTAGGATAGGATCGCAGTGTTAGATACAAAACTGATTAATGTCTTACAGAACAATAAATCATAACACGTGGGTGTATCTGGTCCACCAAACAGAAATTATTTCATCTCTACCAGACAAAAATCTACAAGTTAACTTGCCCCTGCAGAATTGTAAAACAGCCGAACAGTGAAAATAAAAGTCAAACCTGTAGCAGCACTGAAAGAATATTCAGTAGTATCTTTTGCCTATTTTCAAGTTTTAGCCATTTTTTTCCAGAGTAATGAAATATTGCAAATATTGCATGGGACAAATATTAATATGTACTAAAAAGCTACTCGTTCATCCGAAATTCACATAAAATTATATTTTATTTGGCAGCCCTAACCACAAGTTAACAAAAACTTACCATATCTATACAGTTCTGTTGCCAACTTTATATCTCTTGAATCTATGCCTCAGCTTCATATCTTTGCCTAGATAAATACGAAGCGGTATTCCTACTGAGCTACTATTCTTTATATTTACCACTAGAGGGAGGACGCATATAACTTGCAGTATACTAGATGCGAGGGCGTGAAGAAACCACCAGTGTGTTTCTACATCCGATCCGCTAGGGCACAGTTCAGGAACCTCCCAGATTTTGCAACCAGGCTGCCTCATTTGCTCTCTTGCTTCCCTAAGTAGCCGTGCGCAGGCGCAACACTGCTCCCAGACCAGATCCGGACGGCGCAGGCGTTCAAGTGAGCTCGCAGACGCTATTGGTTAAGAATCAAGAAAGAGGAAAAGGAACGGAAGGAGCCCCTGGTAGTGCGCACGCGCTGTCGCCGGGGCAGGGGGCTGTTGGGGTTTCAGCAGAGCTGCGTAGCTTGCGCATCTTGCGCTTGGTGGAGATGCCCAGCCGGGGAACGCACTCGGAGGACAGCGCTGTGCTGGTTTCCACCGAGGAGTCGACCCCATACAAAGAGGATCTAAGCAACAAGGTGAGTGTGGGATGCGACAAGAAGGCCCTCGGGCTCGAGAGCGGGCGCCACTCGATCCTGAAGATGGTCTGCCTGGGGCAGCGTGGCCGGCCTGACCCAGGCGGGGCTTTGACCTGCTCCTTTGCTCTTTTTACTCACGGCACTTGACAGCTACAGTTAATCCTTCCCTTTCCTAAAAATTATTGTGATAAGGGAAACTCTGAAATTGGCCCCGAGAGTAGACACCCGTGGCAGTGGGGCGGAGTTTTGGTTGGGTTTTTCCTCCCTACTCTTCTTAGAGCTTTAGAAATACCGCCAACCCCAAATCTGTTCTGCCGCGGAAATTCTCCATCCAGTTATCCATGCCAGCAACCCGGAGCCATCCTTGACGTCCATTACGAAGGCCTGTCATTCGTGCCTTTGAAGCTCATTTCAAACACGTCCCTTTATCACTGTGTACACTCTTACTACCCCAAGCAAGCCACCATCATCTGCCTTCGGAGCCCCCCCTCCCCGCGCAAGGGCTTCCTAACCGATCTCTCATCATCTACCTGT
Source organism: Propithecus coquereli (assembly GCF_000956105.1). NCBI lineage: Eukaryota > Metazoa > Chordata > Mammalia > Primates > Indriidae > Propithecus > Propithecus coquereli. The sequence goes on from NW_012154396.1 coordinate 4,524,153, forward strand.
TACCACCTTCTAATCATCTCTCCACTTTAACCAGAGCAGTGGTCCTAAAACACACATCTGATTGTCACCCTCTATCAAAATTGGGAAGACAGGGAGTCAGTATAATATTAGTCTTAACTGTCATAAACAAACAAAATCTTTAAAAATATATGGGTAGCGGGGGTGGAGGAGAATGGTTGTAGCCTTTCAGATATTACATACCCTAGATTCTACTTTCTGTCCCAAACTCACAGTGACATCTTGGGCAAGTCTCTTTAATCTTCCTGTATCACAGTTTCCTTCTTTCATGTAAAGTGAAATGTGTATCTGCCCTTCTTAAAATGAATGGGAAAGCACTGTATATAAACATAAGTCTCAAGGACATTTTACAAATTCGGCCTTGGAATTCAACATTAGTCCATTACCACAACTCTGCCAACTGAGTAGACAGAAAAGTGCACACTTATGGGGATGGGGGGGGCTAAATTTTCACAATACACACAGCCCACTCTAATCACAAGCACAGCAAGCCACTTATACATACTGATAGCAGATCCCTGAGGTGTGTAAAGTAGCAGAGATTATAAAGCCTGCATTTAGAGACACTAGCGATACTATGTAATCATTCACGTTCATGAAATAACTACAGTTACTGAAAAGGGTTAAACAGAAACTTGGTTTTCGCTTAGTTGACCTCTCCTACAAATAAAAAATGAAGCCTGGTTCAACAGTGCTAGGAGATACAAAGAGGAGAAATGCAAAGATGGACAATGGTAGGTCTTACTGCCCAAGATATGGCTTTAATACTACTTCCTTGATCCAAATGTCTGGCTGCACCCTTTAATACATAAAGCATAAAAAGCACTGGTAATTGGGGGGTGGGGCGGGAAGTACCCCACCCCTCATTCCATTTCCCTTTTAAGCTAAAGCACAACTTAAAAGAATTAATTGAAAGACCGCTATTACTTCTGGTGCACAGTGTCTATTTTTAATAAAAGTTATACACTTTGTTTAGTAACTGTGGTCCTTGGTATGAATGCTGGGTATAAACACCAAACCCCTAGTCTGGGCTCAATGGGTCGCCTAACACTTGGCAAATCTAATCACTGTTTTCTTTTCCAACTTTTCCCCATTTACACCCCCACAAAGACTGCTGTTGAAACGAATCTGTATATTCACAGTCTGCCCATTCGGACAATCAGTACATAATAGTCCCTCTCTAATTTTAAAACAAGCACTTAAAGGAGTTTTTCTTTATTTTAATAGATAAAAGAACAAAAAATAGTTGTGGACGAGCTGTCTAACCTGAAGAAGAATAGGGTGAGTTATTAGAGGAATTCTGAATAGTATGTAGGAGGTTTGGTTATTTATATTAACTCTATGTTAAAGTTATAAGAATTGTACTAATTGTCTTTTGGTATCTTAGAGCTGTAATCACTAATGATATTTATTTTATATTTGAATTTGGTTTTTTCTTTTGAAATAAATGAACTTTTAAATATATTGAGAAGAGAGGAAACTTTCTTTAAATGAATGTGGATAATTAAAAAAGGATAAATTATTTCCCCTCCCCCCAAATTTTTACATAAATATTCTGAATGCTTAACATGATTATTTAATGCCATTTCCATTAATGTATTCATAAACAGAGAAGCCACTGCTTCATGTGTAGTTATACTATCAAAAATTACATTTTAAAGTTCAGGAAGAAATTATTTTGAACTCTTTAATTTTAAAGATCACTTGGTGGCCAGCCAAGATAGCTCATGCCCATAATCCTAGCATTCTGGGAGGCTGAGGCAAGAGGATTGCCTGTTGCTTGAGCTCAGGAGTTTGAGACCAGCCTGAGCAAGAGCGAGACTCTGTCTCTACTAAAAATAGAAAAATTAGCCAGCTGCAGTGGTGCATGCCTGTAGTCCCAGCTATTCTGGAGGCTGAGGCAGGAGGATTGTTGAGCCCAGGAGTTTGAGTTTGCAGTGAGCTATGATGATGCCACTGTACTCTAGCCAGGGCAACAGAGTGAGACTCTGTCTCAAAAAAAAAAAAAAAAAAAGATCACTTGATAACTGGCAGGTTAGACATTTCTGATATGTCACTTATAGAATATTACAAGTTAAGACACAATTAATACAAACTTTCTGGAGGGCAAGTTGGCAGAATGTATCAGTGCCTTAAAACTGTATAGCACTTCGACCTAGTAGTTCCATTTATAGTAATTGATACTTAGGAAAGAATCATGGGAGTGCACAAAAATTTAGTTACAAAGATATTCATCACAACATTGATTATTAAGAGTTGGTAACACCTGAAATGTCTAAAACTTGAAGACTGAGCAAATAAACTCCAATGTTATACCTATACGGCAGTGTTGTAAAAAAAAGAAAAAAAACACTTATTGATAAGAAAAAGTGTTCTCAATATGTTGTTTATTAATAGAAGCAAATCATAAACCTGTAGGCATAATAGGAGCCTTTTTTAAATATAAAAGTGGTATTATGGTACATGCAGACAAAATAGAGTTTCACCTCAGTGTTAATTGTAGCAATTTCTAAGTGGTAGGATAATGGATGATTTTTGTTTATCTGTATTTGCTAGAAGTATTGTACTGAATACATATTACTGAAGTTCAAGAATAAGTGATAATAGAGTTAAGGGTTTTGACATCTGCTACTTTTTAGATCAAGTCTTGAATTCTCCTACATTATGTTTTGCAGAAAGTATACAAGCAGCAACAGAACAGCAACATATTCTTTCTTGCAGACCGAACAGAAATGCTTTCTCAAAGCAAAAGTAAGTGAGTATTTTGTTTTCAGGGTGGCGGTGGGGTGGGGTGGGGGGAGGTGAAGGGCAGGGTTTGGGTGTCTTATATGGAAAGGCACAGAAAGTCTTTTGATGGCTCTCTGTGGAACTTCATAGTGGTACCCAAATTATACTGCCTGTATCTAAATGTTAAAATATATATCTAAGGTTTCATGCAGTGGTTTGGTTTTCTTAAAGTTAGCCTTCTAAAGAAGAGTCTACAGTTTAATATGTGTGTGTGTGTGTGTATCATCAGATGTGTTAGAAAGCAATTTTTATTATATTAACCTGTGTTTTAGAGTTTCAGACAAATCTAAGTATGAAAAACCATTACCACTTTTTACCTTTGTGACTTTGAGTGAAATACGTTGAGCCTCCAGGGTCTTTTAGGATTTAAATAAGATGAAACTTGTTTAGCCAAGTACCTGAGCCAAAATAAGCACTCAGCAAACAGAAACTATTTTTGTAAAAGATTCTTTATTATTATTACTAATAAAACATTCTTTATTAGTAACCTTTTGTAAATTGTTATTGGCACTAACATGGCATGTACTCATAGTTCGATCTTGATAAATGGCCTATATTGCCCTATGAATTACTAGTTAAAAGTCCAAAAATTTTTATTTAACATTTCTTCTCCCTCCCTGCCACAGACACGTTAGACGAACTGAAAAAAGAATACCAAGAAATAGAAAACTCAGAGAAGACCAAAATCAAGAAGTAATCAACCTGATATCACGTAACAATGTGTGGCATTTGTTGTTCTGTAAGCTTTTCCATTGATAATTTCAGTAAAGATTTAAAAGAGGATTTACTGTATAATCTTAAGCGACGGGGACCCAGTAGTAGTAAACAGCTGTTAAAGTCTGATGTTAACTACCAGTGTTTATTTTCTGGCCACGTGCTTCACTTGAGAGGTGTTTTGACTGCCCAGCCCCTGGAAGATGAAAGAGGCAATGTGTTCCTATGGAATGGAGAAGTCTTTAGTGGAATAAAGGTTGAAGCTGAAGAGAATGATACTCAAATTATGTTTAATTATCTTTCCTCTTGTAAGAGTGAATCTGACATTTTGTCACTCTTCTCAAAAGTCCAAGGTCCTTGGTCTTTTATATATTATCAAGCATCTACTCATTATTTATGGTTTGGTAGGGATTTCTTTGGTCGCCGCAGCTTGCTTTGGCATTTTAGTAATTTGGGCAAGAGTTTCTGCCTCTCTTCAGTTGGTACCCAAACATCAGGAGTGGCAAATCAGTGGCAAGAAGTTCCAGCATCTGGAGTTTTCAGAATTGATCTTAAGTCTCCTACTATCTCCAGATGTGTGGTATTAAAATTGTATCCTTGGAAATATATTTCTAGGGAGAATATTGTTGAAGAATGTGTTAATAGCCTGACTCAGATATCAGCAGACTTACCAGCATTTGTATCAGTGGTAGCAAATGAAGCCAAACTATATCTGGAAAAACCTATTATCCCTTTAAATATGTTGTTGCCACAAACTCCATTGGAGACTCATTGCAGTAATATTTCCAGCATCCCAACTACAAGAGAGACACTTCAGGTCTTTCTTGCTGATGGGCACACAAAGGAAGTAGTTCAGCAGTTTATTGACGTCCTGAGTGTTGCAGTCGAGAGACGTGTCCTGTGTTTACCTAGGGATGAAAACCTGGCACCAAATGAAGTTTTGAAAACTTGTGAAAGGAAAGCAAATGTTGCAATCCTGTTTTCTGGGGGCATCGATTCCATGGTTATTGCAACCCTTGCTGACCGTCATATTCCCTTAGATGAACCAATTGATCTTCTTAATGTAGCTTTCATGACTGGAGAAAAGACCATACCAACTAACTTTAACAAAAAAAGGAGTAAACAGAAAAATCATTGTGAAATACCTTCTGAAGAATTCTCTAAAAATGTTGCTGCCACTGATGGTGCCAGTCCTGATAAACAATTCAATGTACCAGATCGAATTACAGGAAGAGCAGGACTAAAAGAACTACAAGTTATTAACCCTTCCCGAATTTGGAATTTTGTTGAAATCAACGTTTCTCTGGAAGAACTGCAGAAATTAAGAAGAACTCAAATATGTCACTTAATTCAGCCCTTGGACACAGTTTTGGATGATAGCATTGGCTGTGCAGTCTGGTTTGCTTCTAGAGGAATTGGTTGGTTAGCGACCCAGGATCACATGAAATCATATCAGAGCAGTGCAAAGGTATGGCACAGTATTTCTGCTCATAAGAATTTCTGAGACCTAATTTTGACCTTTAAAGCTTTTACTAGAATAGAGCATATTTTATTGTATTTAAACTACAACATAAAGCATATGACTTCTTAAGAATTGGGCATATTTTACTATTATTTTATCTGGTGGTTTTTCTCCAAAAGTATTATCTTTAGGGTTACAATTGTTTAAGCTTTCCTTTTATCTTAGTTATTTTCTTTACTATGTAGTCAATAACATTTTTATATGGATCTCTTTAAACCTTATAGGTAGTTCTCACTGGAATTGGTGCAGATGAGCAACTGGCAGGTTATTCTCGTCATCGTGTCCGCTTTCAGACACATGGGCTGGAAGGATTGAATAAGGAAATTGTGATGGAACTAGGTCGAATTTCTTCTAGAAATCTTGGTCGTGATGACAGAGTTATTGGTGATCATGGAAAAGAAGCAAGGTAATTCTAACTATTTGAATGTTGTTAGGGTATTTTTGTAAAACCAGCAGATTGGAAATGGAGACTTTTAAGTTCCTTTTTTGTTTGGAGACTGCTCAGATGAGTAACAGGAGCAGCAGTAATAGCTTACTTTTATATTACACTCAGACAGTTAGAAGCAAAGCTGGGAGGAAGCAGGGAGCCATTGTTTTCCAGAATTCATTCTCTGAGAAATGTCTTTCCAATAATTTTCAAAAGTGACACAATGACATGATTTGTTTTTAAGAATGCAATGAAAAAGACTATAAAAGTAAAACTGAGATAGTGAAATACTAAGGAAAGGTAGTTAAAGGGTTTTGTTTTGTTTAAAATGTTTGCTTTCCTCCCAATAAGGGTGTCAGCTCCATGTGCAAGCTTGTCTCCTCCAATGTTGTAGAACCTAGCTTTGTCTCTATAGATATTTCTGTATGTATAGATCCATACTGAATTGAGTGGTGTTCTTAAAACTGGATTTTCCTTTGCTATATGATTTTAGAATGCAATTTAGTCTTATGTTGCAGATTGCATAAAACCTTCACCAGAGATCAAGGAATTTTCATGTATGTATTCTTTTTTAGTCTCAGGGGTTTATTTTTACCTACATTAGTAGTGCAATACTTAAACTTTTCTAAAGCATTAAGGATAAAGGAAGATATAACATTTAGTTATAAAGAGCGAAAAAACTCTGTTCAAGTAGGCTAATTTATTAAGTGGTAGTTTATTACAAAGGTATAAGCGTGCAAGAATAGGGAATCTCAGTAAGCTTCATGAGAATTGAAACATCATACTGTACCTACTCTCTCTTTCTGAAAATTCATTGTTTCTTGTCTCTACTTCAGTCTTTCCCTTGTTCCCCTTGTTGACTCTTGGTTGCCTTTAGACAGTTGTCACTCTTATGTTTACAGTCCTGATGCATGTAAAATTTTGACTACTATGTCATTATGCTGTCATAATTTTCAAGATTTCATTATAAAGGGATAACTAATACCACAATACAAAGTCTGTAAACTGCCCTTTAAAGGATGTAAGAGAGAAAGAGAGGGAGTTGGAGTGGGAGAGAATGAAAGAGAAAGAAATTCAGTGTGTCATTTCAGCTAGGTCAGAAAGAAGGGAATTTATTTTATCTACTAAAAGCACTTCTAAAGGCCCCATATGAAAGTATTAAGTATCTTGACATACATATTAACAGTAATCTATTGATTAGATTCTCTATTTAAAATTGCTTTTACAATTAATTCTTTACTCTCTCTATTCTCTCTACTCAAGCTAGAATAAAATGTAATGAAATGGAAAAATCGGTATAACTGTATTGCATTTTGAGGAATTGATGTAGGGGGTGGGTGTTAAAGTATTTTAAACAAAAAGAACAGAATTTTGTAGAAATTGGGGACGCCAAAAGGGCACAAATATTTTGTTTTGTTAAATGAATATGTCAGCATTTAATCAGCTTAAATGTAATTAAACAATTTTGAGACCATGAAATTTTAACACAAGTGTTTCACAAGTTCAGTATTGTGGAGCCCTTCTATATTGGTTTCATATCCCTACAGTGTCATTTCTTTAGACATGATAAAGATCAGACACAGATTGAATAGTTAAGATCATTCTTGTTTTCAAAGCCTCCCCAAAGATTCCTTGTGAAACAATTTGAAATTATTTCTTGACATCATAGGCCTAATTTATTTATTGAGACTTAGACTTTTTTAGCATATATATTAACATTAGTCATGTGCTACGAAACACTTTTAAATATGATTAAATTTCAGCTATAAAATTGTGTAAAAATTATAACATTATAAAATTATAACACTGATTTTATTTTTACATAGTGGTTATATTATCTGTTTATTTTAGATTTCCTTTCCTGGATGAAAACGTTGTCTCCTTTCTAAATTCCCTACCAGTCTGGGAAAAGGCAAACTTGACTTTACCCCGTGGAATTGGTGAAAAACTAATTTTACGCCTTGCAGCTGTGGAACTTGGTCTTAGCGCCTCTGCTCTTCTGCCAAAACGGGCCATGCAGTTTGGATCGAGAATTGCAAAGATAGAAAAGAATAATGAAAAGGCATCTGATAAATGTGAAAGGCTCCAAGTCATTTCCTGAGAAAACCTATCTATTGAAAAGTAGATTAAATCATAATATGATTTCACAATGTAACAATACTGAATGAGAGTTACATAAAAATAAAATACTGTGCTGTTTATTAATGTAGTGGTTTTAAAGTTCATTTAGGTGAATTTTTACTTTTCCTGTCACAGAGCTGCCAAAACCATGGCATTTCCCAAATGATTGGAGTGTCTTTTGTTATTCGTAATGAACCCCTTCCATCACACCTGAGTTTATTATGCTAGCGAAGTGACTTAGATTGAGATCTCTAGGGAGCCTCAGGATGGGGCTGGTCACCAATAACTAAAGTGTCTTTGAGTCCTGCCAGCAATTCTCCCAAATTATTGAACCAGAGTGGGCGATTGTGGGAACCCCCAATTTATAGCTGGTCTGCCAGAAGCCCAAGAAGTCCAGACTTGGAATTGGCATCTGAAGTGGGGGCAGTCTTGTGGGACTGAGCCCTTAAATTGCAGGATCTGACACTAACTCCAGGAAGATAGAGTCAGAATTGAATTAAATTGTAGGGCACCCAGCTGATGTTCAAAGAGTTGGAGAATTGCTTGATGTGGAAAAAAAGCACACATCTGGTGTCAGAAATGCTGTGTATGAGTGAAGAGAGACAGTTTTTTCCCCCCAGACTAACTCTCTGTGGTAGCCGCTTTCCCATGTCCCTGAAAAGCTACTTCTCCAATTCTTTACTTGGATAGCTCTTTTTCATCTTCCAGGCTCGGCTTAAAAGGCCACTTCCTCAGGGCAGCCTTTCCCCACCCCTGGTCTAGCTTAACTTTCATTCATACGCTGTCATTGCATCTTATATTTGTCACATTCTTAAATATACCTGTAAGCTCCCTGGGATTTTGTGTCTGCCCTGCTTTCTAGAGTCCCCAGCCCCTTAGCACAGTGCCTGGCTCATAATAGGTATTCCATAAACGTTTGTTCAATGAAAGAATGATGATGGAGATGGGATTCCAACTCGGGACGACCTCAAAGCCTGGCGCTTTCGCCTCTGCTACTCTATTTATTGTTTTAACAGAGACGAATAGAGTAGCACAGTGCCCAGAGCGGGGTCAGGGAGGAATTTGAGCGGCGGTGGAGGCGCGACGCCTGCTGGAGGCGCTGCAGCCGGAAGCCGCCGGGGGTTCCCAGCGTCCTCCCGCGGGCTCCCGCTCACGAGCGGCGCGGCCACCCCAGGGTCCCGGGGACCAACGGCTTCGACCCACGCCTGGGCGGCGGCGGGAGTCCGCAAGCGAGGCCGGGGGTTCCCAGGAGGGCCCAGCGGCTACGGTGGGGCGAAAGGGCGAAAAGTCCTGAAAGCTCCTCTCAGATCCTGCCCGAGCGTCTCCCTGCCGTCGCCCGCGGTGGCGGTGGGCGGTCCTGACGGCAGGTTCAAGGCCCCGCGAGAAGCCACGCAAGGCGGTGACAAGTGTCCCTGGTTCCTGGGAATACTACCGGAACAGCGTGGACGCAGTTTCCCTCTCCTGGACTAGAAAACAATCGTTTTAAAGTAGGTTCCTTCTTTTTCCTTGTTCTTTCCCCTTTCCCGGGCCGCGGTGGACGCGAGCTGCTAGTGGACATAGGTCTTGGGCTTGAGTATGGACAGACCTGGGCTCTGGTTCTGAAAGGTGTGAAACCTCAGGCATGTCCTGTAACCTCCCTATTCTCCATTTCTGCGACTGTAAAGTGGACATAACCACAACCCTAGCTCATCTGGGTTTTCAAATGTGGTGCCCAAACTAGCAGAATCAGCATCACCTGTAACTTTACAAAAAGGCAGATTCTCTGGCCCTACTCCAACTGACTGAATCAGGAACTCTGGGGTGGGATTCAGCAATTTGTGTTTTAACAAGCCCCAGGCGATTTTGATGCAAGTTAAATTTTGAGAACTACTGTATAATGAAACCAATTAAATTAAATCAGTAAAACTATTATGTATAACAGCCTGGCTGGCCTGCTTTGTGGCTCACACCTGTAATCCCAGCACTTTGGGAGGTGGAGGTGGGAGGATTGCTTGAGGTCAGGAGTTTGAAGCTGCAGTGAGCTATGATGACGCCACTGCACTCTAGCCCAGGCAACAACGCAAGACTCTGTCTCCAAAAAATACATAAATAAATAAATAAAATTTCTTTTTCACAGACTTCTTAGTATCTTTTGACTTTTTTTGAAAAGCAGAACAATGATTAATGTTAAAGGTTTTACAATTTTAATTCAAATTTCAGCTTTCTCATCTTGCAACTAGTTTAGATTGAAAATATAATGGTTGACTATAAAAAAATTAACCTTATAAAGATGAAAGGTACATATTTATTTCTAGAAAAATCCAGTTTCATCGCCATGGCAAAATTTATTGATCATCTTTCCCTTTTTATTCATTGCAGAAACTTCGAAAAGGACATACTAGATTGAATTAGGAATGTTAAGATTGCCCAAAAAAGGATTAACTAAATTTGATCAAATTCAAGATGAAGAGACCTACCTGGAAAATTTATCAGTTCAGAGAAATGCTTCTGCTTTTTTTGAAAAATATGATCGGAGTGAAGTACAAGAGTTACTAACTACTGCACTGGTTAGCTGGTTGTCTACCAAAGAGGATGTTCACTCTCAACTAGACATCCCGTGTGGAATTATGAGTCAAATGAATAATGTAGGCTTCTCCACTGCAATCCTACTAATGCCTGTGGACCCTACTGCCCTGTTAGACTATAGAGAAGTCCATCAGATCATAAGGGAGTTGGCTGTTGGAATTTACTGCTTAAATCAAATCCCTTCAATCAGTTTGGAAGCTAATTATGATCAGAGTTCTTCTTGTCAATTACCTCCAGCTTATTATGATACCAGAATTGGACAAATTCTGATCAATGTTGACTATATGCTGAAAGCACTGTGGCATGGAATATACATGCCCAGAGAAAAACGAGCTAGATTCTCAGAATTGTGGCGTACCATCATGGACATTGACCCAGATGGGAAACCTCAAACAAGTAAAGATATTTTTGCAGAGTTTAGTTCAGCAGGTAAGAGATTTAACACTTCTTAATTATTTTCATTAGAAGCCATTTTTTTAAATTTAAAGGTAATTTATCTGTGATCAAGATGATGCCAGGAGCTTTGTGAAGATCTGCACTCCATGGAGGTTAAGGATCAGCAGGAGTGGGTACAGTTTCCTACAGTGTTAGAGCCTTGACAATACTGACAAAAATTGGATTTGCTTTTCCTTCCTTTCTACAAATTTACCTGGGGCTCTCACTGGAGAGGAGGTGGGAGTGATGAGCTATCATTCCAAATAGACATGTGCCAAACTGGTAAGGAAAAAATGAGCCCTTTTTAGATTCAGATATCTAGATGGAAACTTCCATTATAGAGGAAAGAGGCAAAGAGGCTGAGCATATAGAGAATAACATGCCCGTGATGGATGCCGTGGACAGACAGCTATAGAGATGGCTCAGCAGCTCCTCCTCCTCCAGCAAGGATGTCAGCGGGCACCCCATGTCAACAGGACCCAGGAGCATACTCTGCAGAGCCCTGGACATTTCACAAAGATGATAATGAACCCTCCTTTGTAGCGGAGGTAACCCAACAAGTAAGCAAAGCCCTACACCTAGAATAGAAATTACATACATCCTGGAATTGATACAAGAAACCCATCTAAAGCGAAATAGGGTGTTGCCGCTTGCCCTCCTCAGGATAAGGATAGCCCTTTACAAGCAGGCTTAAGTTAAGCCCCTAAAAAAAACAGTTTATGAGAGACCCTTCCTAGCACCCCGAGTTAAGTATGGTAGTATAACCATAAGTAAAATAGAATAGAGGAAAACAATAAGTCAAATGAGTGGGTCAGGTGCTAACCACTGTACATGAGTTTGCCTGTTTCAGGTCCCTGCTCCAGTTGGAAACAGAGAAGTGGAAGGGACCCTATGAAGTACCTCTATCAACTCACACCTCAGTGAAATTGTCAGAGGTGAAACCCTGGGTCCATCATACCAAACCGAAGAGGTATAGTCCCCAGTGGAGGGACCAGCCTTTAGGCAATCTAAAGTATCTGTTTGAGAAAAAGAAAAAAATGAAAATGATATTTGTGCTTAAAAAAATAAATAAGCCACCCAGTCTATGCTATTTTGTTATAGGAGCCCACATGGATTAAGACAGGATGGAAGAGAGGTGAGCGTATCCACTGACTCCTGTCCCTGCTTGGTCAGAGGTTACAAGGGGTTTCACTCACTCACACTTTCAGATTTGTTCAGACATCAGAATAGCTGGAGGATATCCATCACAAGTCCAACGCAGTGGTGGCAGGGAAACTGCAGGCAAAAATAAGAGGCATGTGGTGCATCTAAGGCAAGGTGCAGTCAGGTTAAATCTGTGTGGAGCTAGTAGACCAACAACTGAAGTCTAAAAATGTAGCCTGAAAGGATGAAAAGTAGAGAACAAAAGGTGTCTGATACACAGTGTGACTCACGGGAACTTGGCCGCAGCCCTTTCCTCCAAGCTTAGTGTTTGAGGTTAGGGAACAGACCACCTCTCCACTGGCACGGTCGGAGAGCTGGTGTCTGAGCCTTGTAGTTGCAGCTGTATCATGGCAAGCTAGCAGCATAAATTGCTACATTGTCATTCACATTTGGGAAAACAGCAGCTCCTCTCTTGGTATAACTAACTGGGAAACTGGGTTTAAACCTTGCAACTGAGCCTGTGATTGCCTTAAACAATGTGCTGCAGTGGATTTCCAGGGAACTGTGCAGGAAGCCAGCTCCTTTTCTGGGAGGGCAAACTGCTGGGAATGAATGTTGGCCAAGTTAACATTTATTTCTCAGACAGCTTTGCACTGTACAAGACCACCAGCAGCACCCATTCTGAGAAAACAGTAGCAACAGTAGTAGAGAATAGAGCACACCAAAAATCTGGTTATATTATCCAGTTTTCTGAGAAGGGATTTTAATTAGGGTGGATCCCTTGATCTGACTAATTTATGGATTCTTGGGCTCTTTACAGGAGGTTTGGGGGACAGAGGAAAGAAGAAAAAGACTCGCGATAGCAAAACAGGGGTGGGAAACTTTTAATTGTAATACTAAAAAGAAGATGGGACTTTATTAATATTAATAATATCAAGCTAGTAACATGAAACACGGTTATTTTTTTTAGGCCTCTGTTCATTCCCTGTCCTGTATCTGGAACGCCTTCTCCCTGCCCACCTCACCACACTCTTCCACATTCTTCCCCAGGTTATTCCTACTTAGTTTTTGACACTTGATTCACACACTGCCTCCTCTATTAGGACTGTACGGTGCACACTGTAGTTCGCACAGAAAATACTTTGTATTTTGTATTGAAATTATTGGCTACATCTCTGCCTTCCTTGTTAGACCTTAAGGTCCTCTTTGAGAGCACAGAAAATTGTCTTTTTTTTGTTTTTAAAAAAATTCTCAGCACCTTATACAGTGCTTAGCACATAGTAAACTTTCAATGCATGTCAAAATTAAATGGTTAACAACAGATAGAATGAAAGAAAGGGAACTGAAGGAGACTCAGGTCTGTAGTTTGAGACACTGATAGATAAATAGCACCATTAACTGAGATAGGGAATAAAAGAAGAGCAGATTTGGTGAAAGAGAAAAGATGAATTTAGTTTTGGAGTGCTGCTGTAACATTCCAGGAAAGGTATTTATTAGGCATTTAGAAATAAACTGGAATTCAATAGCAAAAGCAGGGTAGGAGATGACATTAAAAGAGATTAGTGTAGAAGGCAAAGCAATGGAATGTTCTGTTTCCCTTCCCTCATCCTCCAAGTTTAGTTTTATCCAATTTTTGATTAAATCCTTTTTCATTATTTACTTTATCATGACTTTGTACATATTCTTCCTAACTGATTTATGTAATGTATAATGATCACAGTTCCTTTCTTTATTAACTTTATTTTTTATGGCATGAACAATTATGTCATTTAAAAAAAAAAAAAGTAGCCAGGTTTTCCGTGTACTTACTAATATAATTCAGTCCCAGACTTTTGGACAGAAATATCAAACTCCTCTCTATAAAAATGGAATATTGAATCGTTGGAACTGATTGTTCTCTTAGCCTCCTGTAGGGCCCCCCACCTCCATCCCAGTTGTTCCGGTGTCTGTCTTCCACCTGAGGCTCTGTTCACCTGTCTGGCATCCTTGCGGCTTGCTCTCATTTAGGAGTGAGGCAGGAGCAGGGCTTACTGACTGGTAGACCACACTATAGGGCGATGAGGAGGAAACCCTCATGTTTCCCTGGGTTATATCTGTAAGGATATTGCCCTGCTTGGAGGGAGGGCAATGAGTCTGGGGCCAGTGGAGGGGAAAGGTCAGTGGATCTCCCTGTTCAGCACTCAGACTCCCATTTAACCCTTACTATCATCAGCACAACTTCCCGGCCCTCAGTTGTGCTTTGTAGCCCCCTTTAGGGAGGAATAGGGGAGGAGCTTTGCTATCTGGGGAAGAAGATCTAAAGATCTAAAGGCACTTTTATCAGACTTTGAACCAATCCTCCTTCCTCCCCCGCCCCCATTCTTACACCACAACCTGGCCTTCACAGCCTCCAGGAGATGCTTCCAATTTCTAAGCCTTCCTTCGGTTCTGTGGTGAGAACTGATTGGCTTCCACTCACCCCAAGCCACAAAGTTTTAGTGGTATCAACAATCCTCTGGCTTATATTTAGACTGTTTTAAGCTGTCAAAATCCCTCTAATTTCTTCATAATCCTCTTTATGATTTATCTTACCTTTTTTCGCAAAAGGGAGATGAATTATAGTGGCCATTTAAAAAGCCCAAGATTTCAAGCTCAGAGCTTTGCTTAAAAAAAAATAAAATGAAAGAAAAAAATAAAAAGTCCAAGAATATTCTGCCTTTTTTATAGATTTGAGGAAGAAAAAAGGAAAAAGAAAGGCAGGGGCACATTGATGTATCATTTATACTTTAAAGCACCTATATTTCAAATTCCACATTTTCTACAGTCAAGTTTCATGACCCCAAGCAGTTTTCTCAAGTCAAAATTAAGTATAACATTGTAGATGTAACTACCTTAAAAAGACAATTTGACAACAAGAAAGTCCTTAATTTCATTGTAAATGGCAAGGAAATGTAGCATAGGAAATTTGTCATTTTGTATAGAGTAAAATCAAATTCTAATTCTTATTTGTAAAATCATGATTACTTAGCATACAGGTTCTTTGTTTATTGTGTATGTCTAGCTTCTAGCTTCTCTTATCAGCAAAAAGAAGAGATTTATAACATTGGGCCTGAAAAAGCAATTTATATATATATATTTTTTTTGAGACAGAGTCTCACTGTGTTGCCCGGGCTAGAGTGCCGTGGCGTCATCCTAGCTCACAGCAACCTCAAACTCCTGGGCTCAAGCAATCCTACTGCCTCAGCCTCCCGAGTAGCTGGGACTACAGGCATGCGCCACCATGCCTGGCTAATTTTTTCTATGTATTTTTAGTTGTCCGATTAATTTCTTTCTATTTTTAGTAGAGACGGGGTCTCGCTCTTGCTCAGGCTGGTTTCGAACTCCTGAGCTCAAACAATCTGCCCACCTCGGCCTCCCAGAGTGCTAGGATTACAGGCGTGAGCCACTGCGCCCGGCCCAAGTTATACTTTTGACCCAAGTGAGAAGCCAATTCCTTGCTTAAAGAGAAATCACATTTTCTATTTTTTCTTTTTTCTTTTTTTTCCTTTTCAGAGACAGGGGTCTTGCTGTGTTGCCCAGGCTGGGTGCAGTGGTGCAATCATAGCTCACTGCAGCCTCAAACTCCTGGGCTCAAGCAATCCTCCCACCTCAGCCTCCTGAGTAACTGAGGCTACAGGCACCTGCCACCATGTTTGGCTAAGTTTTCTATTTTTTTGTAGAAATGGAATTTCGCTGGCCTCAAACTCCTGGCCTCAAGCGTATTCCTGCCACGGCCTCCCAAAGTAATTTTTTTTAATTTATTTTTTGTAGAAAAGGGATCTGGATGTATTGCCCAGGCTGGTCTTGAACTCCTGGCATCAAGCTATCCTTCCATCTCAGCCTCCCAAAGTACTAGGATTATAGATGTGAGCCACCATGCCCAGCCAAGATCACATTTTCTTATAGTTCTTCCATATTTTTCTTGATCAAAGATGGGACTTACGATGTGTGTCCGTGGTATTATGTTTCTTTCCTACAAAAAGAATGGAAATCTGTCCTTTTAAATTCTACAAGCTCCCATCTTTCTTCACTCTGTTTAATAATCCACTCATCTGCCTGCTCTTTAGCTTACACAATTTTATTGGCATCCCATTATTCCTTTGCTGTCATGTTAGTAGGATTTCAAGATGAAACCCTGTGTTCAATCTTCTGTATTTACCCAGAAGCCTAATATGAAATTTTCACTGTCTAAAATCTTTCTTTTTTACTGTGAAGGTTTGATTGATATTACAAAGGATCCAGACTTTAATGGAATTTACGATGAAGATATGAATGAAGATCCAACATATGATCCCAATAGCCCTGAAGAAAAAAAAGTATTTATGAAATATGCTGAAAATATCATGTTAAAGTTGACATTCAGTACCACACAAATTCAACAGTATAAAAATGTCTTTATATTTGAAACAGCCTATTGGCTTACTAATGCTATAAAATATAATCAGGATTATCTAGACATTTGTACCTACCAGAGACTACAGCAAAGATTATATCTTCAAAAAAAGATTATTCAAAAACACTTTGAGAAGAAAAATGAAATAAGAAGAGGAATAGGATACCTAAAGTTAATATGTTTTCTGATTCCATTTCTACTGAGTTTAAAAAAGAAAATGAAAGTTCCATATTTAAATAGTCTGCTTCCACCTTTTTCAGGTAAGAGTATCGCAAAAAATCAAATATAAAACATAGGTATATATTCAATCTATATTTAAATTCAATATTGTTTCTAGTATGTGGGTCCAGGCAGTAACCTGTGTAACCTGTTAGAAAAAACAAAATTCAGTGTCTCCAATGTCATTAAGAAAACTTGGTATATGTACATAGTACTTCGTATATATTTATATCATTTATAAGGGCTCCTGAAAGGCTTCAAATAAGTTCTTAGTGAATAGGAAAATATGCCATACCCATGATGGTACAACACTGTGAATATATTGTATCTCATCCAAATTACTCTATAAATTCAGTGCACTTCTGTTCAAAATCCCTGTTGTGTTTTTCACTAAAGTTTACATAACACATTGATTCTAAAATTAATATGGAATAGCAAAGGATAGTGAATGGGCTTACATTTCTGAAAAAGAGATTGAAACATATTAAAACTACAGTAATTAAGTGAAGGTTGTATTGGCACTGTAATAAATAGAGCAAGGAAAGAGAATGGAGAGCTGAAATAGGGCCATGCTTATATGGAATTTGACAGGACTTCAGTGCAAACTCTTAATCCTACCAGATTAGCACATAATTTATATACTTTCATTGTTGTCCAAGCATGTAGGCTTATTATAATGGGGCTTTCCATTCAGGTGGCAAATTTTCAGCATAAGTTTTGTAAACCATTTAGTAAAATTTGTACCGTAAGAATTCAGATGGTGAAGATGATCCATATCTGTGAACTATTAAAAATGGAATCATGACAGTGCTTGTCCCTTGGGTGGTAGGGACCATGTATGGAACTGGGAGGTCCTCACTTAAAGAGAACATTAGCTATATCTGTAATGTATTATTACTTAAATTATTGGAAGCAAATATGATTAAATGGTAGTAGTTAATTCTAGGTGGTGAGATCAGGGTATATATTATCTTTGTACTTTTTGCTACCTTTTACATTTCTTAAAATATATACCTTATATTGATGAAACCATATTCTACCAACCAGTCAAAATACTGAATAATTTTAAACCTTGCTGGGATTTGAGACAATTTTTTTTAAATAAGTTACATGTGCTTTCATTACTTTCCTGAAATATGGCCTGGTTATTTTTGTTATGTGACAAATGCTTATCTATCTCTTTATAGTGTCTCTTTTTACCTAAACTAGCTAAGGTAAGTTTTTTTTATTTGACGAAAGTTTCTCCAAGACACAGAATTTTTAGTCTTTTCTGATAATTGACAGTAAGATATTAGTCTTGAGCTTACTCATAAAAATCAGTTAGTAGAATACTGTTTTGGGCCAGGTGCAGTGGTTCACACCTGTAATCCTAGCACTCTGGGAGGCCAAGATGGGAGGATCGCTTGAGCTCGGGAGTTAGAGACCAGCCTGAACAAAAGCGAGACCCCCATCTCTACTAAAAATAGAAAAAATTAGCCAGGCATGGTGGGGTGTGCCTGTAGTCCCAGCTACTTGGGAGGCTGAGGCAGGAGGGTTGCTTGAGCCCAGGAGTTTGAGGTTGCTGTGAGCTAGGCTGTTGCCACTGCACTCCAGCCAGGGCGATATAGCAAGACTGTCTCAAAATAAAAAAAAAAAAAAAAAGGAGAATTATGTTTTAACTGTACTTTTGAAATGTCTGTACAATGAAACTACAGAAAATGCCCAAACTGCATGTTATAAATATATTTTAGTGTTCAAAATATTTATATACATTAACAGCATAAATAATTTTATGGACTATAATTACCCAGATTTTAATTTCACGTAGAATTTTCTTTGTTTACATGAATGAGAATTTAGATCCCCAAAATATGATTGTACATGTGCTGTTTACCTTTTAACTAAAAGTTTGTTTTCATTTTTGGAGATGACAAGGTCAAGACAGAGCGAGAATTGCCTCCATTTATTTATGGACGAGATTTTAAATGCCAGCATTTTCACTACAACGAGAATAAATATTTTCATGTTCATGGAGGAATTGAATTTGATATCAGCACCTCTCCAATTGAGAATGCTTTGGAAGATTTTAAGGTTTAAGTTATTATCATTTCTGAGATAGTTTGTCATTTCACAACTTTCATCCTATTCTCCAACCAGAATGAGCCTCTGTTGGTACAGGCAGTAGGCAGATCTCCAAATTATTATTCTCACAATTCACTGGTTTTTTCATATATTATTTTAACATACATGAATTAAATGCAACTATATGTAAGGTACTGTGTTGGATGTCAGAAATAAAATGATAAATAAGCTACCATCCTCACAGAATTTATAGATTTTTTTAATGGATGATATTTGCCCTAGAATAGTCAACCAAAGAGTATAGTAGAAATCCCTGGATGCTGACTATATACTCTTTCATTTTCCTTAAAGATTAGTATTAGAACAGAGACCCTCTAAAGTTTGGGAACAGTAATTCTTCACCTGGAATTTACTATAAACATTCTACATTGCAATCGTCATTGCTTTTCTACCTTCTCTATATCATATTTTTCCTCTTGTGTTTTTGTCTCTCATTCTCAAAATAGGGGTCGGATACATACAGTTACTTTCAGGGTCTTCTGGGATATTGTATTTAAAATTTGTCATTTACATGGGTAAAATTTCATATAAAATAAGTCTTATAATTGTTTATATTTTTTTAAAGATTAAGTTTTTAGTAAAATAACTCATATTTTAGAACAATTTAGAAAAAATACGAGATTGTGCTGCCAAAACATTTGTAGAAGATTCGGGATACAAGGAATATTACTCAATACCAGTCATGGAGTTTAATGGAAAAAGGTAAGAAACTTTCAGTAATTAATCACACTAGCCACACTCATTGGAAGTTAGCAAAGAACAAAGAAAGTGTCAAAATGCAAAGGCCACCTTAAAACCTTACGAATGGGCCGGGCGCGGTGGCTCACGCCTGTAATCCTAGCTCTCTGGGAGGCCGAGGCGGGCGGATTGTTTGAGCTCAGGAGTTCGAAACCAGCCTGAGCAAGAGCGAGACCCCGTCTCTACTAAAAATAGAAAGAAATTAATCAGACAACTAAAAATACATAGAAAAAATTAGCCGGGCATGGTGGCGCATGCCTGTAGTCCCAGCTACTCGGGAGGCTGAGGCAGGAGGATCGCTTGAGCCCAGGAGTTTGAGGTTGCTGTGAGCTAGGCTGACGCCACGGCACTCATGCCAGGGCAACAGAGTGAGACTCTGTCTCAAAAAAAAAAAAAACCTTACGAATGGAGATCCCAGAACAATAATAACTCCCATGAATGACATACTGACTCAAGAAAATATTAAACATTATAGTTATTACTTCATGTACAGTCTGTGTAATAATCCTTAGAGCTTATAATTAGTTCTGATAATTAACACAGTGATTAAATAGAGATGGAGATGAGGATTAAATCCTATGAGTCCAACTGAAAGCAGGGACTCAGCACAGACCACTTCATTTCCATAAGAAATAGTACTTAAAATCCTTTTCTGCCAGGTCTTGTTATGCCTGTCATTTTTTTGGAGGATATGTTTCTCCCAGTATTTTCTGTCTCTTATATGTTGTGTTCTTAGATTTTACATCTTGGACACTGAAGTTTGGAAATATAGAAATGGATCTCAGAGGAAACATTTGGATTAGAGGTAGAGATTTTAAAGTAAATAGGAAGGTTTTGCTTGTTTGTTTGTTTTCAAGGCTTGGAAGCAATTGAGAGGGGACCAAGTCTGGAACTATGGAGAATAGTAACTTTTAAAGGAGGTAGGATGAGGCAGAGGAGAGAGAGTGAAGGAGACGGAGAGGGATGATACAAGTAGAGGAGGACCAAGAGAGCATTATAGCATAGAAGCCAAATGGGGAGAATTTTAAGGATATGGAAATAGTTAAAAGCATCAAATGCAACAGAGAAAAAGGCCAAGGCAATTTAAGATTGAAGAGACACGTCTAAATTTGGCTGTGACTTGGTAAGAGAATTTAGTGGAGTTTTGGTTAAAAGAGGCTATTTGCAGTGAGTTGAAGGGTAAAGTGAGGGAGAGTTAATGAGTTGTAAAGAAGTAAGGACAAGATTATGAATTCCTTTAAAGATGCATGGCAGTGAGGAAAGTAAGAAATAAGGCAGAGAGAGTAGCAGGATGAAAGGTGGATCTTTGTATTGAACACTCCCCAGTTGCACGTATAGTACTAAAGCTAAAGTCAAAGACCGTGTGAATAATGACCTCCATGATTTTGAAAGGAAGCAAGCTCATGTCTCTGGAATGGACGGGTGGTGTGCATCTCCCTAAAGAAGGAATCTCTCACCGAGAGACCCAGTGCCTGTTCACATACTCCCCCGCACAATCCTTGCTAAGCTAAAAAGTGCCCTGGAGACACCTCTGAGTAAACCTCATTCTCCAGATTCTCTCAGGCTTCTGGGGCACCAGTGATGCCAGGAATGCAGGGAAGCAGCTGGGATATAAGCTGTACTTGATGAGGGATTGTTGTGGGTGAAGGAGTATGGTTGGTGTAAACATACTGCCATTGCACTGTAAAAGATCCAATCATGTTGTTGCAAATAGGATATAATAGTGGAATTGTTTCTTTAATTTTGAACTAATATGCAGCATTTGGTCATCAGTGTTGGTGAATAGGAGGTAGATAGATATGAATTTGCAGATTTTCAAAACCAACATAAGCTTGTTTCCCACACCCCGACAGCAAGGAGTAAAAGTAAAAACCACAAGTAGAGTAATAATGAGAATTTTCCTGGCTCCTCTACCAATTACTAGAGAACCTTCAGTCCCCTATAAAATCCAATCCACACACAATTATTCTTGGAATTTCATATGCAAATAGATCAGCACACTCAGCTATATGAGATACCTTCAGTTTCCTCCTTTCCTGCCTGGGCACCCAGAGCCCAATAAGCCCCATGAAGGCAACCCAACACTAATGCCCTTGTTGTCTCTGACAATGCTGCTTCTGGTTGTGGAGCTGGTGTCACCTCTGGGGCTGGCTCCTTCTGATGCCTGGAAGAGGCATGCATCAACAGTGATAAATATTGAAGGCAATCCAATCAAGTAAGGAGAATTAATTTTCCAATTTTTTCAGTTACAAAGTAGTGCTGCCTTGAAACCTTAATAATTTGGTGCAAAAACAGCTTTTCAGCCATTTTACTTGTAGTTGTTCTTTTCCATGATATAAGGATCATCCTGTGTTGGTGCTGGACTAGAGAATAACCTGAATGATTAAAAACATGCTATCTGAAAATGTCCCCTTTCCTTGGGTTTTAGGGGCATCATTATTGGACCAAGCTCATATGTGCTGATGTTCTTTCCTCAGCATGGCTTATTTCCTAGGAGACTGTTGGTCCCTTATGAAAATAGAACCTGTTTCATTGACCCTCCAGTTATGCCCAGAAACATCTAAATCCTAGATTCATTTTAGGCTCAGGTTGGGTTCTCCTACCATATCAAAATTAAAAAATATATATATATATATGGGCCACAGCCATATACCCAGTGATTGGCAGTCCATAAAAGCAGAACTCATGAATTATTAAAATGACAATTACTGGAGCAAATAGATGAATTGATACTGGTTCTAAAATGGGGGGAACATACCAGAATCATGATACTGTTGTGGATGTTGGGAAACAGGTCAGAAATTAACTAAATATGACAGGTTAATGTGACAGGTGTGTCAGGAAAGTGTGGTATTAAGAAGCTCCTCACCACAGCTCCCTACGTGAGGTGCAGATTCTCAGAAGAATACGGAGGGAGCTATTTGAAACATAGGGCTTCCCTAAAGTCCCTGCTGATGGCCATACTCAAGGTTTTGAATCAGAACAGTAGTTGTCACTCTGCAGTACTTAGACAAGGGCTCCCTGAATGAAATACACAGCTATTAACCTCAGGGTGCTGACTGTGCTTCCAATAATCATTTCTGTGTGGGCCAGTGCTGGTCTACTGTGCAAAGTTGTGCATCCTACCCTGGGAGTTACAAAATTCTCTGGTCAGAGACTCTCTCAGGGTACAGTGACTTTGAGCATCTCTTACATGTCCAGTTTCTGGGATAGGATAGCCTCCCGAAGGTTCTAGATGCTTAATTTGTCTTGAGTGACTAAACTGAATTTCTAGAAGAAAACAATCCACCTTCCCTTGGTGTTTGTTGAGTGTATAAGTCTGTTTCATTGCTTAAGCAGTGGTCTAAGAGTACATCGCTGAGTACCAGGGCCCCAAGGGTAGTCAGCAGCTCCTGTTCTCACAGCAATCACAGCCAGAGTCAGTGCCCTGGAGAGTGCATGAAAAGACAGAGGTTGCTGGTGCTGGGATTCTCCCAGAGCAGGATGATGTAGAGCTGGGCCAGCGAAAGACCAAAGGACATCCTATCCTCAGTATAATTTTTTGTGCCTAGATCAATGAAGGAAATCTTTGGGCACTTGGGGTATCCACTTTTGGGTTGTGGTGTCCACTCTTATCAGTGTGTGCAATGCCAAGAAAAGGTGACCTGTTTTCTTCTAAAAATTAAGTTTATTCATCCAGGAGAAATCAAGCATCCAGGTCTGATCCATTCAGGTCCTTGAGCCTATCACCATTGTGATTTGAAGACCACCCAAACTCTTCAAACCCAAGTAGTCTCCAGAACATCTGCTCCTTGATTTTGGAGGCTGGAGTCTAGTCATCTAGGCAAGTCCTCATTGATGAAGGTGACATCTCCACAAGTTGGGACCTATAGACAAATGATAAGCCCCACCACCTGATCTGGCACTATACCTGCGAGTTTGGGGTCAAGGCAGCCTTTATATTTATAGTTTATGTCCCTGTGGTCTAGTTTCCTTTAGAGGGAAGAGGGTAGTAGATAGGAAAAATGACACCCACAAATAAATGTGAGCAGGTCCTCAAACATACCTCTCTCCACACACCGTCTATTATATTCAGGAAATTGAGATTGAGGTAAAGGTCAAAGAGAGTATTAGCCTCTGGCTAATTCATAACAGTATTTCCCTAAGACCTTCCTGTAACTGACCCACGGAGCCCAGAGATTCTCTCTTAGCATATGGACACAGTTTCCTTAGCATAGAGTCACTAATTTACCCAGAAATTAGTATAATGAAACAAATTTATGTATACTCTTAGGAAAACTGATAGTCCCTGAGCTTCAGTGAAGAGCCGTAGTAGGGGGACCATTGTCAGCAATACAGTATTTACAGCAATTAATAGTTACACTTAGAGGAGAAACCCAGTTAACATGAAGAGGCTTCCTACTGTCAGAGGCAGGGTCAGAGCTGAGTCACTCTCTGTTGAAATCTGGACCTAGGGAAAGGCACCTCATGGTGGGGAGTGGAGGAAGGGTATGATTTTCCTTTACCTGTGATGATAAGCAACCCAAGGGAACAGAGTAACTCAAAATTTTGCCACTTTTCCATTCCAGAGTGACAGGGGTGGTAGGCAAGCCCCACCTATGTCCCAGGGACCTGGTGGGTTGGGGATTTCTCTAGTCCACTGCTGCAGTGAGTAAGGAGGCATTACACAAATCATCATTCCAGGTCAGACTCAAAGTAAACCCTCAAGAAAGCAAACGTAGACATCATTAGCCTAAACAAGTAAGAGGTGGGTAAGCAGACAGATGACCTAGAACTCCTTCAGCCAGAGTTAGAGTTTCCAGTGACTTTTAGGCAGCACCCCAGATCACTGGCATAGAAAGGACAGAGTCAGTAAAAGGGCCAATACAGAGAAGATATTCCTTATATAAAGACTTGATTAATAACAGTTGATAACCATATTATTAATATATTTACAATCAGGTACAATTTAAACTATTTTGTATTTAATTGTCATATAAAAATCATGTTTTTCCAGCATAGGGAAAAAAAGTAGCAAATCACTTTAAAGTTAGAAAAACATCTTTTTTTTTCTTTATAGTTACTATGTGATCAATTTTGAACTTGAAATTTTCTATCAGCAACTATATAAGACACAATGGTGGGGAGCCATAAATGAAATAATAAACAACCTGAGAGTAAAAAGACTTCCACTAACAGATGCTCAATTACATGAACAATTTAAGAAAAAATTTGGTTTCAAAAAATCTATGAAATGCAAGGTATTTCAATGACTACTACATAATTTAGCATAAGAAGTCATGTATTATTAATAAGGATATGTTTCAGATTTTTATTGTATGGATAGATAATAAAGTCTTCGATATAAAATAAAATTTCTACATTTTAGTAACTGAAAGGCTATATACAATTCTGGATTATAAATTTCCAGCAGAGTACAAAACAACCTATTAATGAACTGGATTGTGATTAATCTTAATAATGGCTCATATTTATTGATTGCTTATTTTGTGTGTATGTGTGTGTGTTTGTTTTTTGAGACAGGGTCTCACTCCATTACCTAGGCTAGAGTGCAAGTGGAGTGATCATAGCACACTACAACCTTAAACTCCTGGGCTTAAGCGATCCTCCTGCCTCAGCCTCCCAAGGCTGGGACTACAGGCACGCGCCACCATCCCTAGCTAATTTTTAAATTATTTTGTAGAGATGGGGTCTCGCTGTTGCCCAAGGCTGCTCTCAAACTCCTTGCCTTAAGTGATCCTCCTGCGTTGGCTTCCCAAAGTGCTAGAATTACAGGCATGAGCCACTGTGCCCCATCTTTTGATTGCTTATTTTGTATATCAGGCAATATTATAAATCAATAAACTATTTTAAGGTACCAGATCTATTATCATCATTCCTGTTATACAAATGAGAAGTTTGAGGATGTAGAGAGTTAAGGATCTTTCTCACATCATATAGTAAATGGCAGAGTGAGGCTTCAGTCCTGGGAATTAAAACTAACACCCTGAATCAAATCTCTACACCTGTTTCGACAAGCCTTGGTTTACAGCTTCTGTAACTGATCAATTAAGCTCATTAACTTCAGAGGTTAAACTGGCATTTACTTTCCATTTATTTGTTTTGATGTCTACAAATTTAAAACTTTAATAATTTTGTTAGTTTACTTTTTAAATATTAAGTCTATTAAGTAGTCAGAATGTCTAAAAGAAGACTGTGACATTTTTACCTTTCCACTTTGAAGACAAACTGTATTTCTTTAGGTATATATTTCAAGTTTCTAGTCTTCTAAGTTAGGTTGTTCTTAAATCAGAGAACAGAAAGAGCCCAATGACCTCCATATGCTTTTATTTTAGGAAAAAAGATAACAAGAAGAAAACTTCCCAAAGTTATTTTTTAAAGTTCTCAGTGTTTATTTATGTAATAGCTCTAATAACTTTAATCTTTACCCAGTGAGAAACTTTCCACCTAGATCTTATGAAAATTCTACTAAAATTGATCAGCAATCATATTTTATGGTTTTTTTCCCTTAAATCAAACTTTAAGTGTATTTCAAAGAGCTAATTCTGGTCTTCTTAATAATTTCAGAGTATCCCATTTGGTATGAAGTCTGCAGTTGAAAGAGGGCTAACTGCTGTTTTCCATACATTTAGTCGTAAAACCTCAAGCTCGACAATCAATGTTTCAGATGAAGCAGGTTATACTATTTTCCATCATGCTGCTCTTCACAACAGAGTTTCTATCATATGTCAACTGTGCAATGCTAACTTCAATGTCAACCAAAGACGCTTTATTACGTTCAACCAAGGTACCATAAAGTTTTTAAACTTAAAATGTTTTTCTTTTACTTACACCTTATTCAGCGTTAAGAATGCATGTTGATTTTAGAGCAAGGTTAAAATTTGGTATTTTAAACCAGAGCAAAGTGGAAGTTTTTGTTTCATTTATCTAAGAAAGGCTCCTTTCAATTTTGTCAGTATTACTTATTGCTAGCTTATGTAGTATTATATTTGCTTCTTGTGTCTCCCTCACTTGAATATAAGCTCTAAAAGAGGGCAAAGATTTGATCTGCTTTATTTGCCATAATATCTTAGTGTCCAGTAGGAAGCCTGGCTTGGTAAGTGCTCAGAAAATATTTGTTGAGTGAATGCATGATAGGTAAATGCAGGATATCATTTCATAAGCACTGGCATAATTAAAATATACTGATATACTACAGAAATTCAAAGAAGAAAGATAAATATGATTGTCATGTCCCAGGAGAACAGCCATTCCTTATGTCAGGGTTTCCAAATAGGGAATAGTTTCTTCATATTATATATATTTAAATTATATTTAATATTAAAAAAATTTCTTTATAATAACACTTTTTAGGATTAATAGCCCCTTCAAAGCTAACCTAGTTTAAACTTTAAAAAGACATTTTTGCTGAGTATTAAATATGCATACATATTTTTATATTTATCAAAATAAGCTTAACTAGTATAAAATATAAAAAAGTTGAAAGTGAAAGTAGTGGTCCTCCATAACTGAAAAAGGAAATAGAGATAAATTGTCAGGAATAGCCAATACAACAACATTGGCAATAAGAAATGGCGATTTTATATTTCAATGCGGTCACCTATCTTAATAAGCTGTGTTAAATTTTTGAAGATACCAAAACAAAATGTCCTGCATTAATCCTGAGTACCAATAAACTCTCTATCAGTACAATTGATAGAGTTTTGATATTGAGATTCTTCTGTAACTCAATTAAAACATTCAATATCTAATGAGCCTACAAAATAATAATACAAAATAGGGCACAATTCAGTCACATTTAAATGCAATGGGTAGACTATTATTTAAAGGTACATTATCTTTAAGCCTTCCTTAGTATGAAAAACTCTTCAGTAAATTAAAGTCTTTCATTCATCCTCTGACTGCTTGGATTTCACATGTGCCGACACTGGGTATATTTTGAAGTATGGAAAATGTATAACTCTACTGGCAGTGTTATTGCTTACCAACAAAAAATTGTCCCACCTGTGAGTTTTGACCAGCCACTTGAGGGGCAGAGTTTCCAGGTCTGCTCTTACGCGTCGTCAGGTGTATGCGACATGCCCAGATGGCTTGACTATATTAAATATGGCTTAATACTGTTTGATGTAATCTTGCCATCTATATCTAAATACAGTTATTTTGATCTTATCCGTGTGAATTTTTTTAACTAATTTAGAAAACTGCTACCTATTAATAATCATGGTTCTATGTTTATTTCCTTTTAAAATAGAGTCATCCAAAGTGGACATGAAAAAAGAAAGAAACGGTAAGACATAAGTAAAATACTTCATGCATTTTAAAAGATCATTACATATCTTAAAACTTTTCTTTTAGTATATAATCTCCAAAATGCTGTCACATGAGAATGTTGCATTATGATGTTCTGTATTCATTTTGAAGTATAAATTTTTCCTACCCATGATTAATTTATTGATATTCCTTTTAACTCTTGGGGTCCCCCACTTTTTGTTAACTGTGATATATGCTGTCATAAAGTCAGGCCCCAAAGTGATTTTCATACCTTAAAAAAAAAAAAAAAAAAAAAAAAAAAAAGCAGTTATTAATAATATAATTTAGATACACTGCCATCTAGTGGCACTAGATGGCAGTAACAATCTATGAAGTCTGAGGAATAAGTCATTTTCGACTGAGGTAATAGACTTGACCTAAATATTGGATATAGAGAAAAACGAAAAATTTTAAAAGGTTATACTTTCTATATCTATATGTAAGAGGCTATGCCTTCGTATTCTACATAAGATAATTCAAAGAAGGTTTATTTTTTTAAAAAACTACTTACAAAATCCTGAATTGGCAAAGGGGAGGCGATAGTTATTCAACCTGGCCACCTTTATTGGTGGAGGAACGCAAACCTGAGATGACCTCAGAGAGGGGACCTGACCTCACTCTTCCCCTTCTTCCAATCTCCTGTCAGGGCTCTCCTGTGTCAGATACTGACAAGAGGCCAGAGGACAGGCGTTGCTAAATCTGCAGGGGTAAGAAGCAGGGTGGTAAAAGGACATGAGTGGACCTGGAGGGGGAAAAGGAAGCTTACCTGGCCCACATACTCCGTAGAAATTTCCAACTGAGTAACAGGAGTGTGCCTCCTGCATTGTGCTCTCTCGCTTTCTCTTTTTCTAAGTATCACTTATGGCTACCTTATATAATATTATTTATTTATTTATTGTGTTTCCCTCACTTGAATATAAGCTCCGTAAAGGACAAGGATTTGTTGTATTTTGTTAGCCACAGTTCCCTACCCCCCAGAATAACACCTGGCCTTCATAGGTGCTCAGGAAATATTTGCTGAATGATTGTGTGGCGGTTGAATGCAGGGTAACATTTGGTAACCACTGGCATTAATTAATAGTCATTAATGTACTGTGGAAATTCAGAGAAAAGGGAGATAAATATGGCTTTCAGGTCCCAGTAGAGCGTCTTCTCCTTAGACTAGGATTCTCAATCAGAGAATAGTTTCTTCAGACTATATAAAATCCTCCAGAACTTTCCTGATTCTAGCATACCTTAGGGCAGCATTTCTTATCCTCACTGCTATTGACATTGTGGGCTGGATAATTCTTTGTCGTATGTAGGAATCACTCCAAGACCTTGTTAAAATGCAGATTCTGATTCAGGGGGACTGTGGTGGGAGCCAAGATTCTTCCTTTTTATTAAGCACACTTAAAAGTAATAAGAGAGCGGGAGGCTGAGGCAGGAGGATCGCTTGAGCCCAGGAGTTTGAGGTTGCTGTGAGCTAGGCTGACACCACGGCACTCATTCTAGCTCGGGAAACACAGTGAGACTCTGTCTCAAAAAAAAAAGTAATAAGAGAGGGATATAAGAATTGTATTCCTGCCCCTAGGTTATGCTGAAATATTTTTTGAAAGGAATTACACAGGAGAGGGAGAGGCATCAGTGGGGATCCTGATATGATTTTTTAAAAAACTCTTCAGATAATTTTGATATGTTTTTCCAACTGAGGGCAGCTAACTGCTTTTCATTGATTGAGATGAACCAGCATTGGTTGGGACTACTCAGAAATCTCACTAACAAGCTAAATGTTACAGACTGTGACCATGTGGCTTGCCTGGCTGGATGAAATTTTTGCCATTTCATCTGATTTTGGTTCAACTGTTAACTCACCCCTCTCTTGTCTTTCTGTTTCAGACTCAACTTACTGACCATACTTTTGTTCATCTTCCTGTCTCACCACCCATGTTCCCACCCTCCCTGCCAGACCTGCTCACTCTATTAAAGATTGCTGGCCTGACTCCATTCATTTCAAACTCATGGCTAACTTGATCCCTCAACACTCAGCAGATTTTCAAGGTTCCAGCCCTGATCTGGCATACCCCACTGTCACTCCTGACTATGCATGTGCTGACACACACCTTTACCTACTTGTCTCTCTCTCTCTTTCACAAACGTAATCATAGCTAAACTGAGCTTCCCTTTGATATGTTCTGGCCATATACTGGAGAGACTCCAAAGGCCTTGTGAAGAAGTGAGACTTAACTTAGATCCTAAAGTTGGGATAGTATTTAGGTAGGGAAAAAGAAAGGAAGACGGCATTTCTCCCCAATGGAACAGTAAGAGCAAAGACCTAGAGTCTGAAAATAACACTGGGGCCAGCTGATGATGACTAATATTTAGCCTGCTAGGGGCAGAAAGTTCCTACTGAAGAAAACTAAATGGTTTTTTGTGTGTGTGGCTTTTTTTTAATGAATAAACTTTATTTTTTAGTTTTTAGTGGTTTTAGGTTCACAGTGAAATTGTGCCAAAAGTACAGTGAGTTCCCAGATACCCTCTGCTCCCACACAGGTATAGCCTCCCCCATCAAGGTGGTACAGTTGTTACAATTGATGACTACATTGACACATTATCACCCAAAGTCCATAGTTTACCTGAGGGTTCATTTTTGGTGTTATGGATTCTATGGGTTTTGACAAATGCTTAATGACATGTATCCACCATTGTAGTATCATATAGAATAGTTTCACTGCCCTAAAAATTCTCTGTGCTCTGCCTATTCATCCCTTTCTCCCCCCAACCCCTGGCAACTGACATTTTTAATGCCACCATAGGTTTGCCTTTTTCAGAATGTCATATAGTTGGTGTTATATAGTATGTAGCCTCTTCACACTGGCTCCTTTCACTTGGTAATATACATTTAAATTGCCTCCATGTCTTTTCATGGCTTGATGTGTCATTTCTTCTTAGTGCTAATCATATTCCATTGTCTGGATGTACCACAGGTTATTTATCCATTCACCTGTTGAAGGACATCTTGATTGTTTCCAAATTTTAGCAGTTATGAATAAAGCTGCTATAAATATCCATGTGAAAGTTTTATTTGCAGACACAAATTTTTATCTCCTTTGGATAAATACCAAGGAGTGTGATTACTGGATCATATGCTAAAAGTATGTTTAGTTTTTTAAGAAGCTACCAAAATGTCTTCCAAAATGGCCATACCATTTTGAATTTCCACCAGCAATGAATGAGAGTTCCTGTTGCTTCACATCCTGGCCAGCATTTGGTATTGTCAGTGTTCTGGATTTTGGCAATTCTAATAGATGTGTAAAGGTATCTTATTGTTTTAATTTGCAGTTCCCTAATGACATGTGATGTTGAACGTCTTTTCATATGCTTACTTCCCATCTGTATATCCTCTTTGGTGAGATATTGGTTCAGATCTTTTGCTCATTTTTAAATTGCTATTCATTTTCTTATAGCTGTGTTTTAAGAGTTCTTTGTATCTGTTTAGATAACAGTCCTTAATCAGATATGTATTTTGCAAATATTTTCTCCTAGTTTGTGGCTTGTCCTTTCATTCTCTTGTCAATGTTCTGCAGAACAGAAGTTTTTAATTTTAATGAAGTCCAGCTCATCAATCTTTTTTTAAGGGATCAGGGCTTTGATGTTGTATCTAAAAATCATTGCCAAACTCAAGGTCATCCAGACTTTCTCCTATGTTATCTTTTAGGAGTATAATGGTTTTGCATTTTACATTTAGTTCTATGATCCATTTAGAGTTAATTTTGTGGAGGGTAGAAGGTCTGTATTTAGATTCACTTTTCTTTGCCTGTAGATGCTCAGTTGTTCCAGCATCATTTGTTGAAAAGATTGTCTTTGCTCCATTGTATTACCTTTGTTCCTTTGTCAAAAATCAGTTGACTGTATTTATATGGGTCTATTTCAGGGCTTTGTATTCTGTTCCAGCTATCTATTTGTCTGTTCTTTCACCAGTTCCTTACTGTCTTGACTACTGTAGCTTTACAGTAAGTCTTGAAGTCAGATAGCATCAGTTCTTCAACTTTGTTTTCCTTTAATATTGAATTTGTTATTCAGAGTCTTTTGCATCTTCATAGAAACTTTAGAATTAGTTTGTTAACATCTACAAAATAACTTGCTGAGATTTTTATTGGGATTACATTGAATGTGTAGATTGAATTGGGAAGAACTGACATCTTGACAATATTGAGTCTTTCTATCCATGAACATGGAATATCCCCCATTTATTTAGGTATTCTTTGATAGCTTTTATCAGAATTGTATAGTTTTCCTTACATATATATTATACATATTTTGTTAGATTTATATCTAAGTATTTCTTTGGGCAGGGGGTGCTAATATAAATGGCAATGTGTTTTTAAGTTCAAATTATATTTGTTCATTACTGGCATATAGAAAAGCAATTGGCTTTTGTATACTAAACTTGTATCCTTCAAACCTGCTATAGTCACTTATTAATTAATTTTTTGTTGGTTCTTTTGGATTTCCTATATAGATGATCACGTTATCTACAAACAAAAACAGTTTTATTTCTTCCTTACCAATCTGTATATCTTTTATTTCCTTTTATTGTCTGATTGCATTAGATATTGTCTTAGTTTTGTGCCAGTATAATGAATACCATAGACTGTGTAATTTATGAAGAACAGAAATTCATTCTCTCACAGTTCTGGAGGTTGGGAGGTCCTAGATCAAGGCACCAGCACCTAGTGTGGGCCTTCTTACTGCATCCTCACATAGCAGAAGGTAGAAGGGCAGGAGAGAGTGAATACACTCTTGCAAACCCTTCTCGTAAGTGGCATTAATCCATTCATGAGGCTTCATGACCTAAACACCTCCCAAAAGGTCCCCCTCCCAATACTGTTGCATTGGGGATTAATTTTCCAACACCTGAATTTTTGGAGAGGAAAAAAATATTCCAACCATGGAAGATAGGACTTTCAGTACAATGTTGAAAAACAGTGCAAAGAGGTGACCTACTTATCTTATTCTGATCTTAATGGGAAATCTTTGAATTTTGCACCATTTGGTATCATGATGTTAGTTGTAGGTATTTTGTAGATGTTCTTTATCAAGTTGAGAAAGTACCCCTCTATTCCTTGTTTGCTGAGCATTTTTATCATGAATGGGTGTTGGATTTTGTCAAATGCTTTTTCTGCATCTATTATTTCTGCATGTGATTTTTCTTCTTAAGCCTATTGATGTGATGGATTATATTAATTGATTTTTGAATGTTGAACCAGCCTTGCATAACTGGAATGAATCCTACTTGGTCATGGTGGATAATTCTTTTTACATATTGTTGGATTCAATTTGCTAATATTTTGTTGAGGATTTTTGCATCTACATCCATGAGACATATTAGTCTATAGTTTTCTTTTCTTGTAATTTTTTTGTCCGGGTTAGATATTAAGATAATTCTGGTATCATACAATGAATTATGAAGTATTCCCTCTGTTTCTGTCTTCTGGAAAAGATTGTAGAGAATCGCTCTAATTTCTTAAATATTTGGTAGATTTTACCAGTGGACCCATCTGGGTCTGGTGCTTTGTGTTTTAGAAGTTTATTAATTGTTGATTTAAGTTTTAAAAATATATATAAGCCTATTGGGATTGTCTATGTCTTCTTTTGTGAACTTTGGTAGATTATGTCTCTCAAGGAATTGGTCCATGTCATGTAGGTTACCAAATTTGTGTACACAGAGTAATTCATAATATTCCTTTATTATCCTTTTTATGTTCATAAAATCTGTAGTGAAAGATGTTCCCTCTTTCATTTCTGATATTAGTTATTTGTTTCTTCTCTTTTATTCTTAGTCTGGATAAAGGCTTATCGATTTTATTGATCTTTTCAAAGAATCAACTTTTAGTTTTGTTGATTTTTCTCCACCAATTTCCTGTTTTCAACTTCATTGTTATTATTTCTTTTCTTCTGCTTACTTTTGATTTAATTTTTTCTTTTATTTTTAGTTTTCTAAGGTAGAAACTTAGATGAGTGGTTTGAGATCTTTTTTCAAATATATTCTTTCGATGCTATAAATTTCTCTCTAAGCATTGATTTTGCTGCATCTCAAAAAATCTAATAAGTTGTGTTTTCATTTTCATTTAGTTCAAGATATTTTTAAAATTTATATTGAGACCCAAGTATTATTTAGATGTGGATTGTTTAATCTCCAAGTATTTAGAGATTTTACAGCTATCTTTCTGTTACTTATTTCCAGTTTTATTACATTGTGGTCTGGGAATAGACATTATATGATTTCTATTCTTTTCAATTTGTTAAGATCTGTTTTATGGCCCATAATATGGTCTGTCTTGGTGAATATTCCATTTGAGCTTGATAAGAATGTGTAATCTGCTGTTGTTGGAAGAAATAGTCCATAGATGTCAGTTATATCCAGTTGAGTGAATGTTGTGTTGAGTTCAACTGTGTCCTTACTGATTTTCTGTCTGCTGCATCTGTTTATTTCTGCTATAGGAGTGTTAAAGCCTCCAACTATGATAGTGGATTCATCTCTTTATTTATTCATCATGATAGTCTTGCAGTTCTATCAGTTTTTGCCTTACATACTCTGACTCTCTGTTATTAGACACATACACATTAAGGATTGTTATGTCTTCTCAGAGTATTGACCCTTTCTTTGTCATTGTGTAATGCCCCCATTTATTTCTGATAACTTTTCTTGCTCTGAAATCTACTCTGTCTGAAATTAATATAGCCAGTCCTGCTTTGTTTTGATTAGAGCTAGCATAGTATGTCTTTCTTCATCCCTTTACTATTAATCTATGTGTTTTTGTAGTTAAAGTGAGTTTCTTGTAGACAACATATAATTGTATCTTGTTTTTTGATCCACTCTGATGATCTGTCTTTTAATTGGTGTGCTTATACCATTGACATTTAAAGCGATTATTGATATATTGAATTAATATCTATCATATTATGCCTTTGCATAACAGGAAAAATAATTTGAATAAACTGTTATATCTTAGCTCAGTTAAGAAAAAGAATACTTTGTACTTTACCTTCATATTTTTTTTCATTCTCTGATGCTCTTTCTTCCTTTATGTTTATCTAAGTTTCTGAGCTATATAATTTTACTTGTCTTTGAAAACTTCTTTTAACATGTCTTGCAAGGCAAGTCTATTGGTATCAAATTCCCTCAATTTTTGTCTGAGAAAGACTTTATTCCCCCTTCATTTTTGAAGGATAATTTTACAGAATACAGAATTCTAGGTTGCTGGTTTCCTTCTCTCTACACTTTAAATATTTTACTTTACTCTCTTCTTGCTTGCATGGTTTCTAAGGAGAAGTTGAGTATAATTCTTATCTTTGCTTCTCTATAAGTAAGGTATATTTTCCTCTGGCTTCTTTCAGTATTTTTTTTTTATCTTTGATTTTCTGTAGTTTGAAAATGATACTCCTAGGTATAGTTTTTTTTTGGCATTTATTTTGCTTGATGTTCTCTGACCTTCCTGGATCTGTGATTTGATATGTGATGTCAACTGAAGAAATGGCAAGGTTCATAAATTTAGAGAGGAGAGCTCTATTTCTCATAAAGTGTTGCAGTCTGCAGGCTGGCTGTCTTGCAGGATGGGAAGCAATAGGCTTGGGCAGAAGCAGAGAGTGTACTTTCAGGAAAAGGCAGTGGGAACAGGAATTTATGCTGAGCAGGGTGGTTAAATATACATATTCAACAAAGTATAGGAGGAATCATGAATATTTATGAAAGGAGAAGCATGTGCATACTCAATTGAGCTTGATGCCCCTTCATGGGTCGTATGTACAAAAAATGGAGGCATTAACATGGTCCAAGGGTGGAGTTTTCAGCCCTATGACTTCAAAAGGTGAAGCAGAGGGCACAAAACCCTCTCTGTATAGCCTCTGTAGACTGGTCAGAACCACTTCATGGTTGGTGTTCTCTTATCAGGAAGGAATGTCGGTCAGTTGTCATGTGAAAACCACAAAAAGGGAGGAGCAATCACAACATTGGTTTCTGAGAGTTGTTAGTGAAGGAGGGGGTATAATGAGGCATGTCTGACCTCCCATCCCATCATGGCCAGGAACTCAGTTTTAAGATTTCTTTGGGATCCCCTTGGCCAAGAAGGGGTCCATTCAGTCATTTGGGGAGCTTAGGATTTTATTTTTTTTTCCTCAGTGACATTAATTTGGGGAAATTCTCATTTTGTTTTATATGTTCTGTTCATTTCTCTCTTTCTTCTACTGTTCTTTTGTTTTTGTTTTTATTCTTTGTGCTCTTTGCTGTTCAGTTTGGGAACTTTCTATTGATAGATTAATATATCTTCACGCTCATAGATTTTTTTCCTCAGCTGTTTCCAGTCTCCTTGTATGCCCATCAAAGAC
Source organism: Propithecus coquereli (assembly GCF_000956105.1). Lineage (NCBI taxonomy): Eukaryota > Metazoa > Chordata > Mammalia > Primates > Indriidae > Propithecus > Propithecus coquereli. The sequence goes on from NW_012154396.1 coordinate 4,560,051, forward strand.
ATTCTTTATTTCTCCTAGAGTTTTTTGATCTCTAGCATTTCTTTTTGGTTCTTTCTTAGGATTTCCCTCTCTCGGCTTCCACTGCCCATCTGTTCTTGCATGTTGTCTACTTTACCCATTAGAACCGCTAGCATATTAATCATAGTTGTTTTAAACTCCCTGTCTGATCATTCTAGTACCTCTGCCATGTCTGGTTCTGATGCTTGCTCTGTCTCTTCAAACTGAGTCTTTTCCTTTTTAATATGCCTTGTAATTTTCTTGATAGTTGTACATGATGTACTGGATAAAAGGAACTGCAGTAAATAGGTAATAGTAATGTAGTGGTAAGGTATGGGGGAAAGAAACATTCTGTAGTCTCATGATTAAGTCAGCCTGTGCCCCTGAACCTTGAACTTCACCAATGTTTCTCAGTTCCCTGCCTTGTCCCTTAGGTGGAGCAGGATGGCTAGAGGGGGATGGAATTGGTTATTTCCTGTTTCTAGGTAGGTTAGGCTCTGATAAAACCCCAGCAAGTTTGGCTCTCGTAAAATAGTTTCTCCTGAGGGCAGGCCTTGTTAAGAAGAAAAGAATGCTGTGGAATATTTCAAAATGATTTCTTTTTTCCTCCCCCTGCTGGAAGCATGAGGGAATTTTTCTCCAATATTCACTGTGAGGACCTGATAGAGCTCCCGGCGATAAAACACATGAAAGCAGGGGGCCCCCACTATGATGGTTCCCCCTAGAGTTTTTAACTCTTGTATTTATCCACACCGAGGTTCCAGCAATTTATCAATTATGGTTAAGGTTTTCCTACCCCAGTACTGGTTCCTGAAGAAGTTTCTGCTTGTGGGTTTCTGATCTAGTAAGTTAGGATTCTCTCAATCTGTCTCTCCAATTTTGAGGACATCAGTTTGCCCTGTGACCTCACTTCTCTGATGAATCTAAGAAGCATTGTTGATTTTTTTAGTTGGTTCAGCTTTTTACTTGTTGTTAGGATGAAGTGGTGACTTCTAAGCTCCTTACATGTCAGGCCAGAAACTGGAAGGCTAAGCAATAATTTTAAATAAATAGATTTGGGTCAGATTTTATAAATTATCAAAGGCTATAATATAAAGGTTGGACTACTAAGGCAGGCAGGAGGCCATTGGAAGTTTCTGATTTGAGAAAGATTTCATGAAAACAGTGCTTCACTGAGGACATACCATTTAAACTGAGAAATGAATAAGACTTAATCACATCCTGGTAAGGGAAGAGTTGTTTGGGAGAAAGCAGGCGTCAGAGAGCAGGAATAGCCCAGAGTGACCAGGTAATTCATCATCCAAATCAGGGAGACTTGAAAGTGAAAGGGGCACTATTAATAATTATGCCAGGATGACAGGCATCGACCAGTACTTTACTAGGCAGCCAAAGATATGGTGCTTTGGGGGCTACAAGAAAGCCAGCATGAAGAGAATAAGGCATGTATGGTTTTTTGAGGCTGGTGAGCGAGGAAGATAGTTGTAGCTGGTCATCCAAGTTAAGTTGGAGCTGGTGGATCCTGTCACTGTTCTTCATAATCAGATGGCCTTGGGATGCCACTTAAGAGTTTTAAGCAAGGAGATGAAAAGATCAGATTTACATTTTGAAAAAATGGATTGAGTAAGGGCAAGAGGAGGTGGGGATATCAATTGGAAGTAATTATGGCTTGGATTAAGGTGATGGAGGCAGTAGAGATAGATTCCAGAGATATTTAGACTTGGCAATGGACTGGTTATGGAGATGGAAATGAGAGGGGAGTGCCAAGGAGTCTTCCAGGTTTCTGGATTATAGAGCTGGCTGGATCAGATCTTTCACTGATTTAGAGAGCAATGAAAGAGGACTAAGCTTGGAAGAGAAGATAGGAGTTCAGTTTTGAATACACCAAGTCTGAGATGTAGATCTGGAGAACAGAGAAGAAATCAGATCTAGAGGCATAATCCTGGAAGTCATCAATTTATAGATGGTAAGTGAAGCCACTGAAAAGAGAAAAAGGCCCAAGATAGAGCCATAAGGCTCATTTGGATATCAGGACAGTGAGAAGGTCTCAAAGGAGTAGCCAGTAAGGCAGGGTAAAAATTGGGAGTGTGATGTCACAAAAGGGAAGAGAAGAACCTGTTTTAAATAGGAGGAAGTGGTGTAAAATACTGTTGAGTGGCAAGTAAGATGAAAATTGAAAAATGCCCACTGGATTTAGTGGCATGGGGGCCTTTTGTGAACATTTTTTTTTTTCAATTTCAAAGGATTTTATCTCCTATTACAAAACATTTTAATAAAGTGGAATATAATTTAAACAAGAAATAGTTTATTTTATCACAAGACTATTTTACACATTGACTTAAATGTTCAAATATTTAATATTTTCAATATTATTTATTCTTCTTTGCTCATAAAGTAGTATAGATTTTTAATGGTCGGATATCCCAAGTTAAATAAAGAAATATAAGATTGGCTGGGCGCGGTGGCTCACGTCTGTGATCCTGGCACTCTGGGAGGCCGAGGCGGGTGGATTGTTTGAGCTCAGGAGTTCGAAACCAGCCTGAGCAAGAGCGAGACCCTGTCTCTACTAAAATTAGAAAGAAATTAATTGGACAACTAAAAATATATAGAAAAAATTAGCCGGGCATGGTGGCGCATGCCTGTAGTCCCAGCTACTCGGGTGGCTGAGGCAGGAGGATCGCTTGAGCCCAGGAGTTTGAGGTTGCTGTGAGCTAGGATGATGCCACGGCACTCTAGCCCGGGCAACACAGTGAGACTCTGTCTCAAAAAAAAAAAAAAAGAAAAGAAAAGAAATATAAGATTGCCTAAATTAATCCTTGTTAGTGATATATTGGGGATTTTATATCATACAATACCAAACTCTGTGGTTGGCAACCAAAAAGGCATATTTTTTAGGAATTTTAATTCTTTGACCACTAAAGTAACTGTCCATCCATTCTAGGTCCAACACCTCTACACTTGGCAGCACAGGCTTGCTCATTAGAAACAACCATCTGTCTACTCAGTTTCAAAGCTGACTACACGCTTTCTGAAAAAAGAGGCTGGATGCCAATTCACTTTGCCGCTTTCTATGACAACATCTGCATCATTATTGCTCTCTATAGGAAGGATCCCAGTCTGCTAGAAGCCGAGGCAACAGCTGAGTAAGTTGTTAAGCATTTATAAGAATATAAATTTCTGCTTTTCATGGCTTGCCCCACACACTGACACTAAAAGGCATGGTTGGTATGGGTGATTTGAAAGGTATCTAAAGCTTACTCTGCTTTCCTTTCCGGTGACTTTCTCCTACCTCTTATCTTCAGAATTTATAAAGATGAGAGCTTCTATCAACCTATTCCTGTTTTCTGGAAGAATAAGGAGTAATGCCTAGGGAGTTTTTCCTAACCTTGTCCCACTATGGTCCCACACATTAGTTTATCAGATTAACTGTTTTAACTACTTAGTGCCCTGGAGGAAGCCCGAAGGTTAGGGAGGAGAAAGTTGCTCTAAATTGGACTCTCCACAACCAGGAGGCAGCCCTAGGGCTCCAGACCAAAGTGAATAGACTTTGGATAACAGGAGAAATATCTAGTGGTATCTGGAAGAGAAATACATTAAAAGGAAAAAAACAACTTTGCAATTTAAAACATTACAGACAATCTTTTGTTTCACAATTTAGCTGAGGACCAGCCTTTAGTGTGAAGGTGTAATTACTCTTGGCTAGAAATCTAAAGACCAGGTTATTATTTTGAATCTCTCAACCTGATTTAGGCATAGTTTCATTCAGTTTTTTCTAAGTCTTCAAATAACCTGTCCATTATTATTCAGTGGTCTAGGGCTAACATAATAGCTTGACAGTTTGAGGGACACCAGCTTCCTCTTGTTGTTCCTTAACATGTGGCTTCCATGTTATGGTACAAAATGGTAACTCTTGCTTATTTTTTTTTTTTTTTTATCATTCCTGCATTCAAGCCATGAGAAGAAAGAGAGAAAAGAAGTATTGACACATTCCTTTCTCTTTAGGGAGTTGCCCATGTAACTATCACTAACATCCCATTGGCCAAACTTGGTTGTGTGGCCAAACCTGTCTATAGGGGAAGCTGGGAACTGGAATATTGAGCTGGATAGCCATGTGCCCACCCAAAAGATCTTCGCTATTTAAAAAGTAAATAAGTAGGTTTTTGAGAAAAAAAATTAGTTTCTGCCACAATCAGGAAGCTGGGATTTGAAAATTGTATGTGAAATGTGAAAAAATGGGTTTGATTACTACCTGAGCCTCAGTTTCATCATTTGTAAAATGAGCTGATAATACTTACCTTACTTTTTCCTTTACTCATATCATTGTTGTAAGAATAAGATAGGGTAGTGTGTTCTAAGAACTTTGTGCATTATCAACTTCCAAAAAATTATAAGGCATGATAATTAAGTTGGGAAGGAGGGCAGGGACTAATACTAAGGACAGCAAGGCAAGGGATTAAACCTATTTACACGTGGAATATAGAAGATGAGAATGCATAAAAGAAGGTGGTGGTGTAAATAAGACTTCCTCCAATAGCAGTTTGAATAGTTTTACAAAAAGTAAATTTGACATTATAGTGTGCTCAATTATTATAATATGTTCCTCGATTTTTAGGAATCAGTGTACTCCGCTGTTACTCGCTGCCACTTCAGGAGCACTGGACACTATTCAGTACCTGTTTTCTCTTGGTGCTAACTGGAGAAAAACAGATAATAAAGGAAATAATATAATCCATTTATCAGTGTTAACCTTTCACACAGAGGTTCTCAAGCATATAATAGAGTTAAATATTCCTGAACTCCCAGTTTGGAAAACTTTGGTAGGTAAGTACAGAACACATACTCTCTTTGCAAATAAATGTTCTGATTATTATCTGGTTTAATTATCGATACTCTGAAATAGAGCAAGTAAAATAATACATGCATCATATTTTAAACATTTAAAGAATAACGAAATAAATAGTTTATGAGTTAAAACCAGAAATAGAAATACAAATAATACAGAGCTGTATTTTTATGTGTGCAAAGGTAGTTCTATTTCTAAGTTAAAATCAAACTTCTGTTTCCCAAACAGGCTGTGTTTTACACAATTATATTTATTTTTATTTTCTAATTTTCTCCAAAAGTTCAACCATCTTCTCCTCCATCAAAAAAGTGAATTCAAAAAATAAAAATAAAAAAAAAGAAAGGGGGGAAGGAAATTTTAAAGATTCCCTCCAATATATTCCTTGCCTCTTAATTTTAGAGATAAATTGGGCAAAATCTTTTCTTATATTTTGATAAATGTTTTGTAAAAAATCCTGTTGAGATTTTCTTTTTCAAATTCGTATTCAGTCCAATTAGAAATAAAGGGAAGAGTTACTAGGCCAATTGAATGTACACATCTAATTTTACTCTCTCCCAGACCTCACTAAAATTACATGGAGATTAAATAATAATAACACCACCAGCAGCAGATGAGCATTCAAAGAAAAACAGGAAAAGATACAATAGCAATAAAATATTAGAAGACGGAAACAGGTAGGCAAGTCTTAGGACTTAGCCGACCAGAGAAAACCATTCCAAACCAATGGTGGGAAAAACCAGAACCCCTTGGACTCACACCATAAAATCCTCAAAAGGCTTGAAAACTGGCAGTGCCAGTCAGGATTGCTCTCCTCAGAGTCCAACCAGGAAAGACCGAAAGATGCAGAGGCTGGAATTCTTCCTAGCAAATAGAAGGGAGAGGGACCTAGGAAACTCGGAGTCTGACCCAAGAGAAAAGCAAAGGGAGTTTCGTGGAGGATAGCAAGGGGAAGTTCCAGAATGGAACCGTGCACCCAGCCTACAGGAAAAAGAAGGGAGGAATTATCAATAAGTATGCAGACTAAGCAGATGAAATACCATAGTCCCTCCTTATCCACGGTTTTGTTTTTCATGGTTTCAGTTACGTACGATACAGTACAATAAGATACTTTGAGGGAGGGAGGGAGAAAGGAAGACAGAGAGGGAGAGAGGAAGAGAGAGAGGGAGAGAGGAAGAGAGAGAGCACATTCACATAACTTTTATTATACTATATTATTCTATTTTGTTATTATTGTTGTTAATCTCTTACTGTTTCTAATTTATAAATTAAACCTTATTATAGGTATGAATGTTCAGAGGGCAGATGGTCTGGTGTGGCTTACAGTTTTTACTGTACAATGGTGTGAAAATGATACACATTCAGTAGAAACTATACTTTGAGTCCCCAATTAACCATTCTGTTTTTCATTATCAGTACAGTATTCAGTAAATTACATGAGATGTTCATTCTATTATAAAATAAGCTTTGAGTTAGATGATTTTGCCCAACTGAAGGGCAAAGTGTTCTGAGCACTTTTAAGGTAGGCTAGGCTAAGCTATGCTGTTTGGCAGGTTAGGTGTATTAAATGTATTTTCAACCAACAATATTTTCAACTTACAATGGGTTTCTCAGGACATAACCCCATCATAAGTCAAGGAGCATCTATATAGGAAAAGACATAGTATTAATACATATAGAGTTCAGTACTATCTACATTTTTAGGCATCCACTGAGGGAATATATCCCCTATGGATAAGGGGGGATTACTGTAAAATAAGGAACTTATTACCTCCAGGAAAAAAAAAATAAGAAATGAGACACAACTATAGTACACTACAGTGCTCAGCTGTGAATAATATTTGTATAGCCATCACAATGTAAGCACTGAACATTGATTTGACTAAAAGTTATAAATATGGAGAAAAGGAAGCAAGAGGAAATAGAGCAGTGTTGAAAGAGCTAGTTTCTCATTTTTCGTAACATAGTCAATTAATGACATCTAAAATTGATATAGAAAAATGTAGCAGTGTATGTAAACATGCAGAAATATGGAGATATGTAAATTGCAGAAGGTATCGGGAAAAGAGTCCAAAGTAATTATGTCTGAAGAGATGAACCCAGAATAATGGGAATGGTGGGGCCAGGAACCACTAATTTTGCTATAGGTCTTTTAGTAACATTTAACTCTGAATTATGAGCATGCATTACTTTCATAAAAATAAAACCTAAAACAAACAAACAAAAAAAGAATTGGAGAATGAGAACTGAGGCTCCTAATAAACCATCTAATTCTTCTTTCACCCATAGTAGAAACAGTCAGTGTGAGGAGAGAGAGCTAATCCAGGGGATGAGGCAAAGCAGCGGTGACCAGATGCTTACTGTTTATTGTTCATTTTGCTTTTTTTTTGTTTGTTTGTTTTACCTGGATTCTGGTAAGGTACCCAACAACTCATTTTAGGATGGGATAAGATACATGTAAGATTTTCAACTCTATTCTACTGATCCAAGAAGTCTGAATATTTGGTTTCAAACTGGCTCAATACCTGATCTTAGAATTTATTGGGTACTGGGAACACATTCTGAGTACTGTATGTCATCCACAAAAGTTATTGAAAAGTGTTTTCAATGTTTATTTATGTGCATATATATCATTATATCTTTGTCTTGTTAGGAGGAACCGAGAGGAACATCCTGTTACTTTTAATAGACTATAAACCACCGTATTAATAAATCATACCTTAATAGTAGGAAGCTTGGGCCCTGAACAGGAATAGCCTAACGGCACAAAAAACTCCTTATGGCCACTGCTTTCTATAGACATTGTGGGGAAGTCCTGGTAATGATGCAAACAGAACGATAAACAGTAAGCATCTGGTCACTGCTGCTTTGCCTTGTCCACAGGGATAGCTCTCTCTCCTCACACTGACCATTTCTACTATTGGTAAAAGAAGAATTAGTCAGTTTATTAGAAGCCTCAGGATTAGCTCTTGGAGTGAAAGCTGAATTTTAAGAGAGCTCCATGGAATGATCTAGTCAAGGTAGAATGAGGACAGATTTGGTAATGGAGTGGCTAGGTAAAGAGAGGAGGAAAAGATATCGCTATGTGTTTGTTTTCACACCATAGACATTGTTTAGAAGCACGTATATTTGTATTCTTTCTGGAGTACAAGTTCATTCAAGATTTTTTAAAAGCATCTTCTTCCTATTCAGGAAAGGTATAAAGCCTCATATCTAATTTAATGGATAGTAAATTTTAACTGATGGTAATGTAGTTTACTTTGCCATTCTTAAAAACCCATACTCAATTTTTATTTAACAGCTGAGTTTAGGCAAGAGAAAGATGTACTATTTTCCAAGTGAATTTAAACTATGTGACCTGCCAATCTAAGCCATTCAGACCAAAGATAAAGAGTTTCAGGATTTTTTCACCCATTAATTATATATACTATAAACCTCAAAGATCATGGGCATATATAATCTGTTCAGCACCTCACAGAGGACCATGTACAAAATGGAATTTAATGCATGCAGTTCGTAGTGATGGTGGTAACCTCAACCCTTGGTTTCACTTGACCCATACAAAAACAGAATCAATCATCCCACTGCCTTTTGTGTAAATTACAGCTTGTGTTTTTCTGTTGAATACTTACCAGAAATGTTGCAATGTGAAAGCTATAAACGAAGGATGATGGCTGTCATGTCCTTGGAAGTAATTTGCTTAGCAAATGATCAATACTGGAAATACATTTTGGATGCAGGTGATGTATAATCTGTCTTTTTCTTAGGCTATTTTATGTAGAGCTGTATTATATTTAAGGTAATCATTTAAAATATATTTTCAGTTATAGAGGAAACCTTTTAGCTGATTTTAAGTTTCTTTTTCTAAGGTCACGTCCTTTACCTGTCAGCCATATGTTTCGTTTTCCACGTGGAAGCTGCACAGGATCAAAAAGCTATATAAATTCCATTTCTCTAAAAGTTTGCAAACTTAAAAACTGATTTTAAATTACTTTACCATACTATTCTTATATTTACTTTCATTTAGAAATTGGTCCTATTTTGTATTTGCACCATTTATTTTTGAAATTAAAATTTCAAAGCAGATTTAGAATCAGGCCTGGTTTGTTATTAATACTAACTCTGCATTTAGAACTCACGCTAATTGCTTAGCCTCTCTAGCCTACTGTCCTCAATAATAAAATGATTCTACCTCATACAGTTGTTTTGAGAATAGTACTGTCGAATATAACTTTCTGAAATGATGAAAATCTTCTATCACTGCAGTCCACAACCCCCAGGCCACGGCCCGGTACCAGTCCATGGCTTGTTAGGAAAACAGGGCCACGCATCACTGCCTGAGCTTTGCCTCCCCCTACGGGCCCCATCCCCCTGGGTCCTTCACCTACCATCCGTGGAAAAATTGTCTTCCTTGAAACCAGTCCCTAGTGCCAGAAAGGTTGGGGGACCACTATATCTGAAAATGTCCAATATTGTAGCCATTCCGCTAATGTGGATATTGAGCACACATGAGATGTTCCATAAATATTAAATGAATAAATTAAAATGTATTTGATTGTAGATAGTCCCCTAATGTGTTCCTAAAAATATGTACAAAAAGCTCTATGTCCAAAAAGTGAAGTACAGACTTAAACAAGTCATGAAGGATATTTCATTTCAGGTAGCTAAATAAATAAGACCCTAATTATACCCATTATATTTTCTAGCATTTTGTATATGTTCTATAATGTGCTCTCTTTTTATTTCACATTGAATTGATACAAGTATAACAAGCATCTAGCTGAAGCCAAATTTTCTATTTTCACCATGCCCAGTGATTTCCATATTTGAACCAATTGTAATTAATGAGGCTAATGTTGCATTTTACTAGATCCAGCACTTTTTTTCACTTGCTGATATAAAATAGGGATAAAATATAATAAAATGCTCAAATAATTGCACAAGCACTACCATCCAAAGTTGATGCAATAACCAAAACTGAGCTCTGCCATGTGGTAGCTTAAAGAATTTATTAATCAATGATTTTAAGCCAAAATGCAATGTTTCAAAGATGGCTTAGGGTTGCTAATATAAAATATATGCCTGTGTGCTGTGTGAAAACCAAATGTATGAACAGTGAGAGCTATCTATACTTTAGACCAGTCAGAAAGTTTATTAATATAGTTTCAATTGATAATTGTATAAAAATTTTATAGAATTACTTGCTATCTGCAGCATGTCAAGCAGAGAAAAAGAAAAAAAAAATAAGAATTATTTGCTATTTATATTGCAATGCCCATAAACATTATTTAAATATTGTCATGATAAATTTACTACAAATGGTTACAAATAATTCCTGATGTTTTTTGTCTTTTCATTACAGGCACCATTCCTGCCTTAATCAATCTATTAAAAAGTTCCAAAATAAAATTACAGTGCAAAACAGTTGGATTACTGAGTAATATCTCAACCCACGCAAGTATAGTGCACGCTTTGGTAGAGGCAGGAGGCATTCCAGCTCTGATCAACCTACTGGCTTACGATGAACCTGAACTACACTCCCGCTGTGCCGTCATTTTGTATGATATTGCTCAATGTGAAAACAAGGATGTTATTGCCAAATACGTAAGTCCTTTTCATAGAACATCATTTTTGACTGAGTAATTCCCTCATATGGAAGCTAGATAAAGGCCCATGTTACTATACAGTGGCAAAACTCTCAGGGAAGAATAAAGCAGAGAAAGGGGAGAGAGAGGAAGCCCGACGAAAAATACTTCACTAAGAAGTTGGCGTTTGAGTGCAGTCCTGACATAGATGAGGGAGTATTTTTCATATGTTAGTATATGTTGATTGTTTTTTGCTGCTTGCAAGAAAATACTATAAGAAACACTACCATTCTGGCTATTTCTGTTCTGGCTGAGAAATGTCTAATTGTGTACCAGAAACTATTAGAAGAACATTTTTTTCATGAACACCAAGTAATCTTTGCCATGCTGTATTTTCTCAAAAATCCTCCTTATTATATCTACTAATGTTTTATTTAAGATCTTTTAATAGATATTTATAAGTGAGGTGGTTTTATTTATTTGTTTGTTTTTTCTTTTCTTATGATGGGATCTTACTATGTTGTTCAGGCTGGTCTCAAACTTCTGGGCTCAAATGATCTCACCTTAGCCTACCAAGAAGCTGGGATTACAGGTGCATGCCACAGCGCCTAGCTAATAAAGACTTTTTTTATAGTTTTCTTTAGGCAATGCTTCTTCATTAGATTAAGTCCTTTAACATTGTAAAATGTACCTTTTTCGGTGAAGTTTAATACTTTTACCTTGAATTCCACCTCATCCAAAATTATTAATATGTTTGTGAACTGTTTTCTTTGTGTTATAATATCTAATTTGCCTTTGCTCATCCTTTTTAACTTTTCTGAGTTATTTCAATTATATTTGTTATCAATCATTTGGAGAATATATTAGAAATGTAGAGAAACCCAGGCCTACCTCCAGAGTTAGTCAGTCTTATTCATTTGGACCTAATAATGTTCAGTGATTCTGATAATTAGCCAGAGTTAGGATAAGTATGTTACTTGTATGCAGTATACTTAGTTTTTACTTTGTCATTTACTTTTTCACTGAGTTAGCTAATTTATAGATATTGATGTGCATGTTTAATTTTAGTTCTGTCATAATATTATTGTTTTTATTTTTTATTGTTCTTTAAATCTTCTACTGTATAATCAGTATTTTCTATCTATTTTTTTCTTTATCTTTGATGTCCAGGACTTACACATCAATGTTAGTTACCCATTTTTCCTGGGACTTGTTGTACCTTTTCAACATATACATTCACATTCTTTTGGTTTGGGAATGCTTTCTTGAATCCACATCTTTAAATGTTTTTTTCTGTAGTATTACTGCAGTCCATTCATACAACAAATATTTGTTGAGAGTTTATTATGTGGCAGATACTATTCTAGATTCTGGGGTTATAGCAGTGGACAAAACAGACACAATTCCAGCCTCTATGGAGCTTTTTTTCAAGTTGAGGGTAACAAGACAATAAACAAAACAAATAAGCCAAAGATGAGAATAGGTGTTTGGAAGAAAACAAAACAGGGAAAGGGGAGAGAGGGAGCCTGGTGAAAAATACTTTACCAAGAAGTAGGCATTTGAGTACAGTCCTGAAGTAGATGAGGGAATGTTTTTCATATGTCTTTCTGTTTGGAAGGCAATCTAGGCAGACGAAATAAGTGCACAGTAAATGAAGTGGGAATGTGCCTGACTGATTCAAGGAATAGCAAGAGAGAAGCAGGAAACACTCAGCTGTGTAATGGTGGGCCACATCACGTAGGGCCATGTAGACAATTGTTAGACACCTTGTCTTTTAGTCTGAGTATGCTCTGGGAAGTTTCATGAAGAAATTTACATTATTTTACATTCTTTGTTGAAATAGGTAGGCAAGGGTGAATGCAGAAAGACTAATTAAGAAGCTATTCCAGTAATTCAGGTGAAAGATAATGGTGTCTTGAACTGGAGTGGCAATAGTGGAAATGGTGAGAAGTAGTCATATTCTATATTATGTTTTAAAATATATGGTGGAGCCATCAGGATTTGTGGGAAAGGTGAAATATCTGGAAGAATTAATAAAGAAGACTAAGAAGGAATGGTCAATGGATAGAAGGAACCTTGGATCTGTTGTCCTATCAGCCAATGAAGAAAGTGTTTCAAGGAGAATAGAATGATCAACAGTGTCGAATGCTGTTGTAAGATTAAATATTGACCACTGAATTACTGAATTCGTTGATCAATTCTCCACCCTTGTCTCAAAAAATCTTCCCCGAGCTCTGATATCTCTCCTATGTACTCTTGTTTTATAGAGGTGATTGGTTCATTCACTTTTTTCATTGATAATAATACCATATTTTGTTAAAATTTTTTTTTTTTTTGAGACAGGATGTCACTTTCTTGCCCAGGCTGCAGTGCAGTATGATCACTGCTTACTGTAACCTCAAACTCCTCAACTGAGGCAATCCTCCTGCCTCAGTTTTCTGAGTAGCTAGGATCACCAGCACACACCACCATGTTCAGCTAATTATTTTATTTTATTTTTTTGTAGAGACATTGTCTCGCTATGTTGCTCAAGCTGGTCTCAAACTCCTGGTCTCCAAGTGATCCTCTTGCCTCAGGCTCTCCAAATGCTGGGATTATAGATGTGAGCCACCATGCCTGGCCTGGTTACAATTTTCATCTACTTTGTGGCAACATTTTTCTAATGAACATCTATTTTAGTCTGTTCCTGCTGCTATAACAAAATACCACAGACTGGGTAATTTATAAACAACAGAAATTTATTTCTTACAGTTCTGGAGGCTGGAAAGTCCAAGATAAAGGTACTGCATGTTTGGTGTCTGGTTAGGGCAGCCGTCTGTTTCTAAGATTGTGCTTTGTTGCTGTGTCCTCACATGGCAGATGTCAGAAAGGCAAAAGGGCCTAGCCACTTCCCTCCAGCCCTTTTATAAGGGTCACTAATCCCATTCATGAGAGTTCCACCCTCATGACTTAATCACCTTCTAAAGGTACCACCTCTTAATACTGCCACATTGGGGTTCAGTTCCAACATAGAAATTTTGGAGTACACATATATTCAAACCATAGTATTACTCTTCATCTGTCATAAGATTTTTTCTATTTTTTTCTTATATTTGAATAGATTCTGTGCTGGTTCCTTTTTGATCATTACTCATCTTTCTATTAGGCGAGTTCTTTCTGGTCCAGCTCTTTTCAGGAAGTATATGGGAATGGGCTCAGACCTATGTTCTAGGTTAGCAAGAATATGTCACAGGCTTGTACGCATGAGTTCTTTTACCTTTACTTTACTTAGCCAACAGTGACTGGTCATGCATAGTGCCTCATAATGCAGATTCTATCTTCTCCACAATGTGGAATAAGTCTCTTCCTTTTATCTCAACAATAGATGACTTCTGTCAAACCCATATTGTCAGTTTGATTCCTTGATCATCCTTGCTTTCTCTGATTTTTTGAAACTTTATACCAAACTGGTCCAGGAAAAGAGCCTGCTGCCATTCTGCATATCTATTCCTATTGTTCCAGACAGGGAATGTGTGTTTATTTTTCTACTCCTAAAGGTAGAACCACTTAATTTGGAAAACTGCTCTGACAGCATTTCCTGTGGTCAGTGGCCATGGGAAAACTCTCTCATTCTCTGTTAGTAACTCATACACATTTATTATGTTTCAGTACTGCAGATATCTCCCAGCTTTATTGAAAATGGGTTTGCATTTTTGATATTCTTATTTTCTTTGATATTCTTGTAGTATTTCTGTTGATAGGGAGAAATGCCATTTTTACTCCATTTAAAATTAGGAAATTATATTCACATCTAAAAATAATATTTTGAGCCAGGCACCGTAGTGCATGCCTATAATCCCAGGAGGATCATTTAAGCCCAGAAGTTCGTGTCTAGCATGGACAACATAGTGAGACCTGTCTCTTAAAAAAAATACAATAAATCCCAGCACTTTGGGAGGCCAAAGTGGGAGGATCACTTGAGCCCAGGAGTTTGAGACCAGCCTGGGCAACTTAGTGAGACCCCATCTCTGCAAGAAAATTTTTTAAAATATTAAGTGGGCATGGTGGTGCACACCTGTAGTTGCAGCTACTTGGGAGGCTCAGGCAGGAGGATCACTTAAGCCCAAGAGTTCAAGGCTGCAGTGAGCTATGATTGTGCCACTGCACTCTAGCCGGGGCGACTGAGTGAGACTCTCTCCAA
>NW_012154396.1:4574699-4584532 GCF_000956105.1 Propithecus coquereli
TATATGTATACATATATTGAATGCTTACTTTAATATTAAATCATAAGATTTGCTCAAAGTTGTATTAACTGTTACTTAATGTGTCATATCAGTAGACACATTTGATTATAGGTAATTGTTCTAAATAAGTAGATATTTACAGCAAGAAAGATTATAGATATGTGTTTCTAAATAAAGATTGCATTTATCTTAAATAAATTAAAGTGTAATTACTTTTTTGATTTATTCTTAGAATGGAATCCCAGGTCTGATAAATCTCTTGAAGTTAGACATAGAAAGTGTGCTAGTAAATGTAATGAACTGTATACGGGTATTATGTATAGGAAATGAAAACAATCAAAGAGAAGTGAGAAACCATAAAGGCATCCAACATCTTGTCAGATTTCTGAATTCTGATTCAGGTGAGCCTCTATCTCTGTATTATTTTATAGTTACCAGATATACTAAGTGAAGCAAACATGAGTTTGGACTTGTCCTATATTAATAGATATCCTGAATTTGTCTTCGAATAGATCTAGGATATATGTAATATAACCTAAATATCTTAAACACTTAAACTGCTCGGTTTGTAAAAGGAACTGACTCTCAAAAGCAGATTTTAAAAAGTTTAATTAGACATATTTATCAATAGAAATATTGGCATGGATAATGAAAATAATGCAGATCATATGCCCAGGGGAGTAGATATCTTCTTGTGTGAATAATACACATATTAATCATTGGTAGCTATTTGCAAGTTACAACAAGGACTTCAGATTTGCTGTTAGATATTTGATATAAAAATTCAAAGTCATCAGGAAGCATTAGGCCAATTATCAGTTTATAAAGTACATGTCAGTACCAAGAACATCGGAAGCTATGAGGCAGTTTCTTCAGCTCCTGCAAATGGTCTCTTAGGTCCTGTAAGCATAACCTTATTCCAGATAGCATACGAAACAGTATAAGCTTCAAATCTATGGTTTTCTCCAAATTTGGGGAAAGAAACAATTGTGAAAAACTTGTCCCTTTTCTTTTCCTGCTCACTTTATCATCTGTCTTTCTGTTCCAGTTCACCAGGAATAAATACAGAATAGATACACTGGTTAAAGTGTAAGTCAAAGTTATGGATAAGGGGACTGTTACAGAGGACTCTCTTTTACTTTAAAATTTCAAAGTTAAGCAAGTGTCATCTTCTAAGAACCCTATCATGCAGTGAAATCACTTGAAAGCCCTCCCATTTTACAACAAATTCCTTAAGGTCTCTCCATTCAAATTTTCCTCCATCATTTTAACTATGCTCTACTTTATCATTTAAAAATACCATCAGAGAGGGTTAGCTTTTTATGTATATTTAGCCATATAATTTTTACTTGTTTATAATTATTTTTTATCATTTTTTGTTTGTGTTTTATCTTAATTAAAATTTAAAGATAGGGACTAGGTCTTCCATTTCTACTTCTGTTCTCCCAACCCTAGATGCTTGAACAAAGTACAAATTGTACTAGCAATTTGAATAAACAAATGATAAATGAGTTCATGAAAGAAAGCTATAGAAATAAATTACTGGAATAATTTCTTTTGGGGCTCTTACCTTATCTGAAACCTAAATATTAATAAAAGTAATTTTTCCTACACTATAATCTGTATTATCCCTATTCTCCAAGAAAGATAAATAATTTTGAAATAAATTTTTGTTTCCGAGACAGGGTCTTGCTCTGGTGCCCAGACTGGAGTGCAGTGGTGTGATCACAGCTCACTGTAGCTTCAAACTCCTGAGCTCCAGCAATCCTCCAGCCTTAGCCTCCTAAGTAGCTGGGACTACAGGTGTACATCACCACACCCAGCTAATTTTTAAATTTTTTGTAGAGACAGGGTCTCACTATGTTGTCCAGGCTGGACGGAAACTCCTGGCCTCAAGCAATCTTCCTGCCTCAGCCTCCAAAAGTGCTGGGATTACAGGTGTGAGCCACCATGCCTGGCTTGAAATAAATTTTACTCTTTAATTAAGACCCCTATATAAATTTAATGCTTTAACAAATACTCATCTTGGATGTTACCTGAGTTGTTAAGTTGTAGGAGATCACAAAGGAATATTATTCCAATTATCTTCTTAACCATTCTGAACTATTCTAAAGTTTTATATAATAAGTAAAATGATTCCAAAGTAGGATCACATACAGTTTCTTGAGACCATAGATTTGCTAACATCTTCTTAGTTTGAACGTCTATCTCCAGAGATTCCTTAAGATCACCTTTGCTAAGTTTGGTTTGTTTCAGGCTTTTGCTTCACCCATCTTTAGCTGCTTATATTCACACTCTTACATACCTACATACATGTGTGCATGCATACATACTTTTATTCCCACAATGCTTCTGATATCATATAGCACACAACTGTCCTGTGTTATTAACAAAAGTCTATATGATAGACACCATAGAAACTGAAATATGTAACAAAAGCATACAAAATGTTTTTTTAACTTCAAGCTATCTGAAAAAAACTTAAAGGTCACTTCATTATCTTTCTTAGAATGATTGTTCACACATTTCACTGCAGAAATGTGTTTTCTCTAGACCCCCTGAGACATTATGTAATATATATGTTCTCATTACCTTTTAAAATCTGAAAACTTTGGAATTATGACCCCAAAAGTTTTAGATAAAGGCTACCTTCACCATTAGTCTTTCTCTACCCAACTTTTACAAGTTGGAATTCCTCAAGCTTCCCTTCTTGTCCTGTTGATTCTTTCACACAGCATACTCTTCCTTAACAATCTTATTTATCCCCAATGACTTTGTTGGAGTTATAATCTATTCTTCCCAGTTCTCTATCCACATCCCTGATCTCTCCCCTGAGCTTTAGAGCTAGTTTGGATTACTGAAGAGCTAAAGACAGACATTTTTCTCCTTTTAGAATTTGGGTCCAATTGAGAAATAGACACAAGAATCAAACAGAGATCAAAACTTCAGCCTTATTGCTGGAATTCTTTCTTTGAGAAAACAGCAAAAAATGACCCAAAGAACCTAAGCCATGCATTTGCAATGACTCATTCTTCAAACTAAGAAATTACGTAACTCACTCTTCCTCTCATGGGGAAGAATGAATAAGAGGTAAATTTTTATCCTTACCATTTCTGAGTTGGAGGTGGGAGGGAGAATTTCTACTGATGCAGGAACACTGGGTAAGAGAAAGCATGGCTTTCCCCACACTCTCTTAATTTTATTAATCTATTAGGGTTAACACCCTAAGTGTTACTAGAGTGACCTATCTAAAATGCAAAGTTGATTATATCTTCTCCTCCTTTAAATTACTCAATGACTCTTTATCAATGAGGAAAGGTCTACATTTGCAGCATGGCCTATAAGGCCTCCCAACTTCCCTACTTCAAGAGGAAATGACTTTCCTGTCACTTCCTATCACTCTCTTTTTTCTCTTACGTTACTCTTAAGTAATATTAGACTTATTGCTATGTCATTTACTCTAGCCTTTCATTTTGCTCCACACGGTCAAGGACCTTGTTTTGTTAGTTCTTCATCATATCCCCAGTGGCTAGGACAGTGTCTGTCTGGACATAGTAACTACTCAATAAATATTTGTCAAATAAATAAATGATTAGATGATTAAATGAAAATATTCACAATAAAAAATAGTTAATATATTTGCTATATATCGATACAGATATATAAATTGGTATGAACAATAAGGCCTCAATAGATAATTAATCTGAACAGTATATGAAAGAACAAAGTGCTAGATTATAGAACGTTTGGAGGATATTGGTTAGCTGCGTGAGTTCTAAAATATCTTACTGTACAGTTTTTTTTTCTTTTTTTTGTTTTTTTTTTTTTACCTTTCAGATCTCCTATGTACAGTTTTGCTTTTGGAAATATATTGATATTCTGCATAATAAAAATTAAATCTACAAGTCTGGGGGAAAACTAAAACTGAAACAAACACAATTGTATTTCAAATGAATTACACAGCTAGATTTAAAAGGATAAAAAAATGAATATAGTGCTTTAATTATATACCCTCTTTCTAGGGGTAAAAAAAAAACAAACTCCTAATAGATCTTGAATTCTTTTTAGTGGGTTTGTATTTCATAGTGATATGGATAGAAGAACTCTGAACCTGTGTTACAAGTACTGTAGGACTGAACAAGTAAACAAATGTGTCAGAATTATTGGGTTTCTTACTGTGAAAAGAAATGTGCAGAATGAGGGAAGGCAACCCCTGTGGGGTTGGATTGGAATTGGAAGTGTACGTGTATATAAAGGGTCTAGAAGCAATGATACTCCAGTAGTAATGACCACACCTAGCACCCAAATATCAGTTTCTAAATATAATCCTTCATTAAAAGGAACCGGAGCATCTTAGAGAAACAGCTGATTCCAGGGCAGGGGTAGAGAAGGTATGTGGTGAATCAGGATTACCATATTGTGACAGAAAGTAAGAAAATGCTTTTAAAAAAAGATGGTGGGTCTAGTGCAGTGGCTCATGCCTGTAATCCCAGCACTTTGAGAGGCCAAGGCAGGAGGATTGCTTGAGGGCAGGAGTTCAAGAACAGCCTGGGCAGCATAGTGAGATTCTGTCTTTACAAAAAAATCTTTAAAAGTTAGCCTGGCATAGTGGTATGCACCTGTAGTCCCAGCTACTTGGGTGGCTGAGGCAAGAGGATCCTCTGGGCCCAGGAGTTTGAGGCTGCAGTGAGCTATGATCGCACCCCTGCACTCCAGCCTGGGCAACAGAGCAAGACCCTGTCTCTTAAAAAAAAAAAAGATGGAGGCATATCTAAAGAATACCGGGACAATTCTTGAAGGGACTCCCCACTGGCCAGATCTTGGACAATCGAGCTTCAATATAAGTAAGGAAATTAATGGGTTATAACTCACTGAATAAGAAAGAAATCTATGACCTCATCCTGATAATAACTGCATAAACAAAGAAATAAATAGAGAATAGGCAGACTCTTATAGTAAAATGCCAACTGTTAAATGTAAAAGGAATAGAACTGGAAAATTAATATTTTGCAAACATCATATTAAAGATTGGCTTAGGCAAAAATGTAAGTGGTTGCTAAATCTTGGTGGCAAATTTGATAAGTAGCAAAATATTTACATGGTCTTAAAATGTTTTGTTCCTTACTAGTTGCAAGGGGAAAAATAGCAATTATACAGTAGAGAAACTAGGTGATCAAAATTAAGATTACCAATGAAAGATAGATGGACAGCATATAACTCTACATAAGATATCCCAAAAAGAACATAATGTCACTTTTTAAATATTCTTGATGAAGGCGCATATCCTGAATCATGAGGAAACATCAGAAAAACCCACATTAAGAAATATTCTCTAAAATAAATGACCCATATTAATTAAAAGTGCCTATGTCATAAAAGACAAAACACACACACACACACACACACACCCCAACAACAACAACAAAACAACCCTGAGGAACTGTTCCAGATTATAGGAGACCAAAGAGACATAACTAAATGCAGTACATGATCCTGGTCTGGATTGTATACTGGAAGAAGGTAAGTGTGATAAAGGACATTATTGTGACAACTGACATAATATGATTAGATAAAAGTCACTGACATAATATGATTAGATAAAAGTCTCGCATCTACTAACTGCCCTGTAGTTACGTTAAGAGGATATCCTTGTTCTTAGTAAATACACATTGGAATATTATGGAGATTATGGAGATAAAGGGCCATGATGTATGTATGCAACATACTCTCTAATTTAGAAAATTAAACTGTATAGATAGATAAAAATCAATATGGTAATATATTAAAAATTTATAAATCCATGTAAAAGTATCCAGGAGTTCCCTGACTTATTCTTACAGCTTTTCTGTAAGTTTAAAAAAAAAAAACGCAAGTGCAACTGGTTAATAAGCATATAGGAAAATGCTTAGACTCGACAGTAATCAAAAATACAAAATTAAATGAGAGACCACTTTTTGCTTATCAAATTAGCAAACTTTATTTTATTTTTTTTAAGAGATAGGGTCTCACTCTGTAGCCCAGGCTGTGTGATCATAGATCACTGTAACCTTGAATTCCTAGGCTCAAGCGATCCTCCTGTCTCAGCCTCTTGCATAGCACACTACCATACCCAGCTAACTTTTTTTTTTTCATTTTTTGTAGAGACAGGGCCTATGTTGCCCAGGCTGGTCTTGAACTCCTGGCCTCAAGTAATCCTGTCTTGGTCTCACAAAGTCCTGAGATTATAGGCATAAGTCAGCATGCCTGGCCTATGTATTTATTTTTAATGATAATACCTAAACTCAAAAAAAAAAAAAAACCATAGTAACATTGATACTCTTAAACTCTGATTATAGAAAAGTAAGATGCTATCATCATTTTTGAAATGCAGTTTCCTAAGATATACTGAGTTGTTCTGTAATCCCTGGAATTCTATGCTAAGGGAAAAAAAATAGGAAAGAAATACCTTATATGCCAAAAAGATTTCTCCTGGAATTGTTTAAAAATACAGTGAAAAGTTGGAAACAACATCTATTTTCCAATGTGAATGGCTAAGGAAATGTGATATACCCACCCACTAATGGAATATTTAGAAGACAATAATGTTCATAAAGAATGGGAAAATGTTTTAATGGTAAATAAAATGATATTGTTTAAAGTAAAACGATATTAAATATGTCTGTAACTACCTAAATCTATCTGTCTTCATAAGAAATAGTAGAAGAGATTAAACCAAAAATGTAATTGGGTTTAGGTGGTAAATCTGGACAGTTTTATTTCTTTTTTCTATTTTTCATTTTCTAAATTTTCTATAAACTTTCTCTAAATTTGATTTTATAATATGAGAAACTAACGATATGCTGCACTTTGATATTTTTACTTTTTAAAAGATTTATTTAACTTGTTCTTGATTCATTTGAAGATGTGTTGAAAGCTGTATCTTCTGCTACAATTGCTGAGGTTGGGCGTGACAACAGGGAAATTCAGAATGCTATAGCTATGGAAGGAGGGATTCCTCCTCTGGTGGCTCTTTTTAAAGGGAAACAACTTGATGTCCAAATGAAAGGTGCAATGGCTGTAGAATCACTGGCAAGTGGCAACCCTCTTATACAGAAAGCGTTTCTGGAAAAATCATTAACCAAGTATCTGTTAAAACTCCTAAAGGTAGGAATTTTATGATTACTGGTCATTTTTCTTAGATGACATATTCCATTTTGAATTTTAAATGAATAGAAAATAAATTCTGGAATAAACATTTTATAAAGTATACATTCCTAAAGTGTTCGATAAATGCTCGCTGAACAAATGAAATATTTTTTTAAATAGGCATTTCAAATAGAGGTTAAGGAACAAGGAGCTGTAGCACTTTGGGCCTTGGCAGGGCAAACGCTGAAACAACAAAAGTACATGGCAGAACAGATTGGATACAACTTTATAATAAATATGCTTTTGTCACCATCAGCTAAAATGCAGTATGTTGGTAAGTTATTTTCTATACCTAAATCTGAACAATATAGAACAGGGCACTGCAGTATCATAAATGTTTTTTGCTTTTCTTTACCAGGAGGTGAAGCTGTCATAGCTCTAAGTAAAGACAGCAGGATGCATCAAAATCAAATATGTGAAGGGAATGGAATTGCACCATTGGTTCGCTTACTAAGAATAAGTAAGATAGCTGACGGCACACTTCTCAGTGTTATCAGAGCAGTGGGATCCATTTGTATTGGTTTGTACACTTATTCTCCATTTCTTAAATATTTGTAAGAAAAAGAACAGACTTAGAGAAATAGAAATTAATCTCTTCCTCTCTATCCCCACTGTTGGAGCCCTGAACAATATTTATCTATAAAATGCTATGATTAATTTTTAAAAATTTCTCCAAGACTTTGGTGAATAAAAGTGGTGTAGTTAAAAATTTATGTTGGTCTTGCTCTTGAACTATGACTGTAAAGGAAAATAAGGACAGTAAGCCTTGGCTATTTTGACTGAAAGAAATCTCATTTTTCAAGTTTAAGAGAAATACAGTTCCTCTTTTGAATCATAAGGACTATGTTTTTAAAGATGTAGAAGGGTTTCTAATGGTGGGGCACATTTTTTTCAATTCCATTTTTTTTTTTTTTTTTAGACAGAGTCTCACTCTGTCACCCCAGGTAGAATACAGTGGCATGATCATAGCTCACTGCAACCTCGAACTCCTGGTCTCAAACGATCCTCCTGCCTCAGCCTTTGGAGTAGCTGGGACTACAGGTGTGCGCCACCACGCCCAGCCAATTTTTTCTATTTTTAGTAGAGATGGGATCTAACTTTTGCTCAGGCTGGTCTTAAACTCCTGACCTCAAGTGATCTTCCCACCTTGGCCTCCCGGAGTGTTAGGATTACATGCGTGCACCACTGCGCCCGGCCCAATTATAGTCTCTTTCAATAATGATTCTTCGTTTATATAAAGTGGCCTTTCATTGCAAAGGAATTGACATTTTGGGATACCCGAAAAATGTGCAATTGTTAGTGACTGACCTACCAAAAAATTAAAATTTGGATTCTTTGCTGACTTTCATGAATGCAGGGTGCTCATTGTAGACTGCTTCTTGCAAACAAGAGGGAAAAAGAGATCTTTATTTCTAGATCATTGTATTTCCTCAAAAATAGTCCAGCTTTAATGAAGTACATAGAAATTGGTTCCAAATATTTTTTTCTCCTTGCTTGCAAAAAGCTACCTGCAGAAATTCATTAACTGTTCCAAGACAATCAGCCAAAGAGGATAAAGTTTCTTTTTTTAGCCAGAGACTATGATATAAATTACAGGTATTTCTAAAATTCTAGTAAATAATAATATATATGCAAGGTTCACACACACATACACAATCAATTTGTTCTCATTAATTCACTTCAAGTCTGTCCACATCAGTGGGAGGGGGTGAAGGAAACAAAAGTGTTCTTTTTCCTTCTACTTTCCCCAGTTCCTTAAAATTTACTTATACAATATATAGGTGACTTCTCTTCGTTGTTCACAGAGAGGCCTAATCTTGTATTTATATTTAAGTATATAAACCTACTGTATATGTATTGTGACATTTATTGGCAAAAGGACAGAATCAAAATTGTGCATGTTTACTAGAAAGAGATGACTTGAGTTTCTCTGTTCAGATTAGGCCTATAATTTAAAGTAGCACATTATTAAGGGAGATAGTAAGATTATCTTTTTAGCATGTGAAATTTAAAAAGAATCTAGAAATTTTAACTTGGTAATTTACTCTAGTCATCTTTATAGAAATAAACTTTTTATGGAAAACAATAGTAACTATAAACTTAAGTACCTAGCACATATTTCTTCAATAACTATTATTCCTTAATAGTATAGCATGTCTAATTTCTTCACTTTGTAACTATTATAAAACCATTCACAATTCTAATAATAAATTCTACATGTTTATTCACTTTTGCCTTTTAAAAAATTAATTCAGGACTATTAAAATAGTGTCAATGTAGCATTTCCTTATGTAATTTACTAACCGTATTACCTTAGGGCACTTTATCAACCAAAAATATCAAGCTATGTTTGACATTAGCATTTATAAGATGGAAAAAAATATTACCTCATTGACATGTGGACTCTTAACAGGTGTAGCTCATACAAGTAATCCTGTTAGTCAACAATTCATTGTAGAAGAAAATGCCTTTCCAGTACTTATCCAGCTGTTAAGAAATCACCCTTCTCCTAACATTAAGGTACATATAAAGGTGTATAATTTTTTTCTGATATAGTAAAAATTAATAGAAATATCATTTTAAAGAATAATTTCTAGGCTGGGTGCAGTGGCTCACGCCTGTAATCCTAGCACTCTGGGAGGCCAAGG
>NW_012154396.1:4585092-4657181 GCF_000956105.1 Propithecus coquereli
TGTAAGCTCACAAGCATAAAAAAATATTTAACCTTTTAAACAAAATCCTAGAAGTTTTAAACAAAAAAAGGTGGCTACAAACCATAAGATAGTAGTAAATTTTATTAAAATATGATTTCTTCAAATAAGAAAATCTTATTACATCTTTACTCTTCAAATAAATTTTTTCCTCAGATATTTGATTATTTATTCACAGAACTTCTTCCCTACCTCCTCAGATATTGATTGCTATAACTGGGTGGGGATGATGGGGATCTATGACTTCAGTGGCAACATTCTCAAATATATGTGAATCTTACCAGTATTACACCATCAAAGCAGCCCTACCTTCCACCAAGCAGCCTCTGTTGGCTGGCCGTTTTCTCAAGGCTGGACATGATGAAGAATCATTGGGAGTTGTTGAAGAAGTCATTCACTCTTCTTTACTTCTAGTAAAATGACTTCAATAAAATGACATTCACAGCTATTCAAATCTTTTTACCAAGGCTTTAGAAATTCATGACATCTATATAGTTGGCCAGGCAGGAAATTATAATAGCAAAAAATACATTTTCTCCTCAAAATTTGGTATAGGCTCTGTTGGAGATGAGGAAATATAAATAACATAGGAGGAAAATATGTAAGTAAACAACATTGTTTCTTTTAACGAATGTGTTTGTTATCAGAAAAGATGTCTTAAGTTATGTAGCCTTTCTGGCTATGAAAGAGGTTATTTTATTGCAGGAGTTGATTAGGGAAACAAAAGGAAGAAGAATATGCTAGCAATCTTTTGGATTAAATTATAAATAAAAACTACACTGACTTAAAGTACAAGTAAATTCCATAAGACTATTGAAAATACCATATAAAAATACATATTTATTTTAAAATAGGCATTTTCATGGTAAAACTATTTACTTCAAAATTGCATCCATCTATATTTTAGTACACATTTTCAGTGAGTTTTGAAACTTGTTAGAACATAAATACATTTCAATACTTTTCCTCAAGATAATCTATAATGGACAAAACATTTCACAATAATTCAATAACCATGCTTTTCAAATTCATAATATTTTTAACAGAAATGCATAGGATAGCACTTTAAAAACTTACCTATTGAGTCCCAGTATACAAGGTTCATCTTCCTAAGGGGCTTCAGAATGTTCATTAAATGACTCCAGAACTAGAGGAAGAAAAACTACTGCTCAGTACTGCTCCCCAAAGCTTTGCTCAAATTAATAGGTATTGCATTAAAGCTTTACAACTCAGTGGTCTGTAGCTAACAAGCAGTTCCAAGCAGCTTTTTTTTTTTTTTTTTCCGAGTGAACCAAAGACTTTATTTCTTAAAAACAGGTAACACCAAAGTACTATGTGGTATCCATATTCATTGCAAAAAAATAATTACTGGAATTTTCAAAACATCAAACGGATAAGGCAAATCAATGGTTACGACTCTCATTTTCAACCGATATACAGATTTTCGTTCAAGGTCTAAGTTTTCTTGCTACATAATATCATTCACATGAAATCCCTGTGCCAATTTATTATCAAAACGGGGCTCCTGAAAGTCAAGCCTGGCTTTGTCTTGATTTCCAAGACGATGCAGCCACCAACCTAGACCTCTGGCTTGCTGCTTGAGTCCTGGCCCTGATGACAAACTCTTGCCTTACAGACCTAATGGGCTTGGCTCTTAGGTTCTGTAATTGCAGACTTCATTAGCACACATACTAACTTTAATTTTTAAATTTTTTTTTTTTTTAAGTCCAAGCAGCTTTTTAACCCATGCCAGAAAATTAAAAAAAAAAAAAAAAATTCACGAAAGGGATACAGCTATGCACTTAGGATAATACTTCCTTACATGCTCTGCTGGCCCTAGTTGGCTCCCCCAGTGCCCTTGAATGGAACTCTGTGATTGTCCCTACACACAGAGAGGAAGGATATTTTCCCAGCTGTTAAAAATTATGAGGGTCATTCCTCCAGAAGTTGTAAGTGCCACTCTTTAAATACTAGCCAGAGAACTGGAACCAGTGGATATTTTAGCAGATTTTATAGTATTGTTCCACAATGTATCCTATATAAATGTTTGTACAATGAAATATGTCATTTGATAAAGCATGAATGAAAAATAAATTGATTTTTGAAAACTACATATTTAGGTTGAAGTGGCATTTTCCTTGGCATGCATTGTCTTACGGAATGATTCGTTTCAAAAAGACTTACATGAAAATGAAGGATTTGAGTATGCTGATGTTCTTTATCTTCTTCACTCAACAGATAAGGTAATACTTTTACAAAATATTCAAGCTCATTTAGAAGAAAATGGTTTTTAGACCACGTTGTCAAATTATCATCAAGTCTTCTTCATGGCAATATTCAAATGTAGTATTTAAGAAAAGAAATGTAGAAGATCTCTTTATACGTCATTAGTTCAAAATGATGTGATAATACAGCTTCATAGTTTTCAGAGTTGTCACATTTCATCTTTGAAGTGCAGCAATTTTAATGCTTGGTGATGAGCCAAAAAAAAAAAAAAACCAAATCTCTTCTATTCTGGATTAAACTGAGGTTTCTTTTAAATGTTTATTCTCAATTTCTGTTGTCCCATTGTCAATGATTTTGTGGACTGTCACTGGTCCACAGGCCACACTTTCAATAGCATTACCCTAGAAAAACAGGACCCAATGTCTACAGTGCATTTAGCCATCAGTAAGTGTCTCTCTCGGTTCTCAGAGATTTTAGAAAGACAAAGGAGAGTTGGGGGTGGAAGTGAGATTGAAGTTGTGTTATTTTTTTTTTTTTTAAATATCACATTTTACTGCGGTACACAAAAAGAAGTACTGCTATAAAGTTATGGGAAATATTAATAATAGGGTGAGGAAACTAAATTAATGTCTGATTCTCTAAGCCACCTTACCCTCTACTCTGTTCCCCCCCGCCCCACATTTCACTTCCATACCCTGTTCCTCATGTACACTCTTCTCCCTTTTCTTCTACTACACATTCCACTCTAAAGCATTCTCCCTTCCCTCCCAGTCTGCTACCACCTGTTTCTCCCTCTGGACCCTACACTTGGCTCATAATAAATATATCCTTGTGCATCAGTTCTACAGATATAGTGGATCTTAGAGAACTAGGTGTAAGGATAAACCAAAGGACTGATCTAGTCTTGGCCAAAATTTTTAATTCTAAGAATCATCACAATGTGGAGTTAAAATTTTCTAGGGTTTCTTATACTATATTAAGTTTCTCTTAAACCTACTTGCCCCATGGTACTCTGAGGGCTTTGGAGAAAGTACTGAACTAATGTGGTCCTTAATTAAACCTATAGTGGGAGATGTCAGATTACACAGACCTGTAGCAGAAATTAGTGGGGAGGGAGAGATGTTCAGTAACTAAATAGGTCACTTGGATGAATAGCTACCTTATGGATAATGACAGGAGTGCAATAAAGATTAAGTCGCTTAACCCAGATTCTTAAAACTCCTACCACATTGATCTTGTTTACATGGAGATCAAATAATTATGTGTTAATTTTAAAATTATAATTTAGTTCTTCTCATGCTATAAAACTAGAATAATATGTGAAATAGACCAATGAAAATGATTTTCAAAGGCACATAAAATTAGTCTTAGTATTTTAGTTACTGTTAGTCTACTCTTTTTGAATTAATTATATGATCTAATTAATTATAAATGTACTTTTGAATAGATGCCAGTGAGCATAAATAACAGGCACTCTTCTCCCATTCACAAAGTGAAAATAGGCAACCAATGGGTATAACTACCTCAGTAGGTAGGTAAATGAAAGGATATATGAAGTAAAGAGTGTAAGACAGTTGATATTCAGGAAAAAAAGTATGGAAAAATATCTGTCATCACGGATTAAGTTTCAGTCCTCTGGACTGGGAATAGCCAACTTGGTATTATCCTGCTTCTGATACTGGCATGGTGGAGTAGTCAAGCTGTGGGATTCATTTTGAAACATAACCAGGCACTTTAAATTATTTATTGTAGACTTCCACAGGGATAACGTAGGAGCAAAACCTACATGGAAAAGAAGTGGAAATGGTTCAAGTCCTAGCTTACTTCTCTCACTTCCCTCTATTGGACCTTGATACCCAACGCATGCCCCTTTGGCTCATTTCTCATTGCCTTTCTTTCCTACTTGACTCCAGGTTCTATTCTGCTATCTGTTATTAATCTACCCTTTGTCCATGACTGAGACCTAGTTCCTTATTCCTTTGACTATACCTAATACCCTCTTGCCTATAGCTGGCTGACTACTTTGTGTATGTGTATGTAATTTTATTATGGAAAATTTCAAATATATATAGAATAAGAGAGTAGCATAATGAACTTAAATATCCCCATGACCCAGCTTCAGCAATTATTAACTCATACCCAATCTTATTTCATCTATATATCCACTCACTCATTCACTCCCCCATATTATTTTTTAAGCAAATCTCAAGCATCATATCATTTTATCTATATTTCAATATGTGCATATAACATTTTAATATAATGGTTAATGTGGCAGAGGAAAATTTACTAAGACTAATGAGTTCTCTCTGTATGTGTACTACACTGTTCAAATAGCATAGTAATAATTTTAATGTAATTATTAATAATTTTATTTTTAATATTAAAAGTAAAATTTAGTAGATTTTATCTCTTGGGTCTTTCTGAAAGATCTATCATACTTACACAGCTTTGGCAAGCAGACTAAGGGAGAAATTGGCTTTTGCTGTTTGCCCAGCCTCAGAATATTAAAATATGATTTTTTCAGGCTTAGCAAGTGAAAAAATATGATTATCAAAAAGTAAATTACTGTCTCCTGTTCCTCCTTAGAATACAGTACAATAGAATTTTATAAGTGAGCTTATTTTTAGAGATGATAATAGACAATCCCACAATGCATGGATGCAATATATAGCATGCTATACAAAGGAAGTTTTGATTTATCAACTCTACTTTGAAATGTTGAAAATATGTTGAAACAAAAAGTTGATGGTTAATAAAATTATTGCATTTCCTCTTACCATTTAGGTATTCATGTGCATAATCAGTAATCTAAAATTGTCTTTGAAAATTAAAATGTTTTCTCTTTTCTTCTATCTGCCATTATAACCTAGTCTCTATTGTATCTGTTCAATAACAGGCTGCGGTAACTCTCTGTTACCTGTTTTCCCCGATAATGACATATTTTACTCCCCCAGTGATAAGAATACAATATATTTTAATGGGCACTGATTCAAAGTCTATTATGTTGAATAACATGATAAATGAAGTAAGTTAAAGATAATGATGTTTCTATTTCTAGGATATTTGCTTAAGAGCAGGCTATGCATTAACTCTTTTTGCCTTCAATAATCGCTTTCAACAATATTTAATATTGGAAAGGGGAACAATGACCATATCTATTTTTGAACCTTTCCTTGAGTCAACAGTTGAAACTGAGAAGGCAATGGCAGCATTTCAGGTATAAAATCAGAGGTTAACGATTCAAATTAATATGTCATTTTAGTGATAACTTGAAAGTTTGAAAAATTGGAGGGGGGTCCAGAAAAATGTTTACTGATTTTTAAAAATTTAGTACTTTGCACACTAGCCCCTCCGACCTCATAAAAACTCCATTATCGATGAGGATTTCTTCATTTATATAGAATTTTGCAAGTTATAAGGCACTTTTGCCTTTACACCTCATCTGATGCTTTTAACAGTCCTGTGAGGTTGATAGGGAGGTAGTAGTATTTTTATCACGCCCACATTATAAAGAAATAGGTAGAGAAACACATTAGCATCTAAGACAGGTTTTCTAACTGCAGATCTTTAGCTGATCACACTGATTCTTCATCCCTATAATAACTACATGTATCTGGGTTCTTCTCAGTCTTATTCTCCCTTCATTTTCTATCCTGTGCCCTTTAGAAGAAGAAGTTTCTATGAACCCACATTTCTAGGATGCAAAGAAGTTGCAAACATTATAGGAAGAATAATATGGCCTACTATGGTCATTGCTATGACCAGATAGGAACAAGTACTCTAACTCCTCCCACCACCCCGTGCTGCTTCTGTTGAATCCCACCTAAAAACCCACCTTGATCCTCCTAAGAAATATTAAAAAAAAAAAATCATAAAAGCTTAATTAGAAAAGCTGAGTAGAAAATGTTCAATGATTCTATGCTTTTTTTGTTTGTTTGTTTTTAGATTATTGTATTAGCTAAAGTCATTATAGATGTGGACCATATTACTTTGTTTGCAAGAGGTGTTACTATTTTAGTTGACAGTCTGTATTCAGTTCAGACTTCTACGATTGTCTTGACAGGTAAGAAATGACTAGAAGCTAATTGTAGCCACATAAAACTATTTTCAAAAAGTTTTTCTGTAATCTAAGCAACAATAAAATAATACACCTGATACCCTGTCACACAGTTTGAAGAATGAACGTGTATTTATCTATATGGAACTCCATGGTAAGTCTCCATTGGAACAATGGGCCTCTACTCTGCACCGGAATAGGAGCAGAGTAACTCTGAACCCACACATTTTTGCTTTTCCTTAGCACTTTTTCAAACTCCTAATTACTTTTTCCAGGATATAAAATGAGAATTCAGCTATGAACTACCAACAACAAAATTTACACCCTGATTTATAATAGTAGTGGCAGATTTACGTTGATATACCTCTGTCTGGTTTCCTTTTGTCCAAGTGTGCACATTTTGCTAATATTTAAGAGTTCTCTACATCACTATGCAACATACCAAAGCAAAATGGCCCAAGAGTTCTTGATACATTTAATACTAATTGTGTAACTGCATCTACTCTAGACCTAACCTACCAGGTTACACATAATAGGTAATCAATAATATTTAGGCCAGGTGCAGTGACTCACACTTACAATCCTAGCACTTTGGGAGCCTAGGCAGAAGGATTGCTTGAGCCCAGGAGTTCCAAGACCAGCCTTAGCAACATAGTGTGACTCTGTTTCTACAAAAAATAGAAAAATTAGGTAGATGTGGTGGTGTGTACCTGTAGTCCCAGCTACTCAGGAGGCTGAGGCTGGAGGATCGCTTGAGCCGAGCAGTTCGAGGTTGCAGTGAACTATGATGACACTACTGTACTCTAGCTTGGGCAACAGAGCAAGACCTTGTCCCCCCTCCTCAAAATAACAATACTCAATTGAACATGACATAGCACTCTCAAAGTGACATAAAATAGTGTCAGAATGACAGTCATATGCAGTAACTACTGACAAAATAAATAAATAAGGTACTTGGGGTTTTTTTTTTCTAACTAAAATGGATCATCAAAGGAAACTTCACTTGCTGCCCTAGAATTATATTTTTATGGAGTATAATTTGCACGCTAAGTAAGAAAAAATGAAGCAAGTGAAAACTTTCTGATGGAAACTAGGTAGAAAAAAATGTTTAAGTTATTAAATATATTTTCATGGAAATAACATTATTCAGTGTCATAGTAATTCTATGATTCCAAAAAACAATTGTAGGGGGTTTAAATTTTACTCCACAAGCTATTGTGTTAAAGAAATGTCACATTATACTAGCTTTCAAATATTAAATTAATTTCCACAGGTTGGGGGAGAATTGAATCTTAAAAATGACTAGACTTTCTCTGTACTTCATCACCAGAGTCATAGGCATGTCTGGGGTATCTCAGGTAAAGCCTGACATTCAGGCCTTAGGTATATTGTGAAATAACTGATGTGCTCAGTATCCAAGTCAACATGGTTCCCACAAGAGGCTCCAAAGGCACAGAAGCTTTGCAAGACTGGGATTTCTGTTGCCAAGTGGTCCCGTTTTCCACTTAGGTTGTGGGGAGTTAGCTACGCTCCCAGCAAAAAATCGGGTCCCTTAGGTAGGGGTTGTCACAAAGGATAAGAAAATAAGAGAAAATGGAAAATAATAGAAATAAAATAATACACAGAGACAAAGGTATAGTTTTATAGATTTATAAAGATAAAAGGCAAAGCGGGGGTACTCAAGGGTCCTTACGATATCCCCATCAATCGCAAGGCCCTGAGTGAAGTTTTACATGGGTATTTATAGGTACAGTGATCGGTTGCCAGGGGTAACAGGTTTACATAATAACAGGTAGTTCTTTTTAGGTTGAAAGTATTTCAAAAAGCTTCTATAGATCCTTAACTAATTCTGGTTACAAAATCTTTCAAATACAAATTTCTAAGTTCTAAAATAAAGCTATCACTTAACAGAAGGGTTAAACAGAGATATAGTGGCTCCGTATTTCTTTATCTAGTAATTGCAAATGGAGACAGGTGGTCAGAAGTCAAGCAGGAACTGTCCCTTAGGCTTATTGTTTTTAGCCACAGGTGTCTGTCTGTCCAGCGGGCTTTGATCAGCTCTCATCCTGTGGCTCCTTGCAGACCTGCTTTGTCATTCAAAACAAGCCAGAACCTCAGGTCTGAGACTGCAGCAAAGCAGCTGCCACTGACCTTTGAGGTGCCCTCCTGAGGTGAAGCAGCTTTTGATATGCAAACTAACAGGTTCACGTATTCCTTCAGGGCAAAGCCCTGCAAAACTCCTGAGACCATTTCTGTCTCTAATATAGTAATATTAATTTATGGAGCAACATTAGGTATTCTCCAAAGTTCCTGCTTCTACTCCTTTGAGAACTATAAACCTTAGTTTTCTTCTCAGTTTTAGATTTTCTGCTTCGTCCATTTGTTTCCCATTTTTAACTTCCCATCTTCAAAGGCATCTTTTTAACTTTAAATAGAGCTTACCTTCAGACAATTTTTGCTTTAGACAATATAATCCAGTCTTCCCCATTCTGAGGCAATAAACACAAAGAATTTCTTGGCTTACAATGGAGGCCAGGAAAAAATACAAGGAGAACAAAACTCAGTTCATATATCAATGAAGTATCCACACACAAATATAAAAACATTTATATCTTTAAACATGGATATGAATGAAATAGCATTAAGTTGGTATCTGCACATTTGTTTTAATTACTGGGACATTTTATTATTTTTAATCCCAAAACATTTCTTTTTATGATAAGAAATTCAATGATTTTAAACTTCAATAAGTAATACATTGCTTCATTTTAAAATGCCATTAAGCTCTTAAAGCCATTTTGAAGTGGAAAATTCCACTGACAAGTCTCCACCCCTGCTATCTCCCCTAACAGCTGTCACTCTTGCCTCTGTAAACTGCTTTCAGGCACCAAGGTGGCTCAAGACCCTGCCCCCACTAAAGATAACCTCATTGTAACTGTGCCCGACTCCCTCCCTGAGCAAAATGTATAAAAGACTGCTACGTTCTTTGTTCACGGCTCAGAATTTGGTGGCGAGTCCCCTCTGAGCACACCGGCGTAACATAACCTGTTTTGCTATACTTCCGTGTGCCTCTCGGTCTATTCCCCGTCAATTCTGCTGGAGCAATTTGAACTGCAAAAAGAACATATTAAATTTTCTTATGGTAATTCAATCATTATAGGTCATAGTCATTTTTTTAAAAAAACTCTGAAAACCTTAAAATATATTCTGAAGCCATGGGAGGAATAAAATCTCTAATTTTCAAATTTTCCACTCTTACATAAACTCATATAACTTTTACTGTTCGTGACAGAAAACCATAATTTTGAGGGAAGTTTACATATACATGCCTTTTCTCAGTGCTGCTTCATTAACAGAGATGTTTTGTGGTGCAGACCTTTTCTAATGCTATGTACAAACAAATCAGTTTATATCAGTTAAATAACACAAGCATTTTTCTTGTTTAATTTATAGGGAATTTAATAGCTAGCTTGGCTCAATCTAGAAATGGTATTCCAGAAGCATTTACCACATTACGAATAATCCAACGTCTCTGCTACCATTTGTACTCCGGAATAGAAGAGGTAAAAACAAAATTCTAAAGTTGGATACATTAAAAATATAATCTGCCTCTCTCTCACT
This sequence comes from Propithecus coquereli, assembly GCF_000956105.1. Taxonomy (NCBI): domain Eukaryota; kingdom Metazoa; phylum Chordata; class Mammalia; order Primates; family Indriidae; genus Propithecus; species Propithecus coquereli. The sequence goes on from NW_012154396.1 coordinate 4,595,018, forward strand.
CTGTGGGCTAATTTCTCTACTGATTGGCTATGTTATATAGCTCATGTTACTAACTTAAAATTTGATGATTTTTCTAGTACCAATTAGTGGTATCTGCTATCCAAAATTCTGATTCCCATAAAAAGTGTACCTTTGTTTGAACTCTAAGACAAAATTAGGATTTTAATTACAAAAACAGTATAAACCAATTGTAATTAAATATTTAAAAAGAAGTATCTGTTCAAATTAGTCTCTGAATTAAAAAATAAAAACCCTATGGAGTAACAGCCATCTTAATGCTGGAATTAAGATTCAATCTACAATTTGTACATTGACAATACAGAAATTTATAATTAAAATGTTTATACTTTATCTAACAAACACTGGTGACTTTGTGATCTCACCAAATTATTTCTATAATTTGGAATGAATGAAAGTAGAATCCACACGATAGTTTTCCTTATCTGCCAAGCAGGGTTAGAAGTGAGCTGTGTGAAAGAAGCCATGCTGGCCACAGCAGTGGTTTGCCTCTGAGTGTTCCCCCACTTTTTTCCCCTAAGGTGTAAAGCAGTGTTAATCCAACTTTAGGAGTCGCCTGGGGGGCTTGTTAGATTGCTCAGCCCCATTCCCAGAGTTTCTGATCCAATACATCTCAGCTGGGCCCTGGAATTTGCATTTTTAACAAGTTTCCAACAGCTGACCTCAGGTCCAGGATTTTCAAGGGCATAATGAGAAGCCAGATGCCAATGTAAAGACCAGTATGTTAACTTTCTGGTCCCCTGCATGGGCCTGCCTGGTTTTTGTTTGTTCTATGAAATTTTTTATGCTACCAACTATCAGATTCCCTAACAACTACCCAGCAGTATATTTTAATTAATCATATGAACAACCTCTAATTACTTCAGGGTGACAGGCAAAGGGTACTTCCTTCAAAGAAAGCACTACTTTAGAGTCCTGTGGCCTGATAGTTGTGTTTCTTTTATTGTTTTTACCAGTGGAAAACTGAATTGCTTTCCTAAGTGGCTATTTTTAGCCTACTTGTCTCTTTCCTGGTTTCCTATTACAATCACCTGAGCGGTTTTGGAAAATTCCCTATGCCAGGCTATACCCCAAAATAATTAAACAATAGTTTCTAGGGTAAGAACCCAGGCATAATTGTTAAAGTTATCCAGGTGATTCCAATGTACAACCAAGGTTGCGTTCCACTGCCTTAGTTCAAACTCAAAGGTTCTTACTCTGGCTGCATATTAGAATCAACTGTCACATTTTAAAAAAAAAATACAAATGCCCCGATTTTCTACCAAGAGATTTTGAATTAGTTGGTGTTTTTTTTTTTTTTTTTTAACACTCTCAATGATTCTAAAATGCAGTTAAGATTGAGAACAACCACTAGCAATCGATGGCAGTTGACAGCCCTCTAAAAATATGACTATGCTTCTATCCATAGATTCCCATCAGTTTACATACATATCTACGGAGACTTTCCTGTGAAGTAGTTAATTAGAGCACTGGGTTAGACATTTTAAGAACAAAGCATATTAATTAAGAAAGAATTGTTTTTTTCTTTTAGGTTCGAGCAGCTTGCTCCTGCGCTCTTGGCTACCTAACTTACAATGCAAATGCTTTCCGCATCCTATTAAAGGAATGCAGGAATAAACCTAATCAGTTCCTTCGTTTAACAAATAATATCAGCAGAGATGCAAGTATTAACCCAGCATTTTTAAAGGAATTTCAAATGCAACGAACAGTGGGACTTCCTTCCTTAAGGTATTGTTCCTATATTTAAAGTTGCAGCAGTGAAATAATTGATAGAGGAAATTTTAAGGAAGTTTAAGAAAGATCAAACAATGAGAACTATCTTTGATATGAATTTATCTCTTGTATACTGCAGGATAAACTTCATTCTCAATGTCCACTGCCAAAGCCTGTTTTAATTTCACCTCAGCACCAGTCTTGTAGGTGCAGACAAGAACACAACTACCTGGCCAGAATTATTCACACTTTAGAAAAGTTTTTGGGAGTCTTGTTGCCTCCACATCTGATCCAGGAAGCCATTTTTTAGTAGACTAGGGGTACATTTGAGAGTTCTGAGACAAAAGCAACACCAACATGACTTTAGCATCAAATGGGTCTTCTGGACTTGATCCAAAGCAAGATTAAATTCCTAGGGTGGAAAATCAGACCCAGTGGTTGGAGTTACGGTGAAGTTTGCCAGGCATTTACTCAGAGGATTTTGCCTCAATGTTGCAGTTTCATCATGAACCTAAGTCTCTGAAAAAAGGGAGGAGAGGAGAATCTCTTTACTGTGGACATATTTTCTCTTTTTCTGTAGACGTAGGTGAATTACAAGTCTTCTTTGCAAGTGGTGATATTCATATAGGAAATAGAACTACTCAAGATATATTATTAACTGGATGATAATGGAATAAGACCCAGTAGTGTATCATGTTTACATAAAACAATTTTAAGTACAGAGAATAAGTACATCTTTAGAGTCACTTTAATAATTCTTTGAAAAATCAAAAATCCAAAACTGATTTACCTAATTTTATATAATAAGCCAGGGAACCTAAATTATAATTGTTATAATTGGCAATGTTAAGTATTTTTTCATTGGCTCAAAAAATTAATTTAGGATAAATAATGTAAGTAGCATTTTACATAGTCACTAGCCCATATGGCAACTTTGTGGGAATTAGAAAAATATGTCCCTTTTTCAGAACTATTTTCTTCAAAACCCAGCCGAAGTGTCTCTTCTTCCATAAAGCTTCCCCTGTTCATTTCAAGCAGATTTAATGGTCCAAATGTTTGAAGTGAATGAGTGACTAAATATAAAATACCTGCAGGTAGCATGCATAGTTAATACAGGTAACATATATAAATTAGGCCATCAGGCATTGAACATGGTACCTGGAATAAGTCTTCATATATTTTGTCACATATTTTTTCTAGGTGAACTATATCCTCGTTTATTTTATTAGTTGATAAAAATGTTTTCCTTTTAGTCTGGAGAAGAATGGAGGACCATCCATAATTCCTGTCTTTAAAAAAGGTAATATATTTTTTTTTTATTTCTGTGGTCACTTCTAGCACTGACACTTTATAATTCTTTGTTCCATCTCTAAAAATTCAAAATGTAGAGGCTATCAAAAAAAAGGTTTAACTGTAAACATTTCTTTCATATATACTCAAATATCTTCCTATTTACAAGCCCATGTTAATCATTTCTTTTAAGGTCTTCCCTACTAATATCACTTGACAGAGATCCCTCTTTGCTTTTTCTCAAGCTATGAGCATAGAAATGTCATTATTTAAACAAAACATAAGTATGACTTAAATAATGGTCTTGCTATTGTTTCTTGTACAATTTGTCTACCTATAACTTCTTAGGGCAAAGACTACATTTTTTACATTGATACTCCGTACAGTTTTGTACATATTTGGTACATGATATTTGAGTGGACTAGGTCTGCAGAGATCAGGGTCCAGATCTTATAATATTACTTATTCCTTCCTATTAGACATATAATGGGGAATAAAATAACTTATTAATTTCATGCATATGCTTAGTGCTTGTTGATACATGCTTAGGGTAGGATCCAAATCAGTCTTACTTGGTATGTTATCAAAATCAAGGATAGAACCATTCAGAAATCAAGATCAGTTTGCCGGGGTCACAAACAGACAGGGAGAGAATAGAGAGTCATTAAAAGGAGAGGAAAGAACTTCACTTATTCAGGGAACACCTGAGGGAAGTTAATTATATGTGGAGGCTATATTTCTGAATATCATGGATAGAAGAATATCCATTTTTTTGTATAGCTTCTTTCATGTAAGTAATTTATATCAAAGAATAAACTCAGTCTCACTCTTCTTCACTTAAATACTGGTTTCTAAACAACAATCTGTGTACCAGTAATGGTCTGATAAGGTTTTTGCAGATTTGTGGTAACATAAGAAAAATTAAGGACAATGTAGTGAGTTTGTGATAAAATTAATTTCATTAAATGTGAAGTCCATCATTTTGAGATAATGCCCTTTACAATTTATTTTGGTGTTAAAATATCCTTTATTTTACAAAAGGATGTTTAAAGTAGTTAGCATTTGTTCTTTTATTAGCACATAATAAAAAGTTAGCAAATCATATAGTGGTCCCTATAAATTTTTGGTCTCTGACAAAAGTCTGGAAGCTACTGATCTGTTCTCTTAGTATGTTTTCATTGTGCAAAGAAAATAAGGCCAGGTGCGGTGGCTCACGCCTGTAATCCTAGCACTCTGGGAGGCCGAGGCGGGTGGATAGCTCAAGGTCAGGAGTTCAAGAAAAGCCTGAGCAAGAGCGAGACCCCATCTCTACCAAAAAATAAGAAATGATCTGGACAACTAAAAATATATATATAGAAAAAATTAGCTGGGCATGGTGGCACATGCTTGTAGTCCCAGCTACTTGGGAGGCTGAGGCAGAAGGATTGCTTGAGCCCAGGAGTTTGAGGTTGCTGTGAGCTAGGCTGACGCCACGGCACTCACTCTAGCCAGGGCAACAAAGCGAGACTCTGTCTAAAAAAAAAAAAAAAAATAATAGAGGCTGGGCACAGTGGTTCATGCTGGTAATCCTAACACTCTGGGAGGCTGAGGCTAGAGGATCTCTGAGAGGTCAGGAGTTCGAGACCAGCCTGAGCAAGACCGAGACCCCCGTCTCTACTAAAAATAGAAAAATTAGCTGGGCACAGTGGCATGTGCCTGTAGTCCCAGCTTCTTGGGAAGCTGAGGCAGGAGGATTGCTTGAACCCAGGAATTTTGAGGTTGTAAGGTTGTAGTGGGCTATGAGGATGCCACTGCACTCTAGCCAGGGCAAAAGAGTGAAACTCTACCTCGGAAAAAAAAAAAAAGAAAAGAAAAGAAAATAGAACTATACAGAACTGGAAGTAATGAGACTATACCTAGAGCTCTTAGGCTTAAGAGATATTTAATTGCAGCTCTTTAATTTTTAGGGAAAGAACACCGAAGAAAATCAAAATCTAAAATTCAACCAAGAGATTCTTTGACTTTAATACCTCCTATAACTAACTTCATGGGACTCTTCAAAGCAACAAAAAAGACCAAGGTTTCCCATAATATTTTTTCTTTTTCATCTGCAATTACATCGGATATCATAAATGTATCAAGACCAAGAATAGTGTCTTTGAATCAACTTGGGAAGCATGTACAGAAAGCCAACCCAGAACCTGCTGAAGGCTAATAAAAGCATTTTAGTCCTGAGCAATCTTTTAAAATTTTATTTTAATTATAGTAAAATATACATAACTGAGCAATCTTTTTGAATGGAAGGTCTTGATATTGATACTAAATAGATTTTCCTTTGTATATCTATTAGAATTTAATATCAGGTCAGAGTTATGGTTTCAAAAAAAAAGTAGGATTTCTGTAATACAATGTCTACACTTAAACTTACTAAAATTTATCAGCTGACATGTGTGGTATAACTAGTGTGTGTTTGTGTGTGTGTGTATCTCAAGAGTTAGAAACATTTTTAAGTTGGTAAGCTGAGCTAAAGTAGTCTGATTCAAAGTGGCCCACATGTTAACACTCACTGTAATACTTCAAGATATTTAATAATAAATATTACAGATGCACCAGGCTTCCAAAACCTGAACTGTGCATCCTTATTTAAAAATAAAATCTGAAATCATTGCCCATCAAAGTACATAAGTATGGCTAAAAGATGTGGCTACCAGTATTCATCCCTTTCTCTTTCCCTTTTCCCTTTCCTCATCTGTTTCCCCTTCCCTTCCCTCCTTCTTTCTTTCCTGCCTTCTTCTCTTTCTTTCTATTTATCTATTTATTATTTTAGAGATAGGGTCTTGCTATGTTGCCCAGGGTAATCTCAAACTCCAGCCTCAAGTGATCTCCTGCCTCAGCCTCCCAAGTGGCTGGGGTTACCAGGCCTGAGCCACTACACCTAGCCTTCCATATTCATAGAGAATGTCTTTGGTTCACAGCTGGACGGATAATATTCTTTGTGGCTTAGAATCATATGATTGATGTCTTTGCTCAAAGAACGCTGTTTCCAATATGTGCCAAGTTTTTGTGTATGTCTGCTTTTCCTAGTGTACAGCTGCAGAGAGATGTTATACAAAAGCAAGCTAGGTTTCTGTGTTCTTTAAAGCCCTGCTTTTTCTTCATCCACTTTGCTCAATTGCCTCCATACAGTCCGAAGGTCTTGCTATAATCCATTCTCTACCTGGACTGCAGTAAGCATTGAACATACATATTAATTAACAGTTATTCTTCCCAACATACCTTAACACAACAGTAATGACGGTGATGATGGTAACTACATGTTCTTAGGACTTTCTGTCAGTCCATAGCCTGTGTTCTTAACCACTGCAAAGTAAGAATTCTCTTTAACTTTCAAATTTAATTCTAAATTATCTTAATTCCTTTGAGTCACAACTTTCTGATGGATGGACTAAAATATAGAAAATACAAAGGGAAAATGGCATATTTTATACTAGGAAGGGACAAATAATTCAAATGATGAGAAATTATGTCACTTATTCAGTACCATTAAGGATGAGAATTCATATTAATGGAAATATTAATATTAAGCTTCTGAAAATGTAAAAACCCTCAAGATACAGAGGATTTCAACAATTTACCTGCCTCCTAGTGTATTTTAAGATAACTTTGGCACGTATGTTCACCAATTTAGAGTTCAATGTTCTCCCTTACTTTTCTTTTCCCTGTTTCTCTCTCTCTCCCTTCCCTTCCTTCTTTCCTTTTCCCTACCTTATGGTTAAATAAATACTGAAAGGCCTAGGTATGGAAGGCTTCTAGAACTTGCCCATTTTCTTTATCTGTAGGTTCCCTTATTTATATCATGAACTCAATTTTGACATGTGTGATTATAAAACCTGGAACGAGTTTTACACTTTGAAATTTTAAAAACTTAGATCATAGCTATCCCTATTTTATAATATTTGTAATAGTGGGGAAAATTTTGATAAATTTTCTTCCATAGTTTATATGTACTCTCATTATAAAAGCCACAGGAAATAATTACACTTCTCTGCGAATTCAGATTCACAGATACAGAATGCAAATCCAAATGTAAAATGTGAATTCACAATCTAATATTAATAGTTTCTTTTAAATGATATGTACTAACCAATTCTATCAAATCTATATAGCAATTTCACATTAAAAATGCAAAGCTGGCCAGGCATGGTGGCTCACGTCTGTAATCCTAGCATTCTGGGAGGACAAGGTAAGAGGATCACTTGAGCTCAGGAGTTAGAGACCAGCCTGAGCAAGAGTGAGACCCTGTCTCTACTAAAAATAGAAAAATTAGCCAGGCATCATGGTGCACACCTGTAGTCCCAGCTACTCAGGAGGCTGAGGCAGGAGGATCACTTGAGCCCTGGAGTTGGAGGTTGCAGTCAGCTATGATGATGCCACTACACTCTACTCAGGGTCATAGAACAAGACTGTCTCAAAAAAAATGCAAAGCTTTATAAATATTGACTATTTCCATATATTCCCTCATATACAATTCTATTTTCTATTTCTAGGATAAAATGGATGATCATAAAATAATACTCTACAATCCTAAAAAAGAATTACCTATGAAACTTCCCAAAAGGGAAATCACCTTAAGGTAGAATTAAAATAGGAAATGTTTCCCATTCTATATTTTTATTCTTAACCCCAAGTTTCTCAATAATGCAAGTCACTGATTATAAAGTTAACACCCTGGTCCAATATAGATGATGTAATATAAACCTTTACTGGTAAAATCTCTCAAGGATATTAAACAGTCAGTAGCATTGTCATTATATTCACAGGACAGTACATTCAGTTATTTTAATCTAGGCAGAAATAAAGTGATAAACTTATGATATCTGCAATATAAACTTTCAGATTAAAAAAAAATTTTCCAAAAAACTCCCTACTTTTTCATCTCATTTATGTTCATCTGATTAAATACAACTTATAATGTATGTGAATGTATGTGGTAAACTAAAGAGTACAATACATATTTGAGGGATTATTCATATCAAATTTTTTAAATCTCAGATGGACTTTAAAAAATATATAGACATCCCATTTATTCCAGAGAGGATACCTAATAACATAAATTTAAAAATGAATAACATATATTTTGTTATAGAAAGTCACCTTTTGTTTCAATTTGGAATTCTCTGGTTTGATACAACATTGATCTGGCTACCTTTCTAAAATTGCTCTCTCATTACAGAAGTCAGGCTCCTGTTTCATTAGGAGTCAAAAAATAGCTTCTCCTATCCTGATTTGAGAAAGAGGAGAAAGATCTAGGCCTGTAAGATATGGGGCCAGTATTCAGCAGAATAACTGTACTTCTTCCAAGGTTTTTCTTTCCAGCCGCCAGCATCAGTTCATCCTTTCCCCACAAAATATTTTACTTTGGTTTTTGATAATAAAAAAACTATGCTCCCTTGTAAGACTATAACATATTATAGTATCTCAGAATGCAGGTGGCAGGTTAAACATCAAACATAAGCAGAGGAATAACAAAAGACAGTCTTGATGAATAATTAGTACTATATATCTTCCACAATTTGATACACAAAAAATCAAAACTCAATTTTAACATTAATACTACCTTTAGGGATTTTTTTGAAAAGCAAAAATCATATCTTCATTTTTAATCGTGGTACTTTTATGGCAGCTTCTCCAACTTCTTTTGATATATCTACTCCAAGAGGACATCTGCATCACAATTGGACAAATCATATTATTTCAAATATTTGCTTCATTATCCGTCACTAGTTCCACAGACTATTTGCTTAGAATTCTGACAAACGGTGTAAATATCTAATCCATAATTTATCATATGTGGTGACAATTCTTAAATATATACAAATATAGTGGGACCTCAGGCCAGGATAATGAAAGCTAGTTTCATTAATAAGAAATCTAAATTTTGAGATGTTTTTGAAAGAAATAGTTCTACTGCTCTCAAATACTATAAATAAGTTTAAAACTTAAAATGAAATAAAAAATAACAAAAAAATGTCCTATAATTTTCTGTAAAGCTAAAAACATTCTTACCACACAGCTAAAGTCAAACCTGTGTCCATTCACATCTTAGAAATTTCCCAGGCTTCTATAGGTCTTCTTGAGGTTTCAAAAGCTAGCTTGTCCCTTTCCTACTTTCCTTCACCATTACTGGCCAGATAGATCATAGCTCCTACCTTCTTTTTCTGTTCCTCCTCAGTAAATAATTTTTGCTTCAGATTTCTGCTTTTCTACCTTATTGCCCAAGATAAGGCTTCGACTGAACTCTAACCTGGGAAAAGCTATCATTCAGCCTCAACACTGCCACAAGTTGGCACAACTGGATCAGATGATATATACTCTATTTGAAGCTAGGCTATCAACGGGATTCCTTCTGACATTACTGACTCAACTCTGTTCGTTCATGATCAGCATTAATAGTCTGTGGTTCATGTAGCAAAAGTGTGTAGTTACAGACTATAATGCTGACAAGTTTTAAAACATCCAGTGAAATAATGTTCAAAATAGAATTATGTTAGATTATGAAACACAATTGTCCTTTAGTATTCCAGAATTAATTTAGACCAGAACTTGATAGTAAATTGAAAAACTGTGCTATTCCGTGAAACTTTGATCTGGGAGAGGAAATAAGGCTTGCAGGAAACAGCTATCTTTTGGCCAATTCTCAGGGAGCATAATCACAACCCACTCTCACAGCTGAATGCTTTCTGCATGTTTTCCTTAAACTTCCCAGCATACCAGCTGGTCCTGGGATCTTCTTGACATTGCAAAAGTCCAGGCTGTAGACATGGTTTCTACTCTGGTCCCAGAGGATGGAATTCATCACCCCCTACCGGTAACCTCTTTCTAACTCACTTATGATTTGTCAAAATTAATTTGATACTGTAGCAAAAATATTTCTTACAAGGTATCAACCTCAGCTAGGTTCATGAAAGAAATTAATGTAACTTTCCTACAAGTATCACCACAATGTCAATGAAAACCTCATATATAAAAGCAAAATCCAGGTTTTGACTTTTATAATGTAACTTGCATAAAGATCATGAATGGTAACACGTACTTTGGTTCATAGCGGATGCCTTCTACGTTGTGTAAAATGCCCAAGCCAGCACGTAATCTTTCAATACCATTCCTAAATAAGAATCATTACAATAAAATCAATAGCTTCAAGATTTAAAGGAGGAAGAAGATTTAGTATGATAAAATGGCAATTAATATTTACACAATTATGAGTGAAACACATAAATCCTGTGGCTTACCATGCAATCATAATGCCATTATCAGTGCACAGTCTGGGAGGAGGACACAACAAAGTGCACTGTGTTGCGTTTGTTACAATTTCCAGAGCTTTGCGGATATATAAGTTACTTGCAACACCTCCAGATACAACCTGAAGGAATTGATAAGATCAAAGTCAACAACCATCACATGTGGATATGAACCAAGTTATTCACTGAATCTGGGGGAAAACATCAGCATTATACAATAATAAACTATCACATTTTGAGGTCAGTAATAGGCAAGTGATATATCTAATAAAAATTTAGAGAAGAAAAAATCACTAACAATTTTATTATCAACATACAATTACTACTAGCATTTTTGTATATTTTGTTCCAACCTTTTTTCTAAATATTTAATATAATTACAATCACAGTATTTTAGAAACTTTTTTTTCTTTTTTGTAGAGACGAGGTCTTGCTATGTTGCCCAGGATGGTCTCGAACTCCTGGCCTCGAGCAATCCTCCCACCTCAGTCTCCCAAAGTGCTGGGATTACAGGAGTGAGGCACCACACCTGGCCTAGAACCTGCAGTTTTTACTTACAAGTATTTGTTCATTTTACTACATAACTCTTTAAAAACTATTGTCTTTAATATTCATGTAAAATTCTATTTTGTGAATTATCATTTAAACATTTTCCCACTTAAAATTTTCAAAAGAATAAAGCTTAAGATACAGTTAAACAGGAAGTTTATCAAGGCCTTTAAGCACAATTAAAAGGATTTCATCAAAGGATGAAGGAAATCCACCTACTTTTCTAAAGATAGTAATAGTTATTACATTTGGTTTCTTTATTGTTAAACCCTCTATTAAATTCAACAAGAAGATGTGGTCTTGGACTTTTTTGCCACACAAGCTGTACAGATGTCCTATAAAGCTGCCACACCTGTATAAGAAATGGCTGTTAGTCTTTTCTATTCTGCATGATTTCATATTGTCATGGCTAGAATATGGCATAAAGACCTGTTCATCCTAAACACAAGGTCAGTTACTGTTTTAGGGGAAAATTAACATACTACAAAGTGTTACTATAAAATGAGATGATAAAACTTACCAGTACTGCATTACTTTGAGGTAACAAGTTTCTCTGCTTGCAAAACAGAATAGCTCGATGCGTTCTTTTTGCAAGGTGGCATGCTGTTGTGTGCTGTACTGCAGCAGCAATGTCTGCAGCTGAACATAGGATTTGCCCTTTCTCAATACCTGCAGAAATGAGCAGGCACTTTTAGGCACAATCCAGGAATATTTATCTGTCCAACTTTACTAATTAGAAATATACCTTCTTCTTTTTCCTTTTGCATTATTGTTTTATCAATAGCATGCTGAAGTCCAGAAAAAGAAAAATCACAATTTTTAGCACGTTGCATGGGAGGTTTGATATCAAAATGAAATCTATTTCCTTGCTTGGCCAAATGTTCTATAGCTTTCCCACCACTCATGGTAGAGCATTCTGGATGTCTTATTAAAGAAAGTCTTCTTGCTACCTATCAAAACCAAAAATATGTTTTAAAACAAGTTATAAAATTACACACTCTGAAACCATAAGATACAAAGGAAATAAATCGAAATATTACTAAAAAAACCACCCTGAATGAATAAAACATGCTATACTTTGACAAATATGGACTATAGCTGATACCAGTCAAGCAGACAACCCTGCTCCTTATGATGACCTGATCAATAGTGGCCAACGCTGCCCCCACATCTACTTTTGCTCTTCTATTGGGATTGGAAATAGGTTTGAAGTTGATGATGACTGCCTAATGATAAACTTCAAAAATAAGAATCCGCTCCATTCTTCCTTGCTATCATTTCACTATTGGAAGCTGTATATTTTTTTTAATATGGCAGTAGGCTCTGTAGTATTCAAAAAGGAATCTACTTGTCTGTGATGTCAGCAACTGTGCACTTTAATCATAGAACCTTGTGCATCTTTAATGTCCTTATGTTAATCTTAATACATCCTCTTAACTTACATTTTTGTAGTACATTACAGTTTACGAAGCATTTTCTTTCACATATATTGTTTGACTAAATACATAACTGCATTTGCCAACTATTTGAGCCTTTATATATTGATGTAAACCTCTTACTATTTATTATGAAAGGGTAAGAAAGAATTATAAAATTGTATACTACTCTTTTCATTTTTTCTAACCATAAATTTGTTCAGTCTAATAAGATATTCAGAAATATTAAGATGAATGGTAGTAGCACATCTATTGCTATTTAACTGAAACAGACATCATAATAAACAAACAATGGAGAAATTAATTCTTAAATTACCTTGTCAAGCATGTCACCTGGTGCTATGTCCAAAGACTTTCCAAGAAGCAGAAAATCTGAAACTCCTCGAACTAATGCCAATAGACAGTGACCTCCAGAAATCAAAAGAACTAAAAAAGGAAATTCTACGTTATTGGTCAACCTAATAGTAAGTGCATGAGCCTCCATATGATGTATGGGTATGAATGGCTTTTTTAACTGGTCTACCAGCTGTAAGCTAAATGTTAAGCCTACTCCTAGGCTTAAAGCAAGTCCTGGTTTTATGGTAGTTGCAATTGCTGAGAGTTCACTTGGAGAGATTCTACTGACAGAAAGAGCTTCTTGCACTATTCGTTGAATATTTTCTCTGTGAAGCTGTTGAGCGACTGGAGGAATAATCCCACCTGTTCTGAAAGAAGTAAAAAGACATCTTTTTATAATTTTAAGACTGTAAAAACAAAGTAAGAAAAATAACATGTTACAGCTGAAGACATTTTCAAATTAATCATTATATAGCTGAAAATAATTAAGTCAAGCATTTTCAAATCATGTGCCTTATAATATAGCACACTATAACTCAATATGCAGTGATTAAGCGGGTAATGTTTCTGACTTTTCAAATTCATGCACAACAAACTCCCATGGATTTGTTTGTTGACGAATGAAATCACCAAAATAATTTACAAAGTACTTTAAAGAAGTCTTGAAGAAGGGAAGGACGGGATAAAATTGTATTTTAGGAAAATTAATCTCCCTACAGACAGGGAGATTTTTAAAGAGATTATTGCAAAGGTATTTGTTTAAAGTGATTATAGCTTTAAGTGATTGTGGGAATGGAAAGAAGGGACAGAGGAGCCTTGAAAACTGTAGTAACTAATTAACTGGATATAAGGGGACAGGGGAACTAAAACATCAAAGATGATCCAGATATTCAGTTGGAATAATGGGGAGAAAAGAAAATACTAACAGAGAGCAACAAGAAGACACTTTTATAAAGAAGAGTTTATTTTTAAACACTGCACTTAAACTCACAGCAGGACAGTACATAGCTTGCAATCCTGAAATAAAGTTTGGGAATCTGGTGCTCAGAGTTGGTAATTTGGACTTTTGGTCCATGTAGGACAGTAGATGGACACTCCAAATGTAAAGAGTAAAGAATTAGGAGGCAAATTTGCTAGCATGTGACTAATACACGATCTGAAAAGCAGAGCAATATAGGATCTGCAAAATACACTGCTAGTCTCAAAAAGTCATCTTCGAATATTTGATGTTGCAAGATCTGCTAATTCTACACACAGAAATAAAAATCCTCAGTAGGTGCATTCAATGAATATTTGCTTAATAGTTAAAATACATTTTGTTTCAGGCAATGAGGGGATTATAAAAGAAACGATCTTATTTCAACACATCCATATTGTAATACAATTTTCCTTAATTCTTCAAAGCTACTTTTTCTCTTATATTCCTCATCTCTGTTAGTGGCTTCAAATAACCTCATAATCACTTGGGTTTCAAGGTTCATCTCTACATCCTTTTTCTCACTCTACATTTATCATCACTCCCATTGCCACTGTCAAGTTTAAAAAGTCCTCATTATCTCAGTCTATTCAATGATCTTCTAATTGTACTTCCCTAGCTACATCCTTTGATCCTTGCAGTCCATCCTATGTTGTGTTGCCAGAGAATACTCAAAAGCTTTGGTACCCAAACCCTGGACCATGGACCAGCACCGGTCCCTGGCCTGTTAGGAACCAGGCCACACAGCAGGAGGTGAGCGGCGGGCAGGCCAGTGAAGCTTCATTTGTATTTATAGCCACCCCCCATTGCTCACATAACCACATAAACTCTGCCTCCTGTAAGATCAGCAGCAGCATTAGATTCTCATAGGAGCGTGAACCCTACTGTAAACTGTGCATCCAAAGGATCTAGGTTGTGTGCTCCTCATGAGAATGTGATGCCTGATGATCTCAGGTGGAGCTGAGACGGTGATGCTAGCCCTGGGGAGTGGCTGCAAATGTAGATTACCAGTAGCAGAGAGGTTTGACTGCAGAGACCACAATAAATCAATTGCTTGCAGACTCATATCAAAACCCTATCAATGAGTGGCAAGTGACAATTAAGCTACAACAGGTGGCAGACTTTATAGTGGCAAGCGAGCATCTTCAGTTGTAAAGCTACATCTGGTGGCAGGCTTTATAGTGGCAAGTAAGTTGATGTACTTAGTTGTGCAGCTGCATCTGGTAGCAGGCTTTAATTAAATTAAATTTGTATCTTATCCATTTATTTATGTAACCTGCCTGGTGGTCCTCTGCAAACATCTGAGTTTATAATCCTCAGACCAGTCTATGCCTTAATACAACAGTGTTTTATTCTTTACTTGAGTATCAACACAAGTTATATGTATAAATGTGAATAGGATTTTTTCTCAGTGATTAACACAGTTTTCCTAGGACTTCAGTTGAGACTATTAAACATAAAAGTGGAGAAAAGAAGAAAAAGCATTACTGAAGGAAAATCATCAAGAAATATTGAAGCTGGGATAAGCTTAGTTTCTTTTTGGCAACAGGATTAGCTAAGGTTGGGATGTTATTGTGAAGAGCCTTAAAAGCCAGGATGAGGTGTTTGACATTTCCCGTAGCAGTTATTAGAAGCTTTTGCACAAAGGAATAAGAAATTAGCTCCTGAAAATTAACTTTTATATATGCTAAATACAGAGGAATTATTTCATTTTACTTTTTCCAAAAAAAGTAAAAACAACTAAGAGAATGTCTACTCACTTTAAATGAACTTCAGTTTGGGAATGCATGGCTTCTCCCAATACATTTCCGGTTTCATCCACCACAGCAGCTGCTGTATCATCGCAACTGGTTTCAATTCCCAATACTAGTTTATGAAGAAATAGTGTTCCAGGATAAATATTAAAACTTCTTAAAAATTCATAAACTTTCCTTTTTGGTGGTTTAGAAAAAACTCCTGCTGTCTTATTCAATATTAGCATACTTACTCTATAGATAATTTCTGGAAAAGAATTACAGAAACAAACATTATTTTGAACTGACTTTAGCCATTAACCCATTCAGTTGAGCAAAATTCTGAAAGCTTGGTTTATACTTCAATACACAGTTTTACAGAATTATAGAAAAGTTTGTAAAAGTTACCAAAATTTTGTAAAGGCTGTAGCAACGTGGGAACATACATAATAGTATAAATGAATATAATGCTCTTCAAGGGGGGAAACAGACATCAGACATACATTTTTTTAGTATTATTACTTTAATGCCATTCTCACAAAACTATTTATTATGATTTATAAAACAGCTAATATTACAGTACAATAGTTGCATGGACAGTCCTCTGAAAAGTGCTATTTATTTTTTGATAGCTAAAATTAAGACAAAATGTATTTTTAAAAAATCAAAGGCAAATGGAACAGATAAAAACATAGTTAATACATTACATTTCCTAAAAACATCTTTCAATATAAAATTTAATCATTTGGTTCAAAACCAAGAGTTCACATAGACGCCCCCTCCCTCCGTGGCAAAATAGTCCTCCATGAAACGGGCCGACCAGCGAAGTTTCCATCCGTATTTACAGCCGCTCCCCATCCCGGGCATCACTGCCTGAGTTCCGCCTCCCCGCACCCACCACCCCCTCCTCCGCGGAAAAATTGTCCTCCAGGAAACCAGTCCCTCGTGCCAAAAAGCTTGGGAACCGCTCGCTGCTCGAATCTATCCATTCTAAAACTCTCTGATGTTAACGCAGGTCCTTTCTCTACCACACTAATGGACATCAGGGGTTCAAAACAAGAGCAAATAACATTGGAATTGGGACAAAGCGAGTCCAGGGTAGAGATGAGCGACCCATTTACAGAGGGCAGCTGCGGGGCACACAGCTGCGGGGCAGCCTAGGCACACACACCCTAGAGAAATTAGATTTGCATTAACTAAAACTGAGCAAGGCAGACTGTGCTAAGCACGTCCCTTTCGGTCCAAGAAGGGGAAAGAGGTGAGCAATTTCACCCACCTTCCTCGCGAACGACAGTTAACTAGTACTCGTCTCCGTTCCCTAGCAAAGACGGACAAGTGCTCTTCCTCCAGCATTGGAAAGCCCGAACCTAGCACCCCGGAAGTGATGTCATCAGCACTGTGTCAAGTGCCCCTACTGCAGGGTCGGCTGCTATTAGCCCAGAGGGCGGCATTTTTAATAAAGAAAAGCTTAAAGGTGTCTTTGCTCCAGACGCAATGTGTGCGCTCATGCATTTCTCCCAGATTTGTAGGTTAACAAGACTTCTAACAAGGTCACGCAGCTAGTGACTCATCCAGCGGAGTCCGCTTACAGGTTTGACTACACAGATTTAAATTCCAAACACTACGCTACATTTAAAAAAAAGGCTTTTTGCCTTTGGCTAGAATTTGGTTGCCACTGTGAGAAAAAGATTTAAATTCCAAACACTACGCTACATTTAAAAAAAAGGTTTTTTGCCTTTGGCTAGAATTTGGTTGCCACTGCGAGAAAAGGATGGAGTAGATTATGCGTCATTCCATTTTATGGGAACTATCACCAAATCTAAAGATGTGGGCTGAGATACCTAACACTTTCATCAGAGAAATACGGTGGAAACTAGCGACGCCCTTAACAATCGGTACCAGGGTTCCCAAAGAACGGAAGTGCTTCCTGTCGGAGAGTCTAAACAGTTACTCCCGCTTCACTAAGAGTAAACTGGGGCTGGCTTATTTTCGCAATACAAAAAAAAAAGGAAGCCATGGTAAATATTCACTTACTTAAAAAAAAAATCCTACCTGTGCAACCTTCAGCATAGTATGTACCCTTACTCCTGCCCCTCCTCCAGTCTTTTTTTTTAATTTGCTTTTATTGGTTAACTGTCATTGTTTGAATAGATTTATCCAAGAATCTTTATTCTCATCTGCTAGGCTTTAAGGTTTTAGTAAGCAAGGTTGGACAGGACTGGGATACATAGCTATGCTTTGCATGGTGTGAAGCTCTGGATATAAAAGATGAGTAGATCACATGTTGGGAAGTACAGTCTAACGGTATATTCAGATAAATTCATAATTACCAGAATATTGAGAAGTTTTTTTAGTTGGAACTTAATGTTTTCCAAAAACTGCATTTATGTGTAACAATAATTTTCATTTCCATTTGTAACCTTCAGAAAATATGTAGAAATCTTATTTTCAATATTCGTTTCCTAATTATGTCCTATTAGATTTCATTTTCGTTTATCACAATTTATCAGGTTCTTTCCTATGCGCTAAGAACTTGTTATGGATAAAGAGATTAAGATCCATTCTCTGTCCTCAAGGATCTTAAGAGTCTACTGGCAGAAGACAATAGGCAGTACAGAATTATAGAAATAGAATGGAAACGGTGCACTGAGAGAGGGGAGTTGCTTGGGGAAGGCTGCGTGGCTTGTCACAGATGTATCTATAGTCTGGCAGGCCCATGGTGTGATTATTTGTTTCAACATTTGATTCTTTTATAGGCTTTGTTTATCAGGTCTAGAAGTGACTTGACTTCTGGGGTACTGAGTCACACACCACAAATTGCTAAAATGATGTGTAAAAACCATTAATACTAATGTATTAATTTATAAGAAATGCAACAGTGGGGGGGCTAGGATAGTTGAGTTTGCTGATCATTATCTTCTTTGTGTTGGTCAAATTACAGTGAAGGCCAAATCCAAATTATAATCAGAAGATTGCTTGGTAAATATGGAATAGAAGCAATAAAAATGAGTTTGGTGCTTTTACTTAATAGCTGATGTTTCAAGCCTGATGCTTCCCTTTCCACTTGAATGACACACACTTTTACATTTTTCATGGGTTGGAGTATGTTAAAAATACACTGCCATTTTTCCTTTCTCCTTTTAAATTTTCTTTGCTATGTCTTTTGATGTGGAACATTCTTTTATTAGTGTTAATACTGTCAATCAGGTCTTACCTTTGGAAGATGTTTTGCTTTTCGTTTGCTGAACCATTATGCTTAATTTAACTTTTAGATGACGTTTTCTTATTATGGTAGAACACAGATAACAAAATATGCCATTTTAACCATTTTAAAGTTAAAAGCACTAAGTACATTCACATTGCTGTGCAACTACCACTACCATCTAGCTCCAGAACTTTTTCATCTTCCCAAACTGAAAATTCTGTACCCATTAACAATAAACCCTCTTTCCTCCTCTGCCCTAGCCCCTGGCAACCACCATTCCACTGTCTTTATGAATTGATTACTCTAGTTACTTCGTGTAAGTGAGATCATGCGTTTGCCATTTTGTGACTGGCTTAATTCACATATCATAATGTCTTCAAGATTTATCCATGTTGTAATATGTACCTGAATATTCTTCCTTTTAAGGGCTGAATAATATTCTATTGTATGTATATACCACATTTTGTTTATCCATTCATCCCTCAGTGTATACTTGGGTTGCTTCCATCTTCTGGCTAATGTGAATAATATTGGTGTGAACATGGGTGTATAAATATCTGTCCAAGATCCTGCTTTCACTTCTTTTGGGTATATACCCAGAAATGGAATTGCTGGATCATGTAGTAAGTTTGATTTTTGAGGAATCTCTATACTCAGGCTCTCATTTCCTTATTTTTCAAGTGTGTGGGATATATCTGTGGGTTTAGCAGGGAAGGGAGGTGAATCTTTGTTGTTCCCATACACTTCCTATGACTGTTAAGTGCCATAATAGAAGCATATGGTTTGATGAGAATTCATAGGAGGGACAAATGTTTCAAAAGATCACCATATTTCCCTGGGCAATAGCCAATAAATCATCTGACTTCTCTGTTCCCATCTTAAAAATTATAAAATGAAGAAAATAATATGTGTTTATCTTCTTGATAATATGGTCAACATAAATACAGAATATGTGAAAAATTTGGAAGTTTTTCAAGATAGGATTGTGAAAAATTTATAACTGCCTAATTGGAAAATCATTAAAAATTTATATACTGTAAAATTCCTTTCAGATTTTGTATTTTGAAAATTCATTCTACAGTGTTGATGTGGTTTACTTCTTTACTACAATCCTCGTATTTGAATTTATTTTTATCAACATATACTTACATAATTAGACTGAAGAGACACAGTGATAAGCTTGGCTCATCTGCTAAACTTGAAATAATATAGAACTTTAGAGATATAGGTAACTCACTTCCATACTCATTTTTTATCAGGAGTTTGGATGAAATGAAATGAAATAAATTACACTACTATGCCAAACATAAAATCCAAATATATTCTATTTCTCTCATTATGAAATATTTCAGATTTAAAAGCATCAAGAATATAAACTTCTGTGAGCCCAACATCTGACTTATGAGCGAAAACATCACCCAATACAGTTGAAGCTCCCCGTGTCCCGTATTCTTAAGATATATACTGTTCTGAATTTAATGTTTATAATTCCTCTCCATTTGTAGCTAATGAAAAATTTTAAGCCACATATAACAAACTGCTAAATTATTTTTAACTGGAACTGAAATTAGGGAGTAAAATAAAAATGAAACATCTCATTTTTTTTCTTTTTGACACCAGACAAAATGAAGGAGCATTTCTCTCTGCCATTCTCCTACTCATCTTGTCTTTCCTTGCCCTACACTGTTCCAAACTTCCATGTAGGGTGTTTTGCCTATACCCGTCTTCCCAGTACTGAACCTATTCACATTTCCCACGTCAACATACTATCCATGTTACTATTTTGGGAATTACTCTTTTCTATCTATGCTTTTAGACTATTGAACTGCACTGGTCTATACTAGGTTACTGCATTTGTCTTCTTCATGACTAGCATGAGGGTATTTTTGGGTCACACTTACTGGCAACATATATTAATATACGAGACACAATATAGGAGAAACATTGCATGACAATCAGGATTTAACTTTAGCAAGACAAGATGAATCAATAGGCTAAGATCTAACAAGAAGGAGTTCTATAGGAAGAATAAGAAGCCTTAGACTTTGGTTTAATAAATCCATTTAATAAGTATATGAGCTGGTCATGGCATGCACCTGTAGTCCTAGCTACTTGGGAGGCTGAAGTGGGAGGATTGCTTGAGCCCAGGAGTTTGAGGCTGCACTGAGTTATGATCCAGCCACTGCACTCCAGCCTGGGTAACAGAGCAAGACCCTACTTCTCAAAATAAGAAAGAAAGAAAAAAAAAACAATATATACAGGGGAAGCCATAATTTAACAGCACTATATGTTGAAGACTTAAGGTTTTAGTGACCATAAAGTGAATCAGTGATATGTGGCTGTCAAAATAGCTAAAGTGATATTAGGGTACATTAAAAAAAAAAAAAAGGATCTCAAAACAGGGGAAATGGTACTGTTCTAGTCACAGCATCTTATCACCTCTTATATTTGGCTCTAGTGCTATATCATAAATAATTAACTGAAATTTAGAGCAGAATTACCAGGATAGTGGGAGAAATTTGAGACCATGTCACATGGAAGGGT
Organism: Propithecus coquereli; assembly: GCF_000956105.1. Classification (NCBI taxonomy): domain Eukaryota; kingdom Metazoa; phylum Chordata; class Mammalia; order Primates; family Indriidae; genus Propithecus; species Propithecus coquereli. Next base: position 4,616,098 of record NW_012154396.1, read on the forward strand.
GAAAGCTCTAGTAATGTTTACTCAATGCTGTTGATATCTTTAAATAGTTAAGAGATACACAGAATAAGGATTACATTTTGATTCAATATAAAACAAATTATAAATTCCATTACAAAAATGGAATATGCTATTTTATAAATTATAAGTCCTCTGCTGTCAGTATTAAAACAGAATTGAATGGAAGGGTGGTGGTTAATATAAAGATTCAAGCTCTGGTAGGGAGTTGAATTTACATGGTCCCTAAGGGCTTTTCTAATTCTTAGCATCATATAGCTCTATAAAGCTGATTCACACAGATATTTAAGGAAATGCTGTTAGCCCCATTAGGATCTTTATAGTTCAATAATACCATAAACATAAAAAACAAAAAAGGGATGGGGGCACATCAAAAGGACACAGGAGCCAACTTCGAAGAGCTAAAGGATAACCCAAAGAATAAAATATCCATGAGTCCATAATATTAAGTGATTGAATAAATAAATAGAAGGGAAAGGACAAATCTTCCTTACAGAAGATTGCAATTAATAAATGTACAAGAATGAAGGAAATCATCATTAGAACTACAAAACAGTAATTGCTGCAGGAAAGATCCACTAATGAATGCTAAAATTAGTGGCATTTTTTGAGCTCCTGACTACTTAGAAATTGTAATTACGTCTCTTGACTTGAAGTCAGCAACTATCATAGCATGACAATTGATTTTGTTCTAAATAATAGTCAGATTTTGTTTTGTTTTGTTTTTTTTCAGATTTTTTCAAAAACCCCACAGCATTTTTTTAAAACTGTACAAACCTGTGAAAATGACTACAGTTTCTACATTTAGCATAACCATTCACCTAGGTGGTAAGGCCAAAAAAACTAGGAGTCGTTTGCAAACTGCACCCCAAATCTCACCACTCCTCACCACTTTATCTGCAACTTCCCTAGTTTTGCTTCTTGCCTACAGTAGCTTCCCAATTTTCTTCCTGCTTTTTATTCCTTTACAGTTTATTCTCAACATTAGTTAGTGACCTTTAAAAAAAAAAAAGTTAGGTCCCTTTAATCTCCTGCATAAAAACTCTCCAATGGCTTTGTCACACTTAGAATAAAATCTGCTTGCTACATTGATCTATAAATCTCTTTATGATCTGGCCTCTATCTGCTTCTCGGACTTCATTTGCTACCATTCTCTTCCTCTTTTCTAGCCTCAGTGGCTGTGTTTTTCTTCCTCAAACATGCCTCATTCCTGCCCCAGAGCCTTAGTATCTGTCATTACCTCTACTGGAGATGCTCTTTCCCCAGATCTTTGTACTGCTTGCTCGTTCACATCAGCAAGGCCTGTGTTTAAATGTCACCTCAGATAGGATCTTCAGGGAAGACCTGTCTGAGGCAGGCTCCCCTGCTCACTCCCCTGCTTAATTTTTTTCCATTGCATTTATCACTACATAACAAGTATTTGTTTACTCATTTATTATTTGTCCTCCAACTAGAATGTAAGCACCTGAGGGGAGGGCGTTGGTTTGTCTTGTTTGGATATACCTAAAACAATACCTACAACAGTGCTGGCCTTCAAATATCTATTGAGTAATATTTTTAAAACACTGAAAGGAGAAAGAAGGGAAAATGAGCAAGAAAGCCTGTATCAGAGGAAGAATTCTATCTCTGGGGTATGTACAAAGAATGTAAGCCTTTTGAGATAATTAAACTTTAAAATGAAGAAAAACAAAGGAATATTTTTTGTTACCAAATTCAGTTGCTTAAGAATAAACTTGAAAAATGTCAATGTAATTTTGATGACTGAATTTGGAGAGCTTTTGAAATAATCTTACACCAAGGAAAAATTTTATTAAAGTATAGATTACTGGTTATTTAAAAATACATGAGAAAAGACAAACATATAAAGGCTGTCTCATACAACTGATTTCTAAACTCAATACTTTTGAAATACAAAACAATGATCATTACCCCCAAAAGTCAGTTTATTGACACAAACTGATTAAGTTGGTCTATAACTCTTTTCACTCAATTTTATGATACTGAATTTTTTAATTTCATTCCATATCAGAACTTTGTTTTTTTGACATGTTTACTTCTCGAAGTAGTATATAGTTATTTCTTACAATTAATATTAGCAACTATAGGAAGCTTTCCTAAGTCACAAGAATTCAGTATGGTTGGTGCTCTGGAAATAGTTACCATTTTGGGTTATCTACACTAAGACCCACGTATTTAAAGGCAAAATATCAATGGGCAAAATATGGGGGTTGAGAGCAGGCAGACTAAGAAAAGAGAATGTTATCTTTTACTGCAGACCTGCTAAAAAAGACTCCATTACTTACTTTGGTACTATTGCTAGAGAAACAGTTCCTGCCAGACCACAGGCTGGCTGTATAGTTGTCCGTTTTATATTTCCTTTTCTAAAAAATGACATATTTTATCAATTAAATTGTTCAACCAAATAAGCAAACACTTTAATTACCATATACTTTAACTGCTTGAAATAAATTATTTTCTTAATTGGCCTAGCAGCCTTGTGTCTGGAAAAGCAGTAAAACCCACTTTGTCCCCAAATTAGAATGCTGACTCAGAGGCTGCCTGTGAGACACCTGGCTATCTTCTATCACCAGTCACGAAGGTGGACCTTCATGAACTCCATAACATAATAAATATAAAAATGATCTTATCTATCAACACACAATATTGAGCCAGCAAAACAAAAAAAGTACACTCATAAGTAGGAACTAGCTTGCATAAAACAAGAGGGTGTATCTCCTCTTATGTAAAACAAGAAGAGTACGTATGGTAATAAAAACAATCTTTAATAAGCTTATAAAGAGATGATTCTGGTTTACATGTAAGTCTGCTTAAACTGACTGTCACTGAATGATTGGAAATTTCTTTTCCTAACGTAATGCCCATTCATTGTAAGTTAAGCTGGTCCTAGTTTCTTACAAATCTCTTATTTCCTTGTATTCATCTACTACACCCTCACTGTGTTGCCATTTACTTATAAGCTGGGCCCGCCCAGCCAGCTCATAAAGCCTCTCTTCAGAAATATACCAGATGCATTAAACAGAGGCATCTTTTAATGGAAATCTGCACCTTCATATGCTGCAAACAGCATATGAAGAACCCAACAGGCCCTCCAATGTAAATACCTCTCATTTCACATTATCACAGAAACAGTGCAGTTTACTAACTACTCCTTCCTTATAGGAAACTCAGTAGCTGTAAGAAAATTTTGTTCAGTTTCAAAACATTTCAATACTTATTAATTCCAAAGATCCGAACACCATGTAGTTGTGGCATTTTGGGAATTAGCACACTCAGGAGAGAAGCTGTGTTTAGGATGAAGTGAGTTGTATCATACTTCGTATAGAAACTTGCGAGAAAATATCTGCAGAGATAAAAGTTAAAAATACATAAAACATTCAAAAATAAAATTACTCAGAATTTTAAAAATTTAAAAGGTAGAAAAAAGGCCACTGAAACTTAAATACCTAAAAGTAAAACCATTTTTGAGCATTAAAGTAAAAGACATAGTTTCGCCTCAAGTTTATTTGATTTGGGATTTAAAAATTTGTTTAATGGAGATACACATGTAGCATTTCTGCAATTATATAAATACATTTAATAGAATGTATTGCTACTTGGCATCTTTTAAAGTAAAAGGCATTCAAACTAGGGTTCATATGCCCTCTGAAATTTCAGGTATAGTTTTGCATTTCCGTGCATGTTTCTGAAGAGGAGATCTGGATCCAAAGCATCCATCCATCTTATTCTCAAAGGGTTTTATAACCCACAAGTACTACTACAGTAAAGCTTTGAAAAATGGACTTTTAGTGTATTAGTACAATTCATATCTTTGAAAGAAACAAATGCTTGGTTGCCCTTTGAATGTTCACATTTTCATACTGTAGTTGAGCATGTCTAAAACCAGTTTCACTGGTAACTTGAAAGAGACTGTTCTAAAATTCCAGCTGTTTTGCCATAACTAAGTACATGTACGTATTCAGACACCAGCATCTGAGAATTTAACAAGCCTAAACCACCTTTAAAACCATAAATTACCGAGTCCAGAATGCCTAGTTTTACCCAAGGGTATACCAAAGTGCAGACATATCATCTGGTTACTCAAAGAATATCCTAATATAGACAAGATGTAAAGAAGAAAACATATCTTATTTGATCATAACTAAAAAATTAGTTTCCATATAGGTGTTTGTCTAACTTTTATAGTACACAAGAAAAGTATTCTTAGAGTCTTTCCTCGAACTACTGTCATTAGTTTCTCATAAGGAGATAAATATCTTGTATAATACGGTTAGAAAATAGCTACTTTCAAGTATGACTAAAAACATCATAGAGAATCATATATATAATTTTCAGAACAATCTAGATTGAGAAATTCTATAATCTTCCACCTATTTCACAAAACTATGGTCAGAAAATTCTTTCTGTGAGTAAGCCATATTCCTCAATCTTTACTTTAAATTCTTTCTTCCTGCTTTCATATACCTGAAGACTGTTTTTATACTTCCTTTAGTGAACAAAATAGGATATTACTTGCACTTAGTAGTAAGCTCATTTGATTTCCCATCATCATTACAGGTTTAATCTATAAACTGATAAATTGGAAATAATAATCTTAGAATGGGTTCTTAACTACATCATAACATATATCCCCTTTGTCTTTTAATGAAACTAATCGTGGCCGGGCGCAGTGGCTCACACCTGTAATCCTAGCTCTCTGGGAGGCCGAGGCAGGCGGATCGCTCAAGGTCAGGAGTTCAAGACCGGCCTGAGCAAGACCCCGTCTCTACTAAAATTAGAAAGAAATTAATCGGACAACTAAAAATATATATAAAAAAAAATTAGCCGGGCATGGTGGCACATGCCTGTAGTCCCAGCTAGTCGGGAGGCTGAGGCAGAAGGATCGCTTGAGCCCAGGAGTGTGAGGTTGCTGTGAGCGAGGCTGATGCCACGGCACTCTAGTCCGGGCAACAGAGTGAGACTCTGTCTCAAAAAAAAAAAAAAAAACCTAATCGTGTGTGTAGATTATATGAAAATTACTTAACTCTTTCAAAAACTTAGACAACCCTCCAATGGTATGCAAAACCCAAGTGGGAATCAGAGTGATAACATTTGTACATTTATTTGCCAATGGATATATTGGGAAGAGACCTGTATTAGAAGATAAAAGCTTAGGGTTTAATCTTGGCTCTTGACTCCAACTAGCTCCAAGATCTTGAGCAAAATAATGTATTTGAGTCTGTTTCTTTATCTAAAAATCTGGGATAACTTTCCATGTCACAGCTAACCTGACAAATGATGATTAAATAAGAAAATGTGAAAGTACTTTGAAACATATCAATGCTATACAGATGGCTTTAATGTTGTGTCTTCAGTTACATAAGGAATCTAATCAAAATATTTGAAATCACATCTGTTGGTCAAAAATATATTTTGAGAAATATGGCCTTATACACATACATCTTAGTTGACCTTTTTTGATGGCTCTTACTGAAAATTCAGAATGTCAGGCTTTTTGCATGTATTATATAATGCAATCCTCAACATTTTATAGATGAGAAAACTGAGGCTTTCAAGAAAATGGCCAAAAGTCACAGAACTTAAAAGTAGTTAAGCCAAAAACCAAACTTAGAGCCATCTGAATAGCCAATATTTTTGTTATCACATTTACTTTTGTTAGACTACATTTTTCTTTGAGGTTAATTTTATATGGGACTAACTCAATTCAAAATTTCTTCAAAGTGCTATAAATACAAGGAAAAAGAAGCCTATTACTTTATGATTAGTTTATTCCTTTCACTTGAAAATGCCTTCCTTTAGTTAAACATCTATCCAAAACCTACCGTCTCTTAAGTTCTAGCTTAAGGAATTCCAATACCTCCAAGAAGTCTTCTCTGCTACTAAAGGCTGTACTGATTCTATTACGGACAAGAAAATTATGTATGAGCTATGTGGTACAGAATGTTGATTTAACATGTACGTGAAATACATCTACTATGTGCAGGCCACTGTACTGCATGTGGAATTCAAAACAATCTATGCACTTATAAATTCTTTGGAGAAATAAAACAAAATATATATACCATTTTTATTTGTCAATTATACCTCAGTAAAGCTGGAAAAAAATAAAGGCGGAGACATTTCAGGTGGAAGCTATGATTTGAACAAAGGCATAGAAGTGGGACTACAAATGAAATATTCAAGAAATGCTGCTTAGAAGAGCTTAATCTGGTAGGAGTTAGGTGGGGATAAAATATTCACGTAAAGGGAAAATGAGGTAGGAACCATTTTCTGGAGGATCCTGAATATCAGGTAATAGGAGGAAATCAGATACCAGTTACAATGTTAGATGCTTTACAGATAGATATTATCTCATTTATTTCTTATAGCACCAGGATTGAACTAGGTATCATTAGCTAGAATTTTATATATGAGTTAACCAAGCTGGCTGAGTAACATATATAAGACTCAACTCATGTCTGTTCTATAATGAAAGCCTGACCTCTTTTTTTCAAAAGCATAGCTTCTCCCAAGGAGTTGAACATCTGAATAGGATTGGGGAGCCAATGAAATTCTTCTGATCATCTACACCATTATTTAGGGAGATTAATCTGATAGTGCAATACAGAATATGATTATGTTTAGTTTTCTTATAAGAAACTTAAGGACAGGAGCTGGAATATATCTGACCTGTACATCCTAGAATGTCTAGGCACACTAATGAGCATGAAATGTCATCTTCTTATATACTGACTGAAGTGAAAACTGATTTATTATCAAAGTGCCTGTACTTTATCTGAGGTAGCTATTTATTGATAAAAGTTTTCAACAAAATATTGTTTCTAATTCCAATTCAATCTGACAAAAGGACATCTTCCTTTTATCCAATCCTCCTCATACCTACAAATTTCTAACACTTACAGAATTATTGGAGAAATTGTGAAAAACTTCCGTGAAGATGTAAACTGTACTCCATAATCCAGTTGTTCCCAGTGAGTTAGGAGCCTTGCTTTACCCTGGTCTGGAGTTTCAAAAGGTGTTCCTTTCACTGCATGCAAAAATACATACATGCCCTGGAAAACAAGTAAGGGGATATATAATCAATATCAAATACAAAATTAGTCTTTGTCATTAAGCATTAAGGTAGTTCCAGGCTGTTTGTGACAGAGTGTGTGATTTAACAGCTCAAGTTTTAAGCTTTCATATAACAGTGAAAGGCTGTAGTCAGTTTTTTATGGCAATATAAAGCTTTCTGGGGTATATAAATATTTGGTGAAAATCAGTAAAAGGTCAACCATACGTAACCTGTTTTCATCTCTTTTCATTAAATTGAAAATAAACAAAAAGTATCATCAGGGTAACTTCACATCATTACATTTAGATTTTCTAATAACTTTTCCATTAGGAAAAAGGATTACCTTTTTCCCCAGTGTATAGGGAACTTTTCTCCAGAGTGTCATTGGTAAATCTGGTAATACTTACAAAATGATAAAGACATATAAACTGGTAACAAAATAATCAAACAAACAAAATCTATCAGGGAAAATGGTTTTGAAATATTTAATATTAGGATTGCCTTTGCCTCCATAGTTCTCTTCCACAGCGACAAGGACAGTCTGGTGTAATAGCTATAGTATTTGACTCAATTCACTTTTAAAATCACTGTGCCACAGTAGTGTTTCTTCTTAAGTCAGTTTTTAAAAATAAAAGTAAAAAACATTACTAAAAGCCATTCTGTCAGATGATATGTTTAAGTACCTAATTTTGTGGTTAGGTTAGGAAAAAAACAATATACACTAGATTTGGTTTCCCTGTGATTATGATGCCCATTTAGATTGATACGTAGTACTTCATTCATGATCACTGTTTGAGGTACTGGTAACAGCAGAAAGCCTAAATATTACCATGAAACAGTTTTTCCCTGTGGAAGCCACCATATAATGTCATTTTTTCTACCTCAACTTTTAATAAATATATAGAAAAATAGAACGATTAGTGATTTGAAATTTTCTGTTACACTTAGTTAAGAGAGCACTTCCTTTCAAAGCTTAGTCTACTTTCTAGTTATTATTAATAGGCAATTCAAAAGTTATTTAGCTGCAATAACATCTAAGCTATAAAGGAAAGGACTCATGTTCAGTTGGATTTAACTCACCAAACATTTAATAAGTGGATGATATGTATAGGACACAGGACATGCATACACATATGAAACTGAAAAACAGATGTACCTAGCCTTGAAAAAAATTCAATCCTCTAGGAGATGGTAAGAAGAAAAAAAAGATATGCATAAACAATTAGAAGGTAGGGCAGAAATTGCTATCAAAGGTATAATCAGAGTACTCAGCAAATGCAGAGGAGAGAAAGGTTCTTTGTTGCTGGGGCAAAAGCCTTGATACCACCCTGTCAATAACCTCACTCTTGAAGGTTCAGCTCAAATGACAATTCCTTAGTGAAATCCTCCTCAGTAGTAATTAGCCTCCTATATGGTTGCATAGAATTTTACTGAAAATACTATTATAGTGCAATATATTATGTTAGAGTTGTTTGCATGTTTGTTTTTCCATTAGCCTGAATACCTCAGGAATAACGGCTGGTACAGAGTAAGTACTAGGTATGTTGGAAGATGACATTAAACCAAGGAGTGTTTATTCTGTAAGCACCAGGAAACCATTTTCACATAGGCTTTAAAGGGAACTATGAAACAGAAAGTACATGTTTTCAAATGCTCAGGAGCATATGACCCCCCAAAAGTTAAGGACCTCTATTCTAGACCACATATGTGTTAGAATCTAAGAGAGGAAGAATCCTCTATTTCCTTCAAAGCACATGCACTTACTAGTGTTTAGAATATTCGATCAGTTTATTTTATATATCCTTTCCAGTGAAAAAGAATAAAATCTTATTTGACCAGGTCTTTTACTCCAATATTATTTGTTAAGTAGTCTCTATATAAAAATGTTAGTGATATAGAGATGATTATTGCCACAACAAAAGAATTAGGCAGACGGGATCCGGCGCGGTCAGGGCGGGGCGGCCGTAGACCACATCAAAAGAATTAGGAAAAGAAAGTATGTACCTCATGGGTAGTCCTTAATAAATATTTACTGAAGCAAAATGAAGAACATTCTCACTCATTTTTAAAGCTGGGCTAAGAATCTTGTGAAGCATTAATACCTGTAAGAGTGAACTATAGCAATGAATAAAAAAAAAAAAATCACTGTAGGTTTCTACTGTATGGTTCAAAAAGGCAAATATAGTATATTTGTCTAACGAGATAAAACAATTAGGTCTGTTTTCCCATACTGAAAAGCATTCAGTATGTATTTTACATTTTTAATTGGTTTAATGTAGGCTATCTTCAAAGGAAACAAATTTGGAGTCATATAATTGCTACATCTATGGCTGGTTAGTTAGGCTTTTAGTGTGGTGAACTAATGAATGAATCAAATAATAATAAATTCGAAGTTTGCTTTCCTGCATGGTGTCAATTACCTATCAATTTGTCCATGGTCATATACTGTGCCTCAGTCTCGGGTCAACCAACTTGAAAACGTGGGGGGTTGCAGAGCAGGGGATGGCTTCTAAAATACATTTAATACATGTGCCATTGGAGAAGGGAAAAGACTAATTTATTCGGCAGACTTTTTAATAGGTTTTTAGAGATACAGAAATTAAAAAATAGTAAGATAAATTGCTAATTATAAAACAATGATAAACACATGATGAAAGACTGTAGCATGGGAGTGTATAGATTCCTAAAGGAGGTGATACCTAAGTAGAGTTTTGTTGGTAGGAATCAGGCAAGTAGGAATCAGGCAGGCAGAGCAGGAAGGAGTGGGGGGTATTAAAATAATAGAAAAGCTTAAGCCAAAGTAAAAAGGTGAGTGCAAAATGATTTTCTTCATTGCTAGAGCATAGCCTGTGTTTAGAGATGGTTGAGATAAGATGGAGTCCCTTTATTGCCTCTGCACTGCTATCAACTGGTCTTATATGCTACACAAGAAACTTGGAATTTTACAATGAATGCAATGGATAATCATTGAAGGACTTAGCGCATGATTTGAGCAGACATGCATTTTCAAAATATCACTCTGCCAAGCTGAAATGGAGGAGTGTAGAGTAGAGGCGCATCAAGAAGACCATTTGATTTACTGGAATAATCCATGTGAGGAAAAAAATGAGGGTATGGGAACCAAGCTGATATTAAATCAGTAGAACAGACAGTGCTTTGACCAAATAGATATGGAGCATACAGGAAAAGAAGAAGTTATCCTAAGACTATGGTGACCGTACATATATTCTAGTTTTCATAGGACACTTCTGATTTACTCCTATTCTCTTTGAGTAATTATTACAGGAGCTCCCTTTTACTCTAAAAATAGTCTCAGTTTGGACTATACATTACTGGTTGAGTATCCCTTATCTGAAATGCTTAGGACCAGAAGTGTTTCAGATTTTGGATTTTTTCAGATTTTGGAATATCTGCATAGACATAATGAGATATTTTGGGGATAGGACCCAAGTCTAAACACAAAATTCATTTCTGTTTCATATACACCTTATAAACATAGCCTGATTGTAATTTTATACAATATTTTTAGTAATTTTGTGCGTGAAACAAAGTTTTGACTGCAACCTGTCACACGAGGTCAAGTGTAGAATTTTCCACTAGTGGCATCGTGTTGGTGCTCAAAAATTTCAAATTTTGGAGCATTTCTGATTTGGGGTTTTTAGATTAGGGATGATCAACCTGTACATTAATCACTTTATCACTGACATTCAGTTGTCTGGCTTGGCCTTTAGAAAAGATTAGGAATGAAGCCAGAGGAGCACATTGTGGGTGGTAAGGAATTGATCAGGAATAAGATGAGTTCCATTTATACTTGTTTGGTTTAAGGTACAAGGTAATCTTGTGCTATAAACGTGAGTACCTTTATTCTACAGGTAGAAACTGCAAATATGGGTAAATGAAGTGTCCCTAGGCAGAATATATAGCGTAAGTAGAGATCAAGAAAAGAACCTTGGGGACAGCAATATTTAATAGAGGAAAAGAGAAGGAAGACCTTGCAAGAGGAAAGAAAGATAAGAAATGTATCCAGGAGAAAATGATCCCATGGAAGCCAAAGGAAAACTTTCAGTAAAAGGGAGAGGCTTAGTGTCAAGTATTTCAGATAAGTCACTACTGAAAAACATACATTGTTTGCCCTTACAGAGTCTATCACATAAAATGGACTAAGTGGACATTTATTTATCATTTCCACTAGCACATCATCCTTTTCCTCAAGCCAACTTCAAATACACCCCAGAAGATATAAATATTAATTTTTAAAAATCTATTTCTCCTACATTTCTCTGTCTTAATGCTCTATGTTCTTTTTTTGTTATCTTTAAACAAATATAGTTACTATGGATTCAGTTAAAATTCTCAACCTTCATAGAGATGTGGCAAGGGACAAAAAAAAAAATTCTCAACTTATTGGATTTCTCCCTTTTTATTCTACTTTTAATATGCTATTAAAGACAAGAAAAAAATCACTATCAGGATTGTTGTATGTTTTGTTTTTGCAACAAGCAATTTCCAGGGCTGCATAATATGGTCTGTAGAGTCAATGGAACCGCTGATACTTTGTAAAGCTAATATAATATAGCTAATACAGGAAAGTGATAGTCAACCAGAAGCAGCTAAGGCACTACAAGATCCTGAATCACATAAGATATGATTAAGCTCAAAATTTCTATACTGAAATAGGAAAGTATACATACACAATTTAGAAAGATTTAACAAGGATTGAAACCAAAGATTTTCATTAGACTCTAGTTAACCAAAAAACAAAATTACTTCTGTAACTTTCTTGTAATTTTTACTAAAATGACCTAGTATTTTATAGATTCTATACAATGAGAGAAAAAAAAGTCTTACTTAGAAAAAAGGCCCAATGTTGAAATAAATTGTGACGGAAAACAGAAAATCATATCCAAGACTAAAATTCTTCAAAATAAGTCTTATATACCAAAACCACTGAACTATACACTTTAAATGGGTGAATTTTATAGTATGTGAATTACATTTCAATAAAGCTATTAAAACGAAGTCATTTTTTTTACATCATAAAACCTTAACATACTATATCATAAAATTTACCATTAGCCATTTTTAAATTTACAATTTAGTAGTATTGAGTACATTCACACTGTTGTGCAGTGTGCAGTGTTGTGCACTGATGGTTATCACCACTACCATCCATGTTCAGAACTTTTTTCATCTTGCAAAACTGAAATTCTGTAACAATCAAACAATAATTCCCCATTCCTTCCTTCCCTTCACTTCTGGCAACCACTAAGTCTTCAGCTTTTAAGTGTTTAGTATAAGGTGACATTCTTACCAGATTATGTATAATATTTGTTAAGGTCCAAGCAACAGGAACACTGAAGAAGGGAATGCTGAGTAAGACGATATGAAGCAAGCCAACTCCCAATGCATATGTCAGCCACATACCCCGGCTGTTCATTACACGGGTATTTGGATTCACTTCACTGTGGGCAACTCCAACATTCATGTTTGCTCTGTAGGGAAGTAATGAAATGAATCAACACTGATAAATTAACTTGCAAATCGAATACCCCTAATTTATGACATGACAAAGTAAGTGTTACGAGAATTATTTTTTTCCTAGTTACTCTGAAATAGAACACATACACCCACCAAAATATGCTACTTGCAGATGCTGATGAAGAATCCTCAACTTTTGACTTTATGGTGAGATAAAGACTTATTTTTACAGTTCTCTTTGAAAAGATAAATAGTTAAAAACCTTTTCCTAAAGCTTGTCTTCTAGCATGTTAGTTTTACTAAATGAAATAATGGACAGGAAAACTCAAAAACTGAAAGAGAAAAACCTGTATTTTCTTATATTATCAGAGCAAAGTGACAAGCCCGGAGCTAAGTTTACCAAAAGAATCATCTAATATTAAAAAGAAAAAGCAGAACTGACCCAGCCAGTCAGTTGAGTAGCCAGACTCTTTAAGGTAATGTAGCCACAGAGTGGTCAGAGTTCAAATTACTTCTTTTTGAATACTGACGCTGGGAGGAACATGCCATTGACATAATCTGGTGTAAAATTTACATGGTCAAGGGATAATGCTTCTCAATTTTGTGATACAACTAGATTAAAGCAATGAGTCTTCCGAATATTTCTCTAGTTAACTCCCTTAAAACTTTAGTTTTCTTTCTTTCTTTTAAAAAAGTTTTTCCCTTCCCCTTTTACATTCAAGATGAACACCAAAGGAAAAACTGATAATAGTTCCCAGTTATTTTAATGATGATGTTTACTTGGGTCTAAGTATCTCTTAAAAATAAAACTGTGTTAAAGAATACCTATCATCCCGGGGGAGGAGAGAAACGGGGATAGATTATATTTGGAACAGCTCTGATTTAAAACATATTAACTTGTTCCATTACAGAGTTAGCACAGAGAGAGTAATTTCTCACAATCCCATCCGCGTGGGGTTTCCGCGTATAATGTCCTCTTCACCATCTAAAGATCTCTGAAACAGGAATAAAGCCTTACGGTGATGAAAGATGAATCAAAAGTCTCAAATTTACATGTATGAATATTTCTTGTACTGTAAACATCCATCGTTTATCATATATTATTTTTAACTGTTACAAGTTATACCTAGACCATGCCACCACTTAAGATAGTTTTCCCACTTTCCACGAGATGGAAAAAAAACGATCGCAAGAGGCCTAAAATTTACATCTCAGCTGGAAGGCAAAGCTGGTGTGGTACAGGTCCTACTCCAACCAGAAAAACCTTTCCCTGACAGGTTTGCCGCGCCGCTTGTGGCAAATAGTGACTCCATAGACAGTGAAGACGCTCTCGGATCTGCCCTCGCCGGTGCCTGTGTAGACCGCGGCTCGCAGCGGCCCCTTGGGATAGCCTCCCCCAGCAGCCTGAGCTCCGCGCCAGTGGAAACTCAGCAAAAACCGCTGCTGCTACCGCCGCAGCGCCTCCCCCACCCTCCCGTTTCTTCTAGCAGCTGCAAAGCCCGTCAAGGCCGTCGCACCGCAACGAGGACTTGGGGGGCGAGCCTCTGAGGCCACTCGCCCCGCATAGACAGGGCGCTGCCGATGCAGCCCGAGCCCACTATGTCCCCTCAGAACGACCCTGGCGCGCCAGCAGCTCCCTACTGACAAAGGCAGCAGTACAACCCCTCCGTATCCGTGCCCTCCGCGTTTGTCCCCACTTACCCGCCGCCCCACTCCCGGCAGCCGGCACGGAGCAGGACCAACCCGGCGGCTACTGCAGTGTATCCCCACGCCCCGAATGACAATGGTCCGCCCCAGCGCTACGCAGCTTGCGGAAGCTTTCAGAGGCAAACTTGCTGCCAGGGGATTGGCTGCGAGCAGCGCCAATCCCACGTTCCTCCCGGGCAAGGCGGGAGTAAGTGCGGCGCTCCAGGTGCCCGCTCTGCCGTGCGCGCGCGCGCTGGGGCCAGTGGGGAGATCCGTGAAGCCGGGCCTGGGCTGCTGGGTGGTCGTCGCTAGTGGATGGTCATTGCCTGCCTCGCGCGAGCAAGAAGGTAGTGTCGTGTGGCTAACGGGCTTTTATTCTTATATTCTCGAAGGCTCGGGGACTCCCCTAAATTCGCCCGGGTCCGAGCACGAGCGCCGAGGGCGCCTCCCCACAGGGGTAGGAAGCAAACGGAGCGGGTTGCGGGCGCGCTCACGTGGACAGCGTTCTCGGAGCAAGTCAGGGCTTCTTAGTGGTCCCGTGTGACCTTTGTTGCAGCCCGTTCCTTAGACCCTTCTGGGTGAAGGACTTCAAATTTGTTTTCCAGGCAGAAAATTTAACCCATGACAACTGTAACTCTTCTTGCGAATGTGGCGTTTTATAATATGGTATATTGTGGCATCACACAAAGGGTGCAAGTAAACTCTTCTAAGTCAATCACGATTTTTGCTAGTGTCATTCTGGGTTTATCCATACGGGGAAGACAGGCATCTGTATTACATTCCGAGGAAATGTGGATTCCATAAATCTTATTTGAGGACGGAGAAGAATAGTCTTGATTAGATTTTTTGGAATAGTCTTTGAAATTTCTTTTACCTTGGCAGTGCGCAAAATTTATGATTTTTATTGCTGAAATAACTTTCAACAACGTTTTGAAACAGATTTAAGGGGATGTTTCGTATACGTCTGTATATATCTTACATTTCTCTTCTATGAAAGCAATTGATTTAATTTATTCTTTAAATAAATTATTTTTTTGTGTGTTCTCCCTAAAGTTTGCGAGTTCTCTGATTTCTACTTCTTTTTTTAGGTGCACCTGTTGTCCTTAACTGACTTTCCTGGTCATCAGCAGTCTTTCAGAAGTGTTCCATTTCCCTCTCAGCAAAAATGGAAGACTGGCTATCCTGACTTTCTCAGACATTCTGTGCTGTGACTTGTAAGCCTGATATCAACCCTTCACTTTTCAAAAGAGGTCATTTGGTATATGTATAATAGAATGCTATATTCCAGGGTTTATGTTATGGATATGTGATTAATATAAAACCCCTGTCCTCAAAGAGCTCTGATGGAGGAGGAAGGGACAGACAAACAAATAGAATAACCTGTGATGAGTTTTGAATTAGAAATAAGGAAAACGTGCTATGGGAATTAGGGATGCCTAATCTGTTGAGCGGTGAAGGGAAGGAGTTTGGAGCAGGGAAGAAAGGTTTCCTTGAGGAGGTGGTGTTAGGTTGTTAGAAGTCAGCCTAGAGAGAGGGAACCTTGTGAGCTAAGGGAGGAGTGAGTACCACCACATTAAGAGAGATAAATTGTATAGTATGACTGGCCTAGTGCACATTTGGGGAATGATGGGATGAGATTAGAAAGGCAGGCAGAAATCCAGTTGTCAGGGAGTTAGGACTTAATCTGGTTAGCGGTTGGAATCCTTTACAAAAATTTTGAGTAGGGTAGCAACATTATGAAATTTAAATTATAGAAAGAGCCCTATAAGTGGTTGAGGTTGAAGTTAAAATATCAATTAGGTAGTTAATTGCAGTAGTTCAGAGGAGAAAGGTTAAGGGGCTGAACAGAGGCAGTACAAAGAGGAGAGGACTAGTTTGGGAAATATGTAGGTAATAAGATAGATAGGACTGGGTGGCAGGATGAGTGAGGAAAATTTCTAGGATGACTTCAGGGTTTCTAATTTTGCTTTGTGTGCTTGGATGGAAAGTGTTCAAGGGCATGGCCTTTGGAATCAAACATGCCAGGGTGTGCATCTGCCACTTAATAGTTTTATGATCTTGAGCAAGTTCTCATGCCTTTAAATTCCATTTGTGATAGAGAAATGATAGTATACGTAGGTTTGTTGTGAGGATTAAATGGGATGATGTATATAAAGTTCTTATGTTAGCTGTTACTTACATTATCAAACAAATATAGGAAAAAAGCTAATTATTACTTAAGCAGAATGTGCATGTCCAAAAAAGAAAGTTAATTAGAAAAAGATTCTGAAATCAGTTTGGGACATGTTAAGTTTAAGTTGTCTTCAGTCATCTAAATGATGATATTTAGAAGATAGGCGGAAATAGGCCCTGGAGTCCAGTAAAAGTTATGAGATACAGGTGAGCTAGAAGATAAAATGGAGGCCAGTTACAATTGAGTACATAAAGGAAAGGAGTTAAGGCAATGGCGACTTGCCGGGAAGGAGGACACTTTTTCTAAAGAAAGTTTACAATGACACGAGAAAGGTGCTGATAAAATTATTTTTAGTGGCCCTTCATTAATATTAACGAAATGCTTCTACCTTAGTTTGAGAATTCTAATAATCTAAGAAAAACACTGATCAACAAAACTTTGGGGTGTATTAACCCAGCCTCATCTCAGCCTTCTGGGCAGTCTTCCTAATCTCATCACCTTTGTCTCATTCCTCATTCCCTACAATGCCTCTTCCAGAATCTCTTTTTTCAGATCTTTAATTTCATCCCGATATTTCTTCACCTTCTAGTTTACTGAGATCATGGCAATTCATTGCATAAACTCTGTCATACCTTACAGACCCCACCCCACAGTGTCTTCTGATTTCCTAAAATGTCTGCATCCCTACCCATACTCTTTTTCCTTCAGTGTCATATCATGTTTCTTCTCTCTTAACTAACTGCTGTGGTCTGAATGTTTGTGTCCCCCAAATTCACAGCTGTATGGTATCATTATTATCCCCATTTTGTAGATTAGGTGATGTTTAGAGAGTTTAATTTCTTCCATGTTACATAGCTATTAGTGTAACATCTAGTGTAAAACCGAAGTAGTGTGATCTCAGAGCCTGCCCTTTTAACCACTACTCTATCCAGCACTGTCCAATAGAACTGTAACGTAAGCCACATATATAATTTTAAATTTTCTAGTAGTCATATTGAAAAAGGTAAAAAAAAAAAAATTAATTTTAATAATGCATTTTATGTTCCCTAATATATCCCAAATATTACCTATCATTTTAGCCTATAATCAATATAAAAAATTAATAAGATTTTATATGTTTTAATGCTGAGTTTGAAATCCAGTGTGTATTAGCACATCTCAGTTTGGACTACCCACATTTCAAGTGCTCAGTAGCTACACGTGGCTAGTGGCTACCATATTGGACAGTGGAGAGCTGTACCCTTAGGCACAGGTGGGGAACCTTTTTGTGTTGTAAGGCTGCATTAATTTAGCCGTAATCAAATAAGGCCGAATTCAAGGAACTTCAATTAGATATTCTTAAAAATGTACATTATTTTGTAAAAATGTAAGTACTATGTACTTAATAATTTCAAAAAATGAAAACTATTTGCTAATTTTAAAGTTAATTAACCTTTTAATGACTTTATTGTATGTACTTTTTGTTGGAAATCATTTGAATATTTGATTGCAGCATGGAGGTTTGCAGTTTCAGGTGATCCTCTAGATGAATGATCTTAAGGGCATCTTGATTTGGGTTAGGTAGGAGAATGTAGGCAGTAGTATGTGGTTGAAAATCAAAGCATTTTTCTAGGTTTCAATTGTGTCTGTCTTAGCATCAAACAATGACTTTAGAATGTCATCTATTGAGAGCTCAATCAATCCCATCTGTAGCTCTTTAGGTGCCTTGATATCAATTAGGTGAGGCTGAAATGCTAATTTGAGTGTGATGTCATGATTCTCAGTGAACCTTTCACTGTATTTTCAAATTAATAGGTCTATAACAGCTGTGTATTCTTCAGATGATTCACATATATCATCCTGCTCATCAACGACATTTGCTAATGGGGGAAAATGTTCATCTGAAATTTCCTTTTGAGGAAGTGTTTTGAGAAAAGATAGGTTTTTTCAAAATGCTTGGACTTTTTGCCACATATCGTATATAGACTTAGTTTTACCTTGCAAAGAAATATTCAAGTCATTTTGATTTGACATATCACACAGAAATACCGCATTCCTGTAGAAATCTTCTTTCAATAATTCACATTGCTGATTCTGTTCTTCATAAAATTTAACTATCTGTTCTCATAGAGATAAAATTTGGGCTAGCACCTGTCCCTGCAATAGCCAAAGCACTTTTAGAATGATATAGCAAATCCATACTGAACACCTCATCATTCAACTTTAGGGTGTTATGAAAGTGAGGATGCCCTGTTGCATTTGCACAAATATAGTTAACAATACTTACAACTTGTTGCAAAGTGTCACTTAAAATAGTAGCTCTAGCACAGAGATTTTGCTGATACTAGGTACAACGAAAAGAAATGAGATCTGTTCATACTTTTTTTTTAAATCTGTGCAATAAACCCTTCATGTTTTCCTATCATGGAAGTTGTACCATCTGTACATACACTCACTAAATTTACCAAATTCTGTACAATTTCATGACATTTATCTTGAAAATTCTCAAAGATACATGTTCACAAGAGTGCCCAAAGTAACTCTTTGTAGCAAAGAGAAACTTCTCTTATGACCCAAATGAAGTATAAAAACTGCACTGAGTCAGTAGTATCAGTTGACTCATCCAAAGCAATTGAATGGTATATATTTTCCTTTCAAAGTATTGCATGAAGTTGTGTCAAGTTGATGGCTAATTCATGCTGCTGATCGGTTATGTTCTCCCTGAAAGAGGCAGTTGCTTCAGTGGCGTTATTCCCAGGTCTTATTGCTGCTTTTTTGCTTTTCATCTTTTAATTTCTGCAATACAACCTTTCATGCCTCTCCGTCTAATTTAAAATATTTGTGATCCTTATGAGTGTTGTAATGCTGATGAGCATTGAATTTCTTTAATGTTGATATTGCAGTATCACAAAAGAAGCAGATCATCTTATCTTTATAGAAAGAAGATAATATTGCAATTCCCAATCCTCATTGAATAATCTGTTTTCTTCCTTTAGCATTTTCCGGGTCTTCTTTGACTTGATGGCTGTTAGACAGAATTAAAAAATACTGTTGAGCTGTGCAGCTATTCATAAATTCCACTTCAGATAGAAACACAGTGCACAGTTGTCAAAAACTGATAACAGACTGATGTACTTGACCCCCATAAACTCTGACCAACCAGCCTCGTGTGGCAGTTGTGCCAATCAGGTGGGGGAAGTTATAACTAAATCATGAGTGTAGCAGCTGCCAATTTCCAATTGTGCCAGTCAATCTGGGAGGATTACTTTGTTGAAACTTATTTTATTCTTTGGTATTTTTAAATGCATTCATTGTAAAAATATAAAAGACAAGCAAAAATGTATTAATAAAAATAAATGAATTTTGTAAAATTTGGATTCAGTCAAAAGGCCACACTTAAGGACCTAGGAGGCCACATGTGGCCTTAAGGCCGCAGGTTCCCCAGGCCTGCCCTTAGGTCTGAAGTCATTTTGAAGCTTCAGAAGATTGTGAAAGGTACCTTTTGCTTGTGACAGCACTAATTTGTGCGAATGTTACGACCGTGGAACAGCATTAGCTGACTGGGAGTAGGAAAGTCTGCCAGCCCTTGAGAGGCACAAAAGCCATTGAAAGGTAGTTGTTAACAGTTACTCAAAACTGGGTACCCCCAAACTAAATCAAAGATAGAGATTAATTAGAGGGTAATCGTTAGTATTAAAAAAGAATTCCCAGCATTCTTTTACATAATGATCTATTATCATGGTACTGTGCATTTTATAAAGTTTTACCATTTATAGAGCATTTTGCATATACTTTCTTATTTGATCCTTACAGTAAACCAGTGAGATATTAGCTCCATTTTTACAGATGAGTTGATTTTACAGAGGAATTTGAGTGATTTACTTCATTTTATGTGTAATGAAGATGAACTCCAAGACCTGTTTTGTAGACTCTGATCTGTTATGTTTTTTCACTGTGCCAATCAGCTTTGCCTTATGTATAGCAAAATATAGTTAGGCTGTATTTATGAATTGTGACTAGTAACACCCTCAGAATGCAATATGTTGATCTCAGAAATGCATTCCTTAAAATCCTATGTAATTGTTACAGTGCCAATACTCCATTTCCTACTCAATTACTGAATCTTAGTTTACGTGACTTTGTCTTACGTTGCTTGAGAAAGAATCCTAATCTGACACCTTTTGGTTTCGTTTGTTTTGGGCATTGCTATTTTGTTTGGACCTAGATTCCATAGGATTGAGTCATCATGTGACCATATAACTAGTCATGACAAATAAAGGAAATGCGTAGGGTTCTCCCTGCGCCCATTTCTTTGTCCAAGAAAATCTTGACTCTAGGGAAGAATTGCATGTTGTGAAGCTAGTGTTTGTTTTCTGGTAATCCCTTCTGAAGTTAGGCTTTAAGGCAGATGCAGGCGCACTCCTTGCATGTTTTGCATATGGAATTTCCAGTTGAGGTTGGTTTGTTTGTTTATACAAAAGTTTCCAGCCTTAAAACAATTATTTGCTCTTGGAGATTTTAGATCTACAGATGGGATCTAGCACATAAAGGACCTTGGATGCCAGTTTAGAGATTTGAGCTTTATCTGTTGGCTTTGGGGAGCCACATGATTACAGCGATGTTTTAGGCAGAATAATGTGGAGGATAGTTACCTGGCATGTCTGGTATCTGGCTCGTTCAGATTAACAGTAATTCTAGGGTCTAGATATCCTAACTCCAAAAGACCTCAGTGATTGAAAAAGACATTATAACTCATCAAAACATATAGATGACTAATGATGTTTAAATGAGACTGTCATTATCTATATCCCAAGGTGATAACACCACCTGGCCATTCCCCGCCGAACAGATCATACATTACACTCATTATAGCACAACTGTTCTTATCATTCTTCAGTTATTACCGTAGTGTAATTCACCAACTGAATGTTTTTAAGAAATCTTTTTACAACATGCTTGTTTCAGTGATTCCAGTGTGCATGCTTTCAGTGGTCTACTATGATGAGTTTGGACGAAGACATAGTTGGCACAGACATTTAAGGAAATACAAATGAGATAAAAATCTCTATACTAATGAGAAGTACCTAGGCCCAGTTACTTCATCACTCAGTTTTTTTTTTAACCTTTTAAGTGATATAATAATTATAAATTACAATTTTTATACATAGTACCTACTTTTTTTTTTGTTTTTGAAACAGGGTCTTTCTCTGTTGCCTGGGCTATAGTACAGTGACATCATCTTAGCTCAGTATAGCCTCTAACTCCTGGGCTCGAGTAATCCTCCTGCCTCAGCCTCTGGAGTAGCTGGGAATGCAGGTGTGCACCATCACGCCTAGCTAATTTTTTAATTTTTTGTAGAGATAGGGTCTTGATATTTTCCAGGCTGGTCTTAAATTCCTAGGTTCAAGTGATACTCCTGCCTCAGCATCCCAAAGTGCTAGGATTACAGGTGTGAGCCATGGTGCCCAGCCCATAGTACCTACTTTTTATGGATTCAAGGTTTAAATGCAATCTCACATATAAGGTGCTTAGCACAGTGTCTAGCATACTATATATTTAATAAATGTTCTTTTTGTTGTAATTATCATCATTTTAATTAGTGGGTGGTATAGACAGGGTGACCAAGGGGCAAGAATCATGGAGGCTGATTAGGAAATGATATTGTATAATGCTGAGAGCTTGAACTGTTAATGAGGGGGAGGATAAAAAGGAAAAACTAAATGTGAGAGATACTGAGAAAAGAATTGATGGGATTTAGGAGTTGATAAGATTTGGGTCAGGGTGAATGGCTTATTGTGATAGTAATGTCATGGGGCTGGGGGAGCTGACTGTTACACCTTGAGTTAGAGCTAGCAATTTCAGCAGGCAGTTGAAAATACAGGGTTGGAGTTTTAGAGAAAACTCAGAATTGTAGTTATCAGTTAAAGCCTAAAAAAAACTCTGAGAGAAATTAGAAAAAAAGTTTGTAAGCTCTGGTTTTGATTCAAAAAAAAATGAAAAAAAAAATAGAAAACAATTTTTTCCTTCTTTTGTTGTTATGGATTTTTGTTAACTCAGTTTTGGTTATTTTTATTTGTAAGAGATAATTAGATTACACATCAACAGAGGAAAGATTGAATGACTTGTCTATATTTAAGTCTTAGGTCTGCCTCTTAATAACTGGATGACCTTGGACAAGTTTCCTAACTTCTCTGTGCCTCAGTAGTCTTATAAAATGAAGGTTAAAATGGCACCTATTCCAAAGGGTATTGCTAAGATATAAATGATTAGATACTATATTCACTAACAGTAGAGTCTGGCATATAGTAAGGCTTAACGAATGTGAGTTATTATTACGTTGTCATTATTGCTGTTGGTTCTGTTAGTCAGGAATGTTTGTTTAACAATTCTTATTTTTACAACTTGTATTTTTATCTTCTAGCTACTCTGCTAACAGCTAAAATGAAACAGTTGCCTGCAGCAACAGTCCGCCTCCTTTCAAGTTCTCAGATCATCACTTCAGTGGTCAGTGTTGTAAAAGAGCTCATTGAAAACTCCTTGGATGCTGGTGCCACAAGCATAGATGTTAAACTTGTGAGTGTCCTTGAGAAGCCAAATATTTTCAAAGCAAAAAGGATTGGACAGATGTTTTCTCCTTAAACCTTTGTTTTTTTCTGTGTACCAGCAAATTATTCTTAGGACATTGGACTGTTTACTTGTCTTAAGGGTAAATTGTTAAAAATAAATTTTAATTTAAATCAACATTATAGTAAAACTAAAAATGATGAAAGAAAACATGTTCTTTAGGACTTTGTCACCTGAAACGTCAATTTAAAGTCTGTATGTACTCCAAATAGTTATCCTTGGTTATTCATATTTACTTGTTTTAAATATTCCCCTTTGTATTTTATTTTTTCCACTTAAACATATTTCTAAACCATTTCCCTGTTACTTAATAGTGTCCACATATTTAAATTTTAGTGTTTTGTACAAAATCTTTTTTTTTCCCCCAAGAGGTGTGGGTCTCATGCTGTCACCCAGGCTGGAGCACAGTAGTATGATAATAGCCTTGAACTCCTGGGCTCAGTGATCCTCTTTCCTTAGCCTCCCAAGTATAGGGGGGACTACATGTGCGGCTGTGCCCAGTTACTTTTTATTTATTTATATTTTTTAGAGATGGGCGTCTTGGTTATGTTGTTCAGGTTGGTCTTGAACTCCTGGCCTCAAACAATCCTGCCTCAGGCTCCTGAGTCACTGGGCTTACAGGCATAAGCTACTGTGCCCAGCTAAATCATTTTAGTTAATATGACTTACAACACTCAATCATGATTTGTTGCAGTTAGTTTGCATATCTGTTTGCTTTGTTCTAAATTGCTAGCTCATAGATGTAAGGTCTATAATTTATTTATTTTTGTGTCCTCCATTACCTGGCCAGTACCTAGTACATACCAGGAAGGTAAATAAATGTTTTTGATTGAATATAAGAATACATTTTGTAAAGTCTCCTAATTATCAGATATTTATGTTATTTCTTGTATTATGGAATTAGAAATAATGCTGATTGGAATATCTTCGTAGGAAAGGGACCTAAACTTTTCTTATCTGTCAGATAAAATTCTACGAGATATCTCCCTCTCTCTCTTTATATATATATATATATATATGTATAAATACCCATCACTTCTTGTAAAAACTTTGTGCATTAACTAGTACTGTACCTATTTTAGAAATAGTTAATGTTCTGAGAACTTGCCCAAAGTCACATAGTTAGTAAGTAGTGGCACTGAGATTAGAATCCAGGACTTTCAGATTGTAAAACCCATTCAAGACCTTTCCTCTATGTCAGTGGTTCTCATAATGTTTGAGTGCATCAGAATAACTTAGAGCATATGTTAAAATAGTTAGTGAGCCCCACTCCTAGAACTTCAGATTCTAGGTTGGGCCTGACAATTTGCATTTCTAATAAGTTTCTAATTGATACTTATGCTGCTACCTAAGAGAACACACTTTGATAAGTGCTTTTCTATATCAAATCTGTATTTTGTTTTTAAATAATGCACTCTAAGCTATATAAACCTGGAAAAATAAACCCAAAGAAAGACGATTTATGTTTTTTAGGCATTTTTTATAGTTCAGTCTGATTAGAGTACAATTGGTAATAATTGAATAGGATTAGATAGTTATATCCAAAAGATTTCACTTAAGAATCTTAGACAAGCAAATGTATCTTGTTCTTAAATGTCTCTGGAAGGAAAACATTGTTTTGTAAAATAGTGTTGCAAAGTCAACAGAAGTCCTCTTATAAGACTAAATAAAACATTTTAACCTGACTGTATATTTCAGTCTTGACATTTATTGATAACTGCTTTATAGAATTTTAAAATAAACACCACAAATGTTTTATTGTGGTTTTGTGCAATAATAGCTATCCCTATGTATGTTTTTATAATTAATTAAGCATGATAATACAATTTTAAATATTTAAACAGATCTTTATGTTCTCATTTTACTCAGATGCCTAGAGTTCTTATTTATGTCACAAGATTTGCATTTCTGTATTGAATGATTTTTCTATAAAATAAAGCAAATTATTCATAGAATGTCAATTTTAGATTGAGAGAGATTTGAGGAACTAAATCTTAGATGTTTTCCTCCAATGCCTTGTATATCTTATTTATTCAAAAAACACTGACATTTGTAGTATTATACAATTTTAGGTTATTAAAAAGATGTGGTATTATTATTTTTTCTTTTTTTTAGAGCAGTTTTGTTTATTTATTTATTAGTTTGAGACAGAGTCTCACTCTGTTGCCTGGGCTAGAGTGCCATGACATCAGCCTAGCTCACAGCAACCTAGGACACCTGGGCTCAAGCCATCCTCCTACCTCAGCCTCCGGAGTAGCTGGGACTATAGGCATATGCCACCACGCCTGGCTAATTTTTTTCTAATTTTAGTAGAGACGGGATCTAACTCTTTTCTCAGGCTGTTCTCTAACTCTTGAGCTCAAACGATCCTCCTTCCTTGGCCTCCCAGAGTGCTAGGATACAGGCATGAGCCACCATGCCTGGCCAGATGTATTATCTTAAATACTATAGTCATTATAATTTTAGGAAGTTTTTTTTCCCCTTTATAACTTGGTCATATGTGTAAAACTTTGTGGAGTGAGCCTTACGATAGAAGTTGGCTACCAAATTTAGGATATGGTATTCATAGAAAGTGATCACTATAGTAATTTAGATTTTGTTTTTATTATATATGCATATTTTTACTATTAGAATATAAAACTAAAATATGAATTTAGTGTTTTAAAAATGTTTCTTGACTTTTGAATTAAAAAGTCACTAGGGTTGCCAAATTAGGTGTTTCTCAGCAGTTTCCTGTTAAGTGATTATTTGCAGAAAGAAATTGAGAAAGTTATAATGTAGTAAATAAAGTTTTTTATGAAAGCAGCAAGGGAAAAAGTATTAAAAATCAGGTTGAATAATAATTGCTAGAGTCTTGGTGGTTAGAAAAAGTTTGTTTTGTTGGTGATAGTGTTCTGTTTTGTTTCATTTAGGAGCTTATATAAAAGGAATATGTAATTTGGAAAATAATTTTTTAGTCAAATTTAAACAAATTATCATAAATGCTCATTATAGTGAAACAATTAAAAGGACTGACCTCCTTATTTTACAGTTGAATCTGAGCCCAAAGAAAATAAGGAACTTGCTAGGAATTAGTAGAGCTAAAGATTTTAAACTCTTATTTCCATAATGTTATGCTTCCATATGAGGTAAATAAATGGCAAAATTGTTTCTTTTGTGGTTTTTTTTTTTTTGCTTCTAAATGTGATAACAGTTTAATATTTTTATATACTAAAAGTGTTTTTTAACATTTTATAGGAAAACTATGGATTTGATAAGATTGAGGTGCGAGATAATGGTGAGGGTATCAAGGCTGTTGATGCACCTGTGATGGCAATGAAATACTACACCTCAAAAATAAGTAGCCATGAAGACCTTGAAAACTTGACGACTTACGGTTTTCGTGGAGAAGCCTTGGGATCAATTTGTTGTGTAGCTGAGGTAAGGTAATTTATATTGGTTATAGTAGTGATTTCATAATCACAAAATATTAGAATTAAGAGAAATAGTTCAGTATTTGGTGAAGTATGTTTTTAAATTTTTTTATTGTAGTAAAACATGCATAACATAAAATTTACTGTTTTAACCATATGTATTTATTTTGGTTTTGCTTTTTGAGATGGTCTTGCTGTTACTCAGGCTAGAGTGCAATGGCATGATCATAGCTCACTGCAGCCTTGAACTCCTGGGCTCAAGTCATCCTCCTGCTTCAGCCTCCCAAGTAGGTAGGAATACTGGTGAGCACCCACCATGCCCAGCTATTTTAATTTTTTGTGGAGATGGGTCTTGCTATGTTACCCAGGCTGATCTCAAACTCCTGGCCTCAGTAATCCTCCTGCCATGGCCTCCCAAAGTGTCGGAATTACAGGCATGAGCCAGCACACCTGGCCCATTTTAACCATTTTTAAGTGTACAATTCAGTGGCAATGGCATTAAGTACATCACATTTTCATGCATCCATCACCATTATCAATCTCCAGAACTTTTTCAATATCCCAAACTGCAACTATGTACCCACTAAACACTAAATTTCCATTCCCTTTGCCCCTATCCCCCAGTAACCACTGTTCTACTTTGTCTCCATGAATTTGACTATTGTAACTACCTTATATAAGTGAAATAATACAATATTTTTTTGTGTCTGTCCTATTTCATTTAGCATACCGTCTACAAAGTTCATCCATGTCGTACCATGTGTAAGAATTTCCTTTTTAAGGCTGAATAATATTTCATTGTATATACCACATTTTATTTATGCTTTCATCCATCGATGGACACTTGGGTTGCTTGTACCTTTTGGCTATTGTGAATAATGTTGCCGTGAGCATTGGTGTACAAATATCTGTTTGAGTCCCCACTTTCAATTCTTTTGGTTATATACCCAGAAGTGGACTTGCTGTGTCATATGGCAATGCTATATTTAATTTTTTGAAGGGCAGCAAAGTGTGTTTTGCGTTGTTAATATTTATTAGAGGAACAGGTGGTTTAGTGGCCCATTGGCTTGGAAAAACTATAGCAAAAAAACTGAACAGATATGTAACTATAGCGCTTCTTAAAGCCTTTACTAAAGCACGTGGTAAATCTCAAGGTTGGTGATTTATAGTAGGTATATTTCCCTGTACCTACTTGACTATGAAACACTTGTATTGAGAAGCATATCACTGTTTTTTTTTTTTTTTATTTGTTCTGTGGAACACACTTTGGAAATACCACACTAGTCAATACAGATAATGAAATTATGCTCTAGAAATGTGAATTGACTTGGTTTAAACCCTAGCTAGTTAGGGGCAGATTGGGTCCAAGAAATTTACTCTTCTAACTGCTGGTTAGGTACTTTCAATGTCTATAAACCCATGAGTTTGGTGCCTGGCACACTCAATTGCATAGTACCAATTATACTACACTGCCTCTGTCCCAGATTTTATAACTAGTTTGTGGCAAAGCCCATCTAGAACCTTGATCTCTTCATTTACATGTATGCCAGTTGTGTTTGATTACACGATTCTATACTAGTTTCTTTGTGCTATGCTATTACTCTGTGGGTGTTGGACTCTTTTATTGTTTAATGGTATCTGTGTGCCAATGAATGACAGGGTGATCGTGAGGGTCTCTTTAGCTATTGAGGTTTGCCCAGTGGCCATATGTAATCCTTTATTTGTGCTTAGGCTGGCAGACCCTATTTAGGTGAGAATGTTCAGGTGCAGTAAAGTGGTAGGACTTCATACCTATTGTCCAGGAAAAATGGCATGGACCTGAGATATTGTTACTATCTCTTTTTCTGGTCTTTGGACATTGGTTTGGTAGCCTGGTCTCCCCATCAGTGATGTATTCTCCAGGCTCATTGTGGTCTTCCCTCAGCACTTCTGTCTTTGAAGTGCTGGCACAGCATATGTTTTTTCCATTTTTTGAAGATAGGGTCTCAGGTCCACATGCTCCTTGACTTACAATGGGGTTAAATCCCAATAAACCCATTGTAAATTGAAAATGCATTTAATACACTGACCTGCCAAACCTCATAGCTTAGCCTAGCCTACTTTAAACATGCTTGGAACACTTCCATTAGCCTACAGTTGGACAAAATCATTTGGCAACTCTGTAGAGTATCAGTTGTTTACCCTGGTGATGGTGTGGCCAACTGGGAGCTGTGGCTCGCTTCCACTGCCCAACATTGCAGAAGTATCCTACTGCTTCCTATTGAATGCATTTTGCTTTCACACCATTGTAAAGTCAAAAAATCGTAAGTTGAACTCTTGTAAATTGGGGACCATCTGTATTCACCTACTCTTTTACTTTGGGGCTCTGTAGGTGATGTCCTGTGTAGGCCAGAAAAATTGTGGGGGTGATGTTTAAGTGGGAGGTTTTTGCTGTCGGAACATAGGGGACTAGGGGCTCTTGCTTGTTAGAATCTGTACGCTCAGATACCATTGAAGGAGAATCATTAAGTGCACTCTTAAAACCTCTATCCATAATCTAGCACACCATGTGCTTCTCTGTCTTACTCACTTGTTTTATTAAGAGTTCACTGAGCCTCCAGATAGATTTTGGGGAAGAGTGACCAGAGATACAACTGGACATTGCCTATTTTCTGCCCAGAGACTGTATATAGGAAGCTATAGCCCTGGATCTGTTTTTAAAATGTAATGGAGTTTTCAGTAGGGAACCTCTGAACCTCCCAGTGCTGGTACTGTTGTTAGAGTTCTCAGTGGCTATTTTGGAAGTTATATTTTTTGTTGTAGAACTTAAGTATTTGATATTTTCTTTAGCTGTTGGCAAATAGTCTTTAAGCTTTGTTTGGTAGAGTATTGTAAGAAAAGATATAATTGGACATTTCTGTATTTTCTACAAGATGTTTATAACCTTTCAGAGCTGAAGTTCATAATCAGCTTTGTCTGCTAGGTGGCAGCACTATACTTAGTCTTTATAAATATGTTATACATGAACCGTATGATTTATCCAAATCTTCATTACAGTTCTGATTCTAGACGGCAGTTTTGCAAATCTTTGTCCATTGGTCACTCTATCTTGTTTCTTTATTTGATTACTTAAACCCACTTAATAGGCAAGTTTATAATTTTGTCTTTTATTTTTGAGGCATTCAAATGGCCTGGAGTATAAATAGTTAAAATAATTTTGCTCATCAAAATTACAAAAGAATTACCAAAGTATCACAATAATGGAAAACTATAAGCTTAAAAATATTATGTTTGCAATTTACACATTGCAATGCCAAGCGTTTTTTTATCTTAGAAAATATTAACGGACTACTTTATTGAATCCCCATTCTTGTAAATCTTTGGGAATCTTTGGAAAACCAAACACACACAGAGCACAATGAATTTGTACACATACATATACCCCAGATCAAAATACAGACCATTATCAGCACCCCAGAAAGTTCTCTCATACCCCCCCAGTCAGTGCTCCTCAAAAGTAACTGCTATTCTGACCTCTAGCAACGTAGATTAGTCCTACGTGTTCTTGAACTTGATATAAATAGAATTCTGCAGCATGTATTATTTTGTCACAGTTTTTGAGGATAATTTAGGCTTGATTGTACCTGAAAGCTAAAGGAAACATAGAACTGGAAGGGATTGTGGTGATAGTAGTGGACCCTGGTGTATCGCCCAGATCCCTCCTTCAGGACTGAACACTTGTCCCCCATCTTCCGAGAGTGTTGGTGGCTGAATGCTCACAGCTGAATCTTCCCCGGAGATTGCCCTTACCTCAGCTGAAGAGAGTTCCCTTACCCAGGTCATGCAGGGCAGCCTGCATCCAGTAACTGGTTGATGAGGGTTGTAAAGGCCCAGTTCAGGGCAAGGCTTCCCTGTCTCCACAGGTGATCATCCCAATGTTACTCATCAATAAACTTCTTGTTTACTAATCTTCGACTTGGAGTCTGCTTCACTGGTAAGCCAACCTCTACATTGCAGGTCTTCTATGGTTCAATCTCTTCATATTACTGATGAGGAAAACTGGGGTCTTGTGAAGCCAAATGCTAGGTCTTCTTACCCCAACTTCAAAACACAGTCTTTAATAAGTAATCAACTAATACTTCATTGTCTCGTCTAGTCTGGGTGCTGTGCTAGGTAGGCTATTTCAGAGGAACTGTGCACAGTGAAGTAAATGGAATATGAAAGTTGTGACCTATTCAGGAATGCAGTTTGTCCAAGGCAAAGCCCAGAATTCAGTTTGAATTTCATGCCTTTCAGTACTGAGTTCTCCCCAGTAGGCTATATTGCCTTCTTACTAGCATAGTTAGAAATGTATTTTTAAGTTTAAAAATACTTCCATATTAAAATAGTAAATATACTCAGGACTGCAGTGGTAAGCTCAATAGATAAATTGTTAGGAATAGTCAAATTAAAACTTATATGGGAGGATTGTGAATAGTATTTCAGAAAAACAAAGTAATATATGTTTGTTAAAGTCAGTTACATTTAAAAGTAAATGTTCATTAAGGCTTAATGAGTGCTTTTTGGGGAAAAATCACTTTTTTAAACTTGAATATTCTTCAGCACTCAGAAAGAATTGAGGTTACATATCTAGAAGTTCCTTATTTATTTTCAAGGCTTTGGTTTATTTTGAAATTTTTGGATAGGGATTTACAGTTACATAATAAAAATTAGTGATTTATTTTCTCTATCAAACTGATGCAGATAATTTTAAAAGTCATACTGTTGTAAACCATACAAGGCTCAACAGCTTGATAATATGTAGTTGGGAATTAATTAGTTTTGTTGCACTATCAAACAGCCATCACCCAAAATTCCAATTTTCAACATTTCATTAGGTTATTTTAAAGATTTTAATAATTTTAGTTAGAAAAAATTAAGCTAGACTTTCAGCAAAATTGGCAGGAGGAATCTAAAATACATCTAATTCTGTATTCTTTATTCATATACTGGAAAAAAATGGGCAGGTTTTCTGATTTATCAATTATAAAATAACTTTCAACCTTAAACAGCCCAAAGGAGTAAAGCATTCTTTTTATATATACAGAGTAAACTATTGATATTTAAAATAAAATTACTGCTTTCATAATCTACGATGAATGTAAGTAGATCAGTGACTAACACAAATTGGTAATGGTTTTCTTTAAAATCATATCAGCAAGCGTCACTTCTCTTAACATTTATTGCCTGTAGAGCAATAATTTTGAATTATTGTCATCTTCAGTGTTAAATTACTGGTATTGTTAAATTACAGCTTTACTAAGCACAATGACTAGAATGAACTAGAGATAGTGAAAATTCTGCTTTTGACCTGTTCATAAAAATTTTTATAAAGACTACTTGTATATATTTTTCCTATCACATAATAAGATGTATATGATAAAAGATCTTATTCCTTTTTAGGTTGATATTTTTTATATGTGTTATAAATGGTCTTTTTCATGCACAAGAACTGTTTAAGAAACTCATTTAAGCTTTTTGAGCTGAATTTTAAATGGAGGCTAAATTACACCTTGGTTTTAGGAGAAATACAGAACAATTTTGTCCTTTTAAACTCAAAACAAACTCTGAGCTAGGAATCAGAAGTCTAATTCTAAATCACAAGTGTTTGAATAGGAGACCTAGCCTGAGGAGTAAAACAGGTTAACTTTTCTGAGAGTCATTTTTTTTTTTAAATCTATAACATGAGAATAATGATTTGAGGATCAAGTAAAATAATACATGTTAAAGTATCTTAAATATTGTCTTGTGCCATACAGATGAAAGTTATTTCTACTTTAGACTTAAATGAATGTGAAAAGGTAGTATTCAGCTGTATCACATGTGATGAAATTATCACACTTGCTTGTTCCCTTCTACAGGCAGTATTTCACATCAACATCCAAAGTTCATGCAGATTCCTCCACATTTTTGGGAAATCCTTTGTAAAATTTAACAGAGATTCATAGGTAAATTCCTAATTCGCACCAAAGGTCTTCATTCTGTATCATAAGTTCATTTTTTTCCTCAGAAGAATTAGAAGAGTTTGCCAGCCTTCCTTTTCATAGCATTCATATTTATTGATTCATTCATTTAACATTTTTTAAGTGGTCACAGTGTGCTGGGTATTATTTTGACCTATCACATACAGTTGACCCTTGAACAGCGTCAGAGTAAGGGGTACAGACCCCCAATGCAGTAAAAAATCTGCATGTAACTTGATTCCCTAAAAACTTAACTACTAATAGCCTACTGTTGACCAGAAGCCTTACAGCTAACAATTAACATGTTTTGTATGTTATATACTGTATTACTGCAATAAAAATAAGTTAAATAAAAGAAAATATTATTAAGAAAATCGTAAGGAAGAGAAAGTATATTTGGTATTCATTAAGTGGCAGCGGATCATCATAAAAGTGTTCATCCTTGTTTTCACATTAAGTAGACTGTGGAAGAGGAGGGGTTGGTCTTGCTGTCTCAGAGGTGGCACAGGCGGAAAAAAATTCCATGTATAAGTGGACCCATGCAATTTAGCCCTCCTGTTGTTCAAGGGTTAGCTATACGCAATTTTGTGATGAGATAATACAGGATCTATAGATTTGTTTTTGTTTTACGTCACAGTAAGTCTCCATGGCTTAGAGGAGCAGAATAAGAAGCTAAGTCATTCTGTTTTGAAGGTGAAAGTTGGAACTCTGTTATTTGTGGGCCCACATATCTATAAAAAGGTCAGGAGAAGCTCTTAAGCATCATTCTGATAGTTCTAAGCCAAGTAAATGATTCCTGACACCTTTTCCACAGTGTAGGTTACTTTCTATATCCTTTATAGCCATGGTGGTAGAGCTTTAGTTAGAATAGGCTCAGAAATTTTTTAAGCACTTAGAATATTTGGTTCCTAAATACAGCTTCCTCATAGGTTAATAGAACTCCGTTGAAAGTAGAAAAGCCAGAGCCAAGACCTCCCTGTTGCTAGTCTTCCCATAGTAGGTATCTGAGCATGTTCTAAAGTCAGTACCTTAGTGTACAGCTGCGCACAGGCAGGCATAACACAGAAAGAAAAAGAAATTTCAGTCATCCAAGCAAAAGTGCATATTTCACTTGAGTCATAAAGAACATTTATCTTAATTTTCAGACTCAGGTTTTCTGTGCCAAAATGTTCATCCAAAAGTCAGCTAAAAAAACCAAAAGGCTTTGTGATAATTACCTGGTATCTAAACGTTGAAGAAAAACTGTGTTTACCTAAAGTTTAAATGTTTTTATGTAATTTTTATTTTATAATAATACTATAATTTCTTGAAACTCAGTAACTGGACTAGAGTCAGTTTTTAATAACTGATAGCTAATAACCTCTAAGGCCCTCTAAGAACTTCTAAAACTTCTCCGTTTAAAATAGTGGGGTTTTTTCCTTCTCTTGACACCACTAGATTCACTCATTGCTATGATTCCTCAATGTCTGTAGTAAGAACCACCACTAACAGTTTGTAATATCAGAGATGCTCCTGATGGTGGAGTTATTGCTGGTTTAAATGCTAGCTGCTGCACAGCTAACGCCTTCTGAACCTGTGCCTGGTCCAAAAAAAGGTTTCCTGCCTAGGACACAGGGTCATATGATGAAATGAACTCTTGAAATACAATTCCTTTCCTTCCTCTGAGGAACACATTGTATTTCATGAATTTGTGAAATATGCTTATGTGCTTGTTTTATCCTTCACTGTCTTTAGCTGTGAATTGCAAAACATTTCCTATCTAAATAAATTTTCATAGTACCCTACAAATTGTAATTAAAAAAAATTTTTAGTATTGAAAAATAATACTGTTCTATTTTTTTTTTTACTTTACCATAAATGTTACATTATGAACACTAAAGTCCTATTTTACTTTTAAGCTCTTCAGTGAATAACAAACATATTCACTAATATGTTTAAAGAATGATCAAGTTAATATCTTATAAAATGCTCTGAAGTGGTTAAAGCAAAATCCCATGTAACCTTATAAAGTATGAGCATCATCTTCATCTCATCATCACTCTCCTCTTAAAGACGATAGTGTAATCATTTATTCAGGACCATCTAGAAGCTACTGGTAAAGTTAGTACTGGAACTCAGAGTTCCAGGGCTGTCTTTGCTCAGTGAGACCAACTTTAGGTCAGGTTGCTAGCTCTTTGGAGAATAGAAATAGAATTCAATTGACCTTGGCATTTTGGAGAAGCAATTGGTTAAAAGTAGAATTATTTTTAAAGGTACAGTCATGGAGTGATTAAACACAGGAAAGAAAATCTTTAGCAATTTCTGCCCTGTAATATAAAGCTCTGAACCATGAAATGTATTTTGGAAGAAGGAGAGTAATCACTGAATAGTACACAGAAACTCACAACTTGTCTTTTTTAGGTACTTTTTTGGTGGGGGATAGTTACCACAGAAATAGCTTGATATGATAACCCTAGTAAGGGTTTTGTGGACTTCATTCTCAAAATCTAGCAGATTCTACCAGTATTGTGAGGTAGAGAAGCCATTTTTTTTTTTTTGTGGTGGCTCTGATATTACCTGCATGATACCCACTTGCTCCACAGAGCCCTGTGGCCTACAATAAATCTGCTTGGTTAGGGCAGGGTGACAGAACCATCAAATGTAAACCCAACTGGCCCCAGAAGAGTTCCAGCTCCTGAGTAGAAGGATGGCCAAGAAAGATTACTGTCATTTTTGGGTCATCATTGATCACCAGATATGTGAGGAGGCTATCTTCTTCCCAGTTCACCTTGTTTTCCTTGCCAGCATCCCCATTCCTCACTTTTGGGTTTTTTCCTAACAAAGGTATATTTTATTATTGTTACACTTTCTGACTAATCTCATGAGGTAGGTAAATAGAAAGCTAAGGATGAGCATTACTCAGAAGAATGCAGACACTTTAAAATTTTATTTCTATGACTAACATCTGAAGAAGTATTTGCATGCTGAATGAAATCCCTTCTTATGCTTACACATTTTAATGCTGAAGTTTTTTAATTAATAAAAATTTTACACTTAAACGATGAGTTGAAAGCCTGGTTTTAAGAAAAAATTGTTCATAAATGTACATATGTATAATTTAAATTTTATTTTTTTGACCCGTAAATTTGAAATACAGAACGGCAGTTTTTACACAGAATATAAAAAGGGGAGGAAATGATCACTTTACCAAAGGATTATTCATTTACCATCAAAGTTATGGAAACAGTCTGTTAAAAAGCAAGCTCCCCTAATGCAGTTGAAGTATTTGCTTTTACAGATATGTCATATGATACATATCTAATACATATTGCCATTTCAGGTATACTGGTTTGTGTATGAGTGTTTTAATTAAAATGCTTGAAATAAAAAGCAGTAATTTGAAACAGGAAAAATACAAGCTAGCCTATTGCTTATTAGTATAACTAAGAAAAATTACAAAAGAAGTAGATACAAGAATTTATCAAGTAAAACTTTTTACAATATTAACTAAATATATTATGTGATAATTACTTTAAATCTAATTCAATAATGAACCCATGCAATATCTAAAATGATAATTTTATTAGAGGTTTTTTTTTTTTTCCTCCAGGTTTTAATTACAACAAGGACGGCTGCTGATAATTTTAGCACCCAGTATGTTTTAGATGGCAGTGGTCACATACTTTCTCAAAAACCTTCACATCTTGGTCAAGGTAAGAGAGTAGCTTTGTAGCCTTCTTTGTCTTTTGTCTTATTTGTTTTAAAAAAGTGTTACTGCTCAAATTTAAATGTATTGCTTTGCGCTTGATCCTGATAAAGACTAATTAAATTCCAAGTGAGCATTCAGCCTTTACTTTAATCAGCAGTCTCTTAAATATTTATAGAATTCTCAAAAGGAACTGTGAGAGACTGCGGACAACTCAATGAACTAGTTGCTCTTCTGTAAAAACGGTAAGAGCATTCATTTTACTTGTACTTCATCACCAGTATCTTCACATATGGAGTATAATATTTTATTGAAACACCTAAAACATCATTGATTTGGTAACAATGGTGATAAACTATATCATAAAGATATTAATATTATGGTTAAATAATTAACCAATAATTAAATATATTTATGGAAAACTTCAAACATATGTACAAGTATATAGAATAATGTACTCTTCACTCAACTTTCAGCAAGTATCAACTCATTGCTAAAAAGTTCTTTCTCTAATACCCTTACCTCTTTCCTCCCTTTCTGTATTATTTTGAAGCAAATAAATATATTAATTATTATTGCTGCTTATTAGTTAATGGTGTTTTATATTCTTTTATGTAATTTTATTACATTTTAATTGGTATCTTATGTTTTTAATTTTTTTCTAAAAACTACTTCTGTAGGGAAAAAATATCTCTTTAGGCTTGAATTTCACATATCTCCTTTAATCTTTTTCACACTACTAGTTTGTGATAATAGGATGATTAAGAGAATATTAAAGGTGTGGTCTCTTTAAAATCATGTTCAAGAGAATTATTAGATCTCAAAAAGGACTTTTTTGGGTTTTTTGTTTAGCCTTCTCTTCCTCCAGTTTGTATCGTAAATCCATGTTTGATTTTTTGATCCCTCATTGTAATTTATCGAAGTACATGCCGTATATTTTCTGTGGTTTCTTCCTTCCAGGTTTAGTGTTACTGGATTTTTTTCCAAATGACTTCTGTCTTCATTGAAATTATTTTCTGGTATCTTAATACTGATACCAAATTCTCTCACTCTTTTTCTTATTCTATAAATCCTTAGCTCTGTTACTGATTACTTTTGCTCATTTGGGATTAATATTTTTGTATCCACCTAGGGGAAAGAGTTAATAGAAACTCCTAAGAAAACACACTGTATTTTTTCATTTGTTTAGTTAATGAAAATGAGTTTAAGTCTAACAGCTATTTAATTTGATGTATGATAATAAAAATTGTACATATTTTAATTAAAAATAGTAGATTGTAATTTTTTTTACTATGTATTGAAGGTTAGGACAAACCCTCTCCAGAAATACTCTGAGCTCAGTTCTTAGGAATTCAAATTAGGAAACCATTAGGAGGTATTTGAGTAGCTCTCCAGTAGAGTACTTTGAAGTAATCTAGTCGCCTTATAAAACTTAAAAGTATTTATTTTTATCTTAGTAGTAACCAGTCTAATCTGGATGGCCAGTGGCTCTGCATCACTCATACTTCTCATGCTTTTCTTTGTTCATCTCCATGGGAACTATGAAATAACAATCCTGAGATATGGAATCCATCTGATCTTTGCCCTTTCGCTGGTTGATTTTTCTTTTCCTGCTGACCTCAGCCTTCTACCTTTAGGAAGTGAGAACAGGTATGCATATTAAAGAATTTCTATAGTCAATGAATAAACCTTATTTCTTTAGCATATTCCTTTTAAGAAGCAACATACTTAGGAGATTAGTAGTTATAAAACTAGTAATTAACCTTTCATAACTCACTTGTTTCATCTAATTACTGTTGATTGGTTAGGAAAACAAAAAATTAAAGTCTTAATTTTAAATTGCTCTAGATGGACATATTATAGAAATCTATAAACACTTGCAAAAGGCTTTTACGTTTATATTGCTTTAGTGTTGATAGTTTTTGAGTGATTGAATCACAGACTCACATTTCACCAGCTGTCATTCAGCTTCCATTTAAATATTTTCTGTGTAAGATAAAACTACAGTTCAACCATCCTAATTTATACCTGTACATTTAGGGTTCTTGGATTAATTTCTGCTGTGGTGTGAACATCCTTGCTTTGCAGTTCCTCTTAATATCTGATAGGATGTCACCTATAGATAGCATAATTGTAAGTGTAGAAACAGCTTACAACAAAAGTTTATTTAGGCATTGGAAAATGTGTTGCCCATTTAAAAAACATTTTAAAGTGTTTAAAAAGTTTACTGGAAATTCCAGTTTTGGTTTTTCTAGGTGTAGGTTTTTTTTAGTGGATTAATTTAGACATTTAAAATAATTTATGTGTTTAACAGTATGTTATTTTAAATTGCCCTTACCTTCTGTTCACTTCCATTTTAAAACATTTTTTGAAACTAAAAAGAAATAAGCTTCCAGCTTTTAAATTCTTTTACCAAGAACACTGACTAAATTGTTTGCTTTTGTCATATCTTTTTCTGTTGTCACTTCTCTTTACCCAAGATAATAAGTATTAAGTTTTCTAAATTGATTTACCCTCCTGGACAAATCCTTTTAATGCCTCCTGGTACTTCTGACTTCGAAATTTCTCAGATATCAAAAGTAGTATGTTTAAATTGCTCTGATCAAGGTATTTCCTTTCCCTACTCTGTTATTAGAGTAAAGCATCATGTTCTTTGTAAATTCCTGCTATGTGTGATCATGCATGTATTAAAAGACCTTTTCATCTTAATTTAAGAATGGAGCTTTTATTCATTAAATAGTTTAAGAAAACTTTCTGATATAGTCAAGGAACCATACCTTTATGTTAGGCGTATAAATAGCTGTCTTTATAAATGGCATAACATAGCGTCATGTAAAAATATAACACGGAGCATATCACAAGACTACCTTTTCATTCTGGTGTTTGTAGAATGTGCTAAAGTTAGAGAGCTGAGTGCTTGTCTTGTAAAATATGATAGTATAATGGGGCCTCTTCCCTATTAGCTAATATTATGTGGTACTTTTATTTTTAAGGATACATATTTCATTTGGAATCAGAAAAGTCTTTTCCACCACTTTTTATTCAAACATGTAATTCTCATCTTATTAATAATTCCCAATTTACTTTGAGAGAATAGTTTTAGGTGCCAAAGCAATAATTTATCAATATGTAGATTAGATAAGAGTATGGTCTTTGATACATAACATATATTTAAAAATCAAGAGATTCCTCTTTTTACTTTCATATACACATTTGTATTTTTCCCTCTTCATTTTTGCCTTCTGTCTGTCCATAGCTATAGTGGATGCCATTATATTTGTCATCTAGGAACTCAGTAGTGGGGAACACAGATTGAGTAAATAAATAATGACAATAAAATGAAGCCACCAACTGCCTAGAGAGAGGTTAACAAGTTTTTCAGAAAAGATGACATTTGAGTTTGAAGATGGTAGGAGTGTGGAGATGCTAGATAAGAAGGAATGAGTATAACCTTTCAGCAAGAAAAGAATGATGGATATAGAAGATTTCAAGAGACCATTGCATAATTTTAAAAAGTTGTATTTTTCTGTAAACTCACTGAAGAACTGTGTCACAGAGAAGTTGAAATGAACTAAATTCAGGAGAGACTACCCCTTCCTAGAAAAGAAGTGACTGGTGGCCACTTGCATTCCTGGGAGCATTAACTCAGTCTGGAGGCATTGGTGGACAAAGGAGCAGGCCTGCTATAGATAAGAGATCTTTTAGGACAGTAGAAGAAACCAGCTGAACTTCTAATAGCCACACATGGCCTGACATGACAGATTGGAATATGGGATCCTCAAACAGACCTAGTCTGCTCCACCCACTGAATCACATCAGGACTTTTGCTGAGTAAGCAGTGATGAAGGAAGTTTGGACTGAGCTAGAGAAAAAAAGATGCTAAGGCCTTGCTAGAAGAAGAGGTCTGATTCCATCCTCAAGACATTTTTGAAACTAGAGGTGAACTGGAACTAAAGGGGAAACTCAGCCACAACTCAGATAAGCTCCTAATTAGGTTGAAAAGGTCTGTTCTTTATTCTGGCTGCTTAACAGGAAACAAAGCACTTTCTCTAGGAAAAAATATTATCTTCTTCAGTATCTATTTTTCTTTTATACACAATGTCTGGCAAAAACAAAAATTTGGAGAGACACGAAGAAAGGAAAATGGGATCTATAATCAGAAAAAATAGTGGAAGCAAACTCAAAGATAACCCAGATGTTTGACTTAACAGATGAAAACTTTAAAAACAATGATGTTAAAGAATTTAGAAGGAAAAGTGGTCAAAATCAGTGTGAAGCTGGAAAATTTCAGCAGAGAAATGGAAACTAAAGAGCTGATTGCAAATTGTAGAACAAAAAAAGTACTGTATCTAAAGCATTCGTTGGATGGGCTTAACAGCAGACTGGACATAGCAGAAGAAAAGATTTGTTAATTTGAAGGCAGTCAATAGAAATGATGTAAACTGAAGCACGGAGAGAAAATAGAATGAAAAAAAGAGAAGAGAGCATCAGAGATCTGTGAGACAACATTAAACAGTCTAACATACATGTGACTGGAATCCCAGGAAGACAGGAAAGAGAGAGACTGGAGCACAACAATAAATCTGAAAAGGGAATTTTCCAAAATTGTCGAAAGACATAAAGCCATAGACTCGAGGAGCAGAATGAACCCCAGGTGAAATAAATACAAACAGAACCACGGGTAAGCACATCATCATCAAATTACTGAAAACCAGAGAAAATACTGAAGCAGTAAGAGGAAAAAATATATTGAATTTAGGAGAACAACAAGAATGATGGCTGACTTCTCATAAGAAACATATTATAGAAGCCCAAAGAAAATGGAATGATATCTTTTAAGCATTTAAAAAAAAAAGGCCGGGCGTGGTGGCTCACCCCTGTAATCCTAGCACTCTGGGAGGCCGAGGTGGGCCGATTGTTTGAGCTCAGGAGTTTGAAACCAGCCTGAGCAAGAGCGAGACCCCGTCTCTACTAAAAA
>NW_012154396.1:4661671-4667444 GCF_000956105.1 Propithecus coquereli
ACTTCTCTATACAGTGGTTCTCAACTCTGGCTGTATATTAGAGTCACATAAGGAGATTGATTTAGTACGTCTGAGATTAGCTAGTGAGTAGTGGTTTTAGAAGTTCTTCAGTGTTTTAAAAACATAGACCTATATAGCCATGGCAAACATTTTGTTCTAATTTCATGTGGTGGTGGTGGTTTTATTTTTTTATTTTTTTAAAATAAAAGCTATTAACCTGACAGTAAAGCAGTATAATTTTTATGCCTTTATTCAACTTTTTATTTAAATTAATTTGTAAGTAAAAAAAATCCTCTTGTTAGATTATACTGTGTTTTGAATATTTGTTGAAGATGAGGTAAATTAAACCAGGTTACCAAATATTATTTCTGGTAAGAATTTTTAGTGGAGTAATTAAGATTATCACATATGCTGTATGGTCTTATACTATCTACATACCGCATTTTAAAGTAAAGAATAAACATCATCCCTAGGTGGTTTGAACACCAGCAGATTTCTTATGATACTGCATTCTGGTGAGCCCATGTGTCTCTGCAGTGGTAGAAACAAGATGATGTTTGTTTAGACCACATAGAAGAGATCATACTTCACAGGTCAATCTTGTTACAAATGAAAAGAGTCTAGTAAGGAATAAGAATAGTTTGCAAAGTTGAGCCTTCTTTGGGTTCCCAGAGTTGGAGGAGGACTGGCCTTCATTGATAGAAGGCTTAATTACCAATTGTATATGGATTTGAAAATCTGTGAAATTTCTTCCAAATCTGAAAAGGCTTTCCTCTTACCTGCCAACAGGTACGACTGTAACTGCTTTAAGATTATTTAAGAATTTACCTGTAAGAAAACAATTTTACTCAACTACTAAAAAATGTAAAGATGAAATTAAAAAGGTCCTGGATCTGCTCATAAGCTATGGTGTCCTTAAACCTGACTTGAGGATTGTTTTTGTACATAACAAGGTAAGCATTATACTTTTACAAGTTTTTTTGGTATGTAATGTAATAAAAGAACGATGTATTTTACCTAAATCAATTAGATATGGGCTATTGGACTAAATGTTTGTGTCCTGCCACAGAATTTATTTGTTGAAAACCTAAATCACCAATGTGATGATATTACGACATGGGGCCTTTGGAAGGTGATTAGATCATGAGGGCTCTAAAGAGCTGCCTTCCCTCTTCCACCATGTGAGGAGGCCACCACACAGTGAGAAAGGGCCATCTGGGCCGGGTGTGGTGGCTCACGCCTGTAATCCTAGCTCTCTGGGAGGCAGAGGCGGGCGGATTATTTGAGCTCAGGAGTTCGAAACCAGCCTGAGCAAGAGCGAGACCCTGTCTCTACTAAAAAGAAAGAAATTAATCGGACAACTAAAAATATATAGAAAAAATTAGCCGGGCATGGTGGTGCATGCCTGTAGTCCCAGCTACTCGAGAGGCTGAGGCAGGAGGATCGCTTGAGCCCAGGAGTTTGAGGTTGCTGTGAGCTAGGCTGACGCCACAGCACTCTGGCCTGGGCAAAAGAGTGAGACTGTGTCTCAAAAAAAAAAAAAAAATTGTCAACCTAGAATTTTGTAACCAGCAAAGATGTCCTTTAAAAAATTAGGACAAAATGAAGGCAATGTAATGCAAATAAAACTGAGAGAATTTGTCCCCAACAGACATGTACTACGAGAAATATGAAAGGAAGGTTTTTAAGCTGAAGGGAAATGCTTCCAGATAGCAACCTGAATCTGCAAGAAGGAAAGAAAAGTTTTGGAAAAATGTGTGGAAAAAAATTGAAAGACTAAATTTTTAAGAAATTTATTTTATAAAAACAATATTTTGTGGTATTTATAACATGTGGAAGTAAAATGCATGACAAATATATTTTAAAAGGCAGGAGAATAAATGGAATTATGCTATTGTAAGATTGTTACATTGTAAAGTACAATTCATTTCATAGTAATCAAGGTAGATTGATAATTTAAGACTGTATATTATAATCTGTAGAGTAACCACTAAAAGTAATACAAAGAAGTATAGCTAAAAAGCCAATAAAGTAATTAAAATGGAATACTAAGAATGACATAGTAGAGTTCAATGAGAGGATTTGAGGGTAGTTGAAGCAGGAAACTTAGTTTAGAAAATGGAAGCTTGGGTGTTAGATTATGAAGGCCCTTTTATATCATGCTAGGGAGTTTGTACCTTACCTCAGCAGTGAGACATTGAAACTTTTTTAGGCAGAGAATTGGTATTATGTTATTTACAAAATTAACTGGTAGGGCATCGTAACTCCTACCATAAATTGTGTCTTTCTGTAAGAGTTGTTATCTACTAAGGTTTGAGAGTAAGGAAGGAATTTGACATAGATTTGAGGGAGATTTTTAGGATAGAATAG
Organism: Propithecus coquereli; assembly: GCF_000956105.1. Taxonomy (NCBI): domain Eukaryota; kingdom Metazoa; phylum Chordata; class Mammalia; order Primates; family Indriidae; genus Propithecus; species Propithecus coquereli. The sequence goes on from NW_012154396.1 coordinate 4,664,042, forward strand.
ATAGGCCTGTGTGAGTTATGCAGCATTACAGTAAGAGGCAAAGGGAAAAAATCAATTAAATCTGGAGTAACTGCCTTTGGAAATTGTTGGTGTAGTATCAGACTCAAGGAGGAAGGTAATGAGTTCAAGTCTGGGTGAGGTTGCTGTAAAGTGGCTTGGGGAGATGCAGGTGGGGATATTGAGTGGGCATCTACACATAAGAGAGTGCTTTAGGTCTCAGATATATGTCTGTTGATCAGTTTTTTTTCCCCCTAACCACCAGACTATCAGAAATTAGTTAATCAGTTCTAAGTTGGACATCTTGTCACATTTTCATGTTCCTGAAAACAAATTGTGGCTTATAATTAATGGACTCTCAGAATCCTTTTTGGAGAGACAGCAGTCATGGGTGTTCTTATTGTTAAATCAGTTGAGTTTTGTGCAATATTGATAATTCATGTGTTGATTGAAGGAATAAACAATTTCATATTTTATTGCAACAAACAGGTGCTTTATGAAACTTAAAAAGGGAAAATAGCCACAAGTAGATAAAACTGTTAAGTGCAAAAGAATTGCTATCACATGCAAAGCATTGGAATTGAAGACACCAGAGGGAATTGCTATATTCATGGAAATAGATAAGTTTCAAAGCAGTGAGGGGCTAGTACAACCATTTCCTGTGTCAGTCGGGATTGTTGGTAAGACAGTGTATAATGGTTTAATTGGAATAGTTTTTTCTTTTTACGAGATTCATGGAAGTGTGGTGCTTCTTACAGCTTCCATGAAAACAATCCATTCGTGTGTGGGTAGTAGTTGAAGCTGTGAGAATGGAGGAAATATCTAGAGAGAACAAAGAGTGCAATAAGAAGGCATAAGACGTCTCTGTGACTAGCTTGTGGTGTGAATTCTGATCTGAGTGCGTTCTCCCTTATAGCAGTGGAGGCAGAATGCATACCTGCTCTGATTGCTAAATACATGCACTCCTTGATCTTCGTGAACATTTGCTCTAAAACTTGGCAGTGAATGGCCTTTTTATTTTCCTCAAAGAATGGTAGCACCAAAGTGTGAGTAGCAAGGAATACCATGGTGTCCCAAGGAATTTAATCCTGTCTCCGGAACTGATGTGTGCAATTAGGCCAAGGAAATACCCTACATAAAAATAGAGGAAGACCAAAAAAAAAAAAAATTGTTAGTAATATAATATGCTAATGAAGCACTAGATCAAGAACAAAATCAGAAAAACATTAAGTGTGAGCAGAGTAGGAATATAGCTTTTCCTTTAGTCTTTTCCACAAAAATCTTTTTTCTCCTAATCTTGTTTTATTTTCTTTAGAAAATTCCCTTTCAAAAATTATAAAGGTTCCATAAATAATGAAACAATCCAAACAAATACATACTTTATACTTACTACCTTATTTCTCTTATTTTCTTCCTTCAATGCTTTCATTCACTTTACAATTTTTTTTAAAATGCCTACAGAGTATTTGTCATCGTTTCAGGTACTGGGGATATAATGGTAAACACGGTAGATAATCCTTTGCCCTCAAACTTACCATATTCTAAAAGGGGAGACAGAGGAAAGTTTTTTCAAATAGAACAATTTCTACGAAGAGATAAAAAAACGTGGTTGCAATTTGGAAGTAGCTGTCTTTGATAAGGCTCTTAGGGATGGATTTTCTAAAGATAGGATACTTAGGCTGAGATCTGAAGGTCGATAAAGGAGTTAGCCATGCAAAGGGTGGAGGGTGGGGGAGAACATGTGCAAAGGCCCTGAGGTGGAAACAAGTCGATATACTAGAAGAACAAAATGAAGGACATTGGTAAAACAGGAGATAGCCATGGGCCAGGTTATGTAGGGCCCTTTAAGCTTTATACCTCTTTATTCCCATCTCTTTTCTCCAGGTAACCAGTGTAGCTAATAATAGAGTTTTTTTGGTTTTTGTCTTTTAAGATACAGGGTCTCACTCTGTCTCCCAGACTGGAGCATAGTAGCGTGATCACAGCTCACTGCAACCTCCAACTCATGGGCTCAAGCGATCTTCCTGGCTCAGCCTCCCAAGTAGCTAGGACTACAGGCGCATGCCACCACACCCAGCCAATTATTTTTCTTTTTTGTAGAGATGGAGTTTTGCTATGTTGCCCAGGCTGGTCTCGAATTCCTGGCCTCAAGCAGTCCTCCTGCCTTGGCCTCCCAAAGTGCTGGGAGTACAAATGTGAGCCACCAAGCCCAGCCCTAATAGTAGTTTAAAACATTGAGTTACAAGCTATTGTTAGGCTTTCTCTGTATTATGTGACTTTCATTTCATGAATCCATATTTAACAGTTATGTTGCAAAGCCTACTCACATTACCATCTTCTGTGTTCTTTAAGCTTTTAAGATTCTTTGCTCACCAAATTTATTTTCTATCTTCTTTGGTCATAAAAATCTCTATTTTGATGTAGTTATCATTTGCTTAGAGTTCATCTTTTCATTGTTTTCATCAGATACGTTAATACTTGGTTTGTATACTGCCGAACCCTTGCAAGTCCAAAAATGTCTTCATTTTGCCCACATACCTGTCTTAACTGGGTGTAGGTTTCTTAATTTCCCCTTAATAGTTTATAAATTGTCTGTCTTCTACTGTACTAGGTTAGAAATTTGATGTTTGTCTTTTCTTGTAAGAAACCTGTTCTTTTTGTCTGATAGTTTGTAAAATTTTTTCCTGTCCTTGAAATTTAGGATTCTAGGGGATGTGGTTCTTTCTTTTTTGTTTTTTAAATATTCCTCCTTATAATGAAATAAGCTCTTGAAATAAGCATTCAAGCCTTTAACTCAAGAACATTTTATTCTATTATTTATTTAATTACATCTCTGTTTCTTTGTCTTCTCTTGGAACTCATGATTTTATGCTAGGGATTCTGAGCCCTATGTTTCCCTTATGATTTCCATTTCTGTTTTTGCCCTTTGTTATAAGCAATAGGACAATGATTGACCTATTATAGCAAATTTTAGGCTTTTCAACTCTGATTCACAGTAATAAATACATTTCACATAGCAACCCAGTTCACACAAATCTAATCATAACAAAAATTTCATGAAACTGTGTAACCTAACATTTGCGATGCTCTATTTTCTCTTCTAGTTTAGTCTATTCTGTCTTTGTATTTTATTGTACTTAAAAAGAAAAAAGATGCTAGTTGCTGTACACTCAATCAGTGGTTCTCAACCATGGGCAACCTTGTCCCCTAGGGTACGTTTGGCAATATCTGGAGACATTCGATTGTCACAACTGGGGAGGGTGCTACTGGCATCTAGTGTGTAAGAGGCCAGAGATGCTACTAAACATCCTACAATGCACAGGACAGACTCCACAACAAATTGTCTTGTCAAATGTCAGTAGTGTCAAGATTGAGGAACCCTACATTAATTTGATTTTTTTTTTTT
>NW_012154396.1:4669139-4687662 GCF_000956105.1 Propithecus coquereli
AGAAATAAATTTCTATTGTTTATAAGCTACCCAGTTTATGGTATTTTGCTATAGTAGCCCAAAGAGAATATGTAAAGGGTCTTTTTTCAAAAATTTAGTCCACATTTGTTTAGTTTTATCTTTATTATGTAAAGAGTATCTTTAATTTGTTGCCCAATAAAATCTGATTGAACCTTTCATTTCTTAGTCTCTAAAATCAGTGATTCCCCCAACAGACTTTTTCATCCAAGAAATGGATTGAGTGCTTCCTTTTACCAGTTGCTATGCTAAATTCTGAAAATATGAAGATGAGTAAGACTTGTTCCTTTCTTTTAAAGATTTCACAATTTAGTGACAATTTTCTCTTTCTGATCTAAATTGTTTCTTTTCTGGAAGAGTTTGTTTTTTAAAGTAAACTCTAGCTTGTTTCTTTCCATTTTTCAAAGCAGGGCTGATAGGGAAGGAATTCATCTTGTTGCTTGGTGAATCTTAGAGTAAAGAAAGGTTTACTTATTTTCTCATTATTCTGTTTTTCATGAAATTTCAGTTGGGCATCTTTGAGATATTTAGTGAAAAGAAAGCTGATCCACACAGCAGTGTTGAGCCTGATAGGGAACAGGGAATTAACATGTATTGAGGGCCTACACAGTGCCAGGACCTGTGCTGGGTATATCTGTCAGTCTCCTGTAATCCTCATAGCAACAACCAAGTGTGGTAGGCATTATATCAATTTTGCAGTTGTCATCTGAATGGAACTCAGAAAGTTTTAACACCTTGCTCATTGTTGCACAACTAGTAAATTGTTGAGATGGGATTTGAAACTCAGTATGCCTGTGGAGTGCAGGTTCTTTACACTGTACCGTGTTTTCTTCCCATCTTAATACTACTTTATATAGGTCTTTCCTAGGTTTCAGAGCACTTACAGTAACTTTGTGAAGTAGACAGCATTGTCTCTATTTGTATGGGAACGTAAAGCTCAGAGTGATTAAAGGAATTGTTTTATATTTTACAATAAGTAATAGTGCTGAGGTCAGAATCCTTTTTGATCCAGTTTTCTTTCTACTCCATGTCTTTTTACTTACTATCAAGAAGAGTTTTTATTAAACCAAGCCATAGTAGACTATTTATAATTAAAATCTTTGGTCATTTTTAAAAAAAAAAGAAAGAAAAAGATTAAGAACAGTCAGCCACCTGTTCCTACTGGCATAGAACTCAACCAGATGATACCTTGAGATCCCTTCCAACTCTATCATGCTGTGATTCCTCAGGATGTTGATGGATAGAGGCTCATCCTACTAGTAAAAATAACCCTATGGCCTCTTGATCCAGAGGACAGTTAGTAACAAAAAGTTGAATTATCCCCAAGAAAAGACCACAGCCAGAACAAACATAATTAGGAAGGGAAAACAGATGAAAAAGATAAAATATGAAGAGAAATAGGAATTATATATTTGTAAAAGAAAAACAAGTACAACTAAAGAGAAAAGTTTTGAGTCAAAAAGTAGAATAGATGAAAACAAGATTATTTCTTCACATAATGAAAATGAGTATATCAGAAATATCTGAGATATATGAGAGTTCTTACTCATTTAAAGTCAAACATATATCTTCTAAATTTTTGATAAGTTTATATCATTTCCCCAACCAATGTAAGATTATCAATGTAGACGTTTTCTTTTGGGAGTGGAAAACAGTGTTTTGAAACATGCTACATTTTATTGTTTTTGGAGGACACTATATCAGTATGCATATTGAGCAAACACAGGTTCCTCTATGGCCTTCAGTAATTTCAGATGCAGTCTAAATCCTGGAGAATATGCTGAGGTATTATACCATGAAAGTCACATAAGATTATCAAAAGTCTTTTGGTAAAATTAAGTATTAGCTATTATTACATAGGGAAATCATGGACTGAATTAGAACAAGCTATTTTCAAGCATTTTTCTCTTACTACAGATTATTTTTCTACTTTTTTATTTCTTAATATTGCTGTTATACCTCAAAAATGTTAAAATATATTGTTTTAGCCTCCCAAGATAGTATTGACATGTTATTATAAATCTCTTTGAACATTGAGTCCTACTCTGCTCTTAGCCTTTTTCTTTTAAACATGCCTACTTTCATCATTCTTGATGTGCTTTCATAAAGAATTTTTTTTTGCTTTGCTTAAAATCTAGATATGACAACATTGGTGTCTTTATTTTGTCTTCTGCATTAGAAACAAACAATCATATTGCACATAATATGAGAAGTACTATTGCTATTTTGATAACTTGGATTAGATAGTGTTTCTTCTTTTTATGAAGGTTTAACCTGCCAAGACATTCTTTGAATACTGATAATGTTGATGTTCTTGCCAGTATGGTTATGTTAGAAAGAGGTATTTTTCTTCTTTCATCACCATGTTCCTTGAAAGCATATTGAATAATGAGACAGCAAAAGGAAAATAATTTACAAGTGGATTCAGTGAGTTTATTTAAAGTAGATAATATTTGGAGAATTACTAGAGCCATTCCTTAGACGAGCAGTGCAGTTTGCAGCTTTAGTTGTAATAACAGAATCCCTGTGAGAACCTGCTGTATGTATTTTCATTTATAAAGTAGTTATTTCCCAGAATTAGAAGTTTTTCTCAATGTGCTAATATCTGAAACCAATTTAGTATTCTTAACTATTTTATATGAACATGAATAATTTTGTAGACCACTGGTTCAGAACATAATGTTAAATGCGTGATTCCAAATAAGGTCTACTTCTATTGTACATTATAATCAATGATTTTTTTGAAAACTTGGCTTTTCCTAAAATATCATTTGTGGTTTTAAAAATTGTTTTGATTAAATTTTATTTTGATAATTAGAGACCCACTGGTATTGCAATTGGGTGTCATAAATTGGATGTCATTGATATAAGAAAGTTTTAACTATTACAAAAGAGAGACTTAAAAGAGTGACTTCCCTCCTATTCCCACCTCCATGTCACATGAATGTTAAGGCTTATTGGGATCAGTTATTTTGTGTGTTTTTTGGTCTTTGTTATTTTTGAGGTCTGTAAGAATGATGACAGAGCTCTAAAGGGTTGAATATCTCTGATTTCAGTCAGTCTGGGAAGAGGCAGAGCCTTAGCCAGGAAAAGAAACCTAGAACACTGGCTGTGGAGATTTGATAGTGAGTGTAATGGCTCCCTCTCTTCACATATTTTTCTGAGTCTCTAGGAGGATACTCTTTTGTGGTGGTGGCTGAAGATTTGGATTATAAACTGAAGTGATGCCTAATAATCTATATCCCCTACATTCATCATATTCTCTTTGTTCATTTTATCTTTTTTTACCTTTTACTCATTGTTTTGAATGTCCCAGGTTTGTTTCAGCTTTTCTTATGGGGAATCAAGGAAAAGTCTTTCGCCACTCTTAGGCCAGTGTTAAAGGGTCACCTCCCTCTCCCCCAACCCCAACCAGGGTTGTGTAGGCAGTATAATCAAAGAGAGCTTCTAGTTCAGGACTGTGGCTCAAATGCCCCTTCATTATAAAGAAATTATTCTTCCAGTGCCAATCTGGAAAGCTTAGTTGGGTTTTGTTTTTGTTTCTTTTTTAATTAATGAAGGTGGATATCTTTTCAGATATACTTTAAGATTAGCTTAGAGCTGAGCATGGTTTTTTTGTTTTGGGAGGTTTGTTTTCTTTTTACTACTTACAAATTATTGATAAATTTATTAAATGTTTCTCATGTTTTCTTCTTTGTTATATATTAATTTCCTTTTCACCTAAATTCTGTGAAATATAGAAAAGGTAAAGAACACATATATGTCAAATTTTAGTATAGTTGATTTCTGATTTTTATGTTTAACCACACTATTAGAGGAGTCTCTGAAGTCTTCCATTATCCCCCAGCAAGATTTAGTTCTTCTTCAACTGTTCCTGTAGCATTTTTCATATATTTCTGTTATATCATTTTTACTTCGTTGACAGTGATTTGCATTCTGTCTCCCTTATTCAACAGCCTCTTATGGGAAGGAGGGCTGCGTCTAACTTATCTATATTCCCCTTAATACTCACTGCATAGTATAGCATGGAATATTAAATGAATTAGGTAGTGCTAAAGTCAAAATATGTAAATGTATGAAGCACCAGTTTTAAACACTCAGGCCTCTCTCAAAGCTCTTTCATTATATTTATTGATAAAATTCATCTTTGAATTCCCCAGTGACCTCTTAGATTTTTACCAGGTATATTTTCACTTGTATTCATGTATACTAGTGTAGTCTATTTTTTTTCTTGGACATGAAGTACTGAAATGTCTTCATGAGAACTAATCAGGAAATATAAAAATACTTTGCCTGGGTAGGGCAATGGGAGGGAAACACTTTTGACAGGGACACTCTCTAGGAGCTATCGATTTCATGTATTTTGTTTCTACTAACTTAGTCAGATACAACCACATAATTATTCCTTTACTGATCCTCTAACCAAATACATTTCATATGCTTATTATTTATCCTAACACATTTCTCTATTCCAACACTGTAGATTTCTCTTCCGGTCAATAGTACCTGGTAGGGAATCCTGCACGAATCTAGCTTTTTGAGATTAGGCCAGGGAAAGTTGATCAAATGATCTCTAAGTCAACTCTAAAACTCTTTGATTTTTCAGAATGTCTACATATATCTTGAGCACTTTCATTTCCTTACAAAATTGGAATTTCACATTTCCGTCACTTAGAATTTCTGCTAAGATGATTCATATATCAAATTGTAAAATAATGGGGAGATAGAAGGTGCTACAGTAAACATGGGTGTGTAGATGTCTCTTTGACATACTGATTTTTAACCTAAATGCCCATGTACTGATGAATGAAAAAAAGAATATATATGCACGTACACACACACACACACACACACACACACACATACACACACACACACACACAATGGAATACTGTTCAGCCATAAAACAGTGAAATCCCGTCATTTGTGGCAAAACGGATGAGTCTGGAGAATATTATGTTAAGTGAAATAAGCTAAGCACAGAAAGACAAATACCACATGAGCTCACTTATATGTGGAATCTAAAAAAGTTGATTTCATAGAAGTAGAGTATATAATAGTGGTTACGAGACACAGGGTAGGGGAGCAGGAGAGGTTGTTCAATTGGTACAAAGTTACAGTTAGATAAGGAGAATGTTTTTGTGTTCTATGGCACGGTAGGGGGACTATAGCAAGGAACAGTGTATATTTCAAGATAGATAGAAGAGATTATGAATGTCACCACAAAGAAATGATAAATGTTTAAAGTGATGGATAGGGTAATTACTCTGATTTGATTATTATACTATATATATACATGCATTGAAATATCATATTGTACCCCATAAATATGTGCAGTTATTTTGTGTCAATCATAAATAAAATGATTAAATTAAAAAGTTCTAAATACTAGATGACAGAGTTCACTGGTAAACAATTCAATTTACTGTCATAAGGCATCTCAGTGCATCTCTGAAGAAACATTCTCAGATTTAGCTTTTCAACTTGTCTATGTAAACTCCTTGCACTGAGTCACAATGGTAAAAAACATAGCTAAAAAGCATGTTCTAGACACTTGATTACAGAATTCACTGATTGGTAAACAGTTCAATCACTGTGAATTGTAAAGCAGCACAAATGCATCTCTGAAAGAAAAGAAAATGGAAGGTAGTAGGATACCTGAATCTTTACATCTGGAAGGAGCACTGAAAATCTTTCTTGTCCTGCCCCAAATCTTTTAGCAAATAGTGTTTTTAATCCTATCCACTTCCCATTTTATCTTTATGTAACCCCAAGAGTTTGAATGGATTGTCCAGTAACTTGAATGTTAAATATAGTAGAGGATGAACTACAGTTCAAATCTCTTTATTTTTAATATAGTATTCATTCTCTATTACTATGGCTCCCTCACACCTACTAGATGCAGAGCCTTGAATAGGTACTTTGGAAGGGTTATGTGATGGCCTGTGCTCTGAAGGAACTGACAGTGTAAGTGAGGAGATAAGATATGAAAGAATATGAACATTTAAATAGATGAAAAGAGTAATGAAAATGTGATTGTCACATGATATCTATAAATACTGTGGAAATTGAAAGGAAGAAAAGATTACTTCAGGCTAGAATGGTCAGGGAAAACTTCATGGTGGATGGTGTGTTGATCTTGGTCTTAAAGGATAAGTGTTTAACAAGTGTCTTGGCTGGGGTGGAGCTGATGCTCAGATATATATATATGTTAGCATGTGGAGATAGGTCTTTCCCCATCACAAAAGTTCTTACTTGCTCTGAACAGATAAAACATCATTTCAGGCCAGGTGCGGTGGCTTACACCTGTAAGCATAGCACTCAGAAGGCTGAGGCGGGAGGATTTCTTGAAGCCAGGAGTTTGAGACCAGCCTGAGCAAGAGCAAGACTGCCTCTCTACAAAAAAATAGAAAAGTTAGCCAGGTGTGGTGGCACATGCCTGTAGTCCCAGCTATTTGGGAGGCTGAGGCAGAGGAGGATCGCTTGAGCCCAAGAATCTGAAGTTGCAGTGAGCCATGATGATGCCACTGCACTCTAGCCCAGGCCACAAAATAAGAACCTGTCTCAAAAAAACAAAACAAAAGCCAACATTATTTTAGCTTTTGTGAAATGTTTGAGAGAAATTAGTCACACCCGTGATTTGACTAACGCCTAGACTTAGGGGAATAAAAAACACTCTTCACAATTGGGATTCAATTCTATACTAAATATCAGATGGTGAGGTAGGAGAGGCACAATAGAATCTTTGACAGAAATTCTTATGAGTGAGAGAAATTCTCTGACGATGGACAGAAAGTACGATTTCTTCCTACGCTTCCATTAATAGTGGTCAGATGAGAGTACAGAGTAGTGGGGAGTAAGACCACCTCTATGTAGATCTCCATTAATAGGGATCAGTAGGAAGCCTTTGCTCTCAGAACAAGACCATCCCTCTCTCCTCCGTGCCTCTTTCTGCAAGTGTCATATGGGATTCCCAGAACTCCATAATCCTGGCAAAACCTCTCCAACCTTCTCCTTAAAAGTCAGAATCTCGAAACTGCTTCAGGGCTATCAGGACTAATCTCACTATATTTTTATTCCTGTTTATGTTAGCCAACACAAGCCCTGGGTCTCTCAAATCATCTGTTATCACCCTGGACTCTTATACAAATCATTGCTATTTCTAACTCTGTTTTTCACACATCCCTATCTCCTGAAACACACCCATTTCATGGTCTGATGGTCAGTAATAAGTAAAGTTTCCTATGTCCTTATTAGTCTTTCCTTTGATCACCTTCTTGCTCTAGCGGAAATCTGGCTCTCCCTGTGTGTTAGTCTGTTTTGCATTGCTATAAAGGAAATACCCGAGGCTGGGTAATTTATAAAGAAAAGAGGTTTGTTTGGCATGGTTCTGCAGACTGTACACTTCTGGTGAGGGTCTCAGGGAGCTTCCAATCAAGGCGAAAGGCAAAGGGGGAACAAGGGTGTCACATGGTGAGAGAAGGAGCAAGAGATAGAGGAGGTGGTGCCAGACTCCTTTAAACAACCAGCTCTCCTATGAACTGAGAAAGGGAGAACTCATTATTGCAGGGAGGGCACCAAGCCATTCATGAGGGACCCACGCCCATAACCCTAACTTCTCCCACCAGGCCCCACCTCCAACATTGGGGATCAGATTTCAGCATGAGATTTGGAGGGGCCAAACATCCAAGCCATATGACCTTGTATCCCTTACAGCTTTTTCTGGTGGGGACTGATTTCTCTCATCTACTCTTCCCATCACTATGTCTCATTGCTACTTCCAGACCATTTTTTCCCCTCTCTAGAGACTCCATTCAGCTTTGAATCTCATGTCTTTAGCTTCCAAGATCACTATTGTTCAGTGATTTCAGTGTCTACATAGGTAGCCCTTCCTAGCTTCTCAGATCTTTTACTTCCTCTCCTTCAGGGATCTCATTCTCCACCCTACCTAAGGCATTTATTCCTGTGGCTATGCCATAGACCTTGTGACTGCCAAATCTGCATGTATATTCTGTAATTTTCTTGTTAAGTATTCCATCTCTGACACCACCTGCTGTCTCTCTTACTCCCTCCAACAATCCTCAGACTCTTTTGGACCTGTGATCCATTGATTCTCCTGCCTTTTAACTGTGCCTTGTCCCCTGATGTCCTTAGTTCTCTCTTTCCTCTGCTTAAATTCTATGGTCCATCATTATTATCCATCTCTTCATTTTCTCAGTACTTAACCAGTACAGCTGAAGGTAGTGGAAGAAAACACACACCCACTTTAAATTAATGGTGGCTAATCTTCATGCTGCCTGGTAGCTGTACTGTTTCTCGAGTCCATTTTCTCTCTTGGTTTCCTATATCAGTGCTTTAAACAAACTTTAATGTGCATACAGATCACCAGGGGATCTTGTTGAAAATGCAGGTTCTGATTCAGTAGGTCAGGGAGAGCCTGAGATTCCGCATTTCCAACAAGCCTTCAGGAGATGCAGTTGCTGCTGGTCTATGGACCACACTTTGAGTTGCAAGGTCCTGAATGACTATTTCATGTCTGTTTTCCTCATGCATCCAGTACCTTTTCCCCCATCTTAACTCTTACCTGAAGATCTTGCTTCCCAGTGTAGTGAGACAGTTAAGAACTGCCGCAAGCTATCCACCTGTCTGCAGTTGTGCCCAGTCAGCCCTCCCTTCTGTTATAGTAGATACACTTTCCATAATCCTAGGAAAGGCCAATTCCTCCACGTAGGCAAAACTTCTTGAAATAGTTGTCTGTATTCATTGTCTCCAATTACTCTCCTTCCATTCTCTCTTGAACCCATTTTAGTCAGGCTTTTATTCCCTACCGTTCCACCAAAAATTCTTTTAGCAAGGTCACTGTTGACCTCCAAATTTGTAAATCCAGTGGTATTTCCCAGTCCTTATCTTAGTATCTGGTACAGTTGATATCCCCAACTTTGAAACACTTTTTCACTTGGCTTTGTGGTCAAAACACCCTCTTACTTTTCTTTCTGCCTTCCTGGGCATTTGTTATCAGTCTCCTAGTTCTACCTTATCTCCCTAACTTCCAAACATTCAGTGTCTCAGGGCTCGTATTTTTATTCATTTTCTGGGTGTGTTTATTCAGTCTCATGACTTTAGATACCAGTTATATATTAACAACTCCTAAATTTTTTCTCTATTCTGTAATTCTTCCCTGAACTGCAGGCTCATGGATCCAGTACCACCCCAATATCTCTCTTTGAATATCTATTAATAGGCTCCTTATATTTAACATGTTATAAACCGAGGTTCATATCTTCCCTCCCAGACTCTTGTTCTTTCTGTATCCTTCCCCATCTGTATACAAAAACTCTTGTTTTTCCAGTTGGCAAACCAAAAGCCTTAGGGTTATCGTTGGGTACTGATTCTCTCATGCTCTAATCTGATTCAAGAGTAAATTCTGTAGGTCTACCTTCAAAATATGTCTAACTACTATATTTACAAAATACCTTTTGTAAATATCTACTTTTCACCGTGTCTATGACTACCACAGAAAGATGGCAAAGCAGCAAGTATCCTTTCTCATACTGAAGATACTTTCCTTCTCTTTTGGTTGAGAGACCTAAAAAGTGACAAAAGAGGGAGGGCTGAGTTTGGCCATTTGGCAGGTAGGTGTTATTAATTCAGTAGAGTAAGAATAATCTGTAAACATGATCTCATCTAGGATCCCCAGGTGGGTTGTAGGGTGATTCTATTACAATAGAATTTGCTAGTGTGGATAAATGGATCAAAATTGTTCTAAGCAGAGAAATACTATAAACATATAAGACAGGAAAGTGGAGAGCACATTAGAGACAGTGAATAAGTTGATTTAGATAAATTGATATTTTATATAAGGAAATAAGAGGAAGATAAGTCCAGAAAGATAATCTGAGGCTAGATTGTAAAGGTTCTTAAATGCTAGACTGAATTTCTTTTTTAAGTTGGGAGCCGTTAAAACCTTTTGAATAGGCAAATGACCAGATCAAGATGCTACCTCTGACAGTTTGGCAGTAGTCTGCAGGGAGGAGTTACGAAGCTGTTAAAAAATTCTAGGCTCTAAGGGCCTGAATTAGGATAAACATTGGGCATGGAAAGCAAAAGTATCCGTGATAGCTATTATAAGGAAGAATCAATGGGACTAGTTGACTGGCTGCTTGTAGAACATAAAGAACGGAAAAGGTTTGAAGATACCTGATTTACTTAACTTACATGCCTAGGAAAATAATAATAACTACATCCTTTTTTAAATCCCTGGATATGTACATCTGACTTTCTCCTTTAATACATAGCTACTTTCATGAATTACACTGACATGATTTTTAGTTCACTCCAAAAAAAAACTTCTAGACACAAAACTTTTAAAGTAAAATTGTTGCCACACCAATAGAGAGTTGTTAACTAGTCAATTTAGAGAGAAAAGCTAATCAACTCTAGGCTGGATATTATTCATTAGTCTTAAAATTTGTCACTTGTTTAAAAAAAAAAGGCTCAGAAATGGAAGAATAAAGAACCAAATTGTTGGAACAGTTGCCTGAACAAAATAGAAAGTATGGGAAAGGAAATACCATCAGGTAGGTAAGTAACAGGGAGCCAGCTGATGGGAGTGTGGATTTGGTCTTAATCTGAAGAACAACTGAAGAACCATGTGGAGGTTGGAGTTGGAATGCAGAAGAGACTGTTGGGGTAGCTTCATTTTGCATGAGTTATGAAGAAGTAAGAGCAGGTCCAGAGAAGAAAGGTTTCATGAAAAACAAAATAATAGATGAGGTGTTCTATTAAATGAGAATAAAGGCTGTAATCAAATACTGTATTGTTACAAACCAATAGCAGCTCGATTTGCAAGTAACTATTTCTACAAAATTGAACGTGGTAGGAATTAGCAATTGCTTCAGCATTACAAGATTAAATTTTCCTTTATCTGCTACAGTTAGAAAGTGCTTCCAATCCTAAATATCTTTAATTATGAAAAAATTATTACTATAGGACTTTCAGAGACACCAGTTTTCTTTTCATCCTTAGGAAGGACTTACTGAGCTACATATCAAAAAAATAGACTCTAGAGTTAGACAAGCATAGTTTCAAATTCCGACCTTATGTATTCACACTAACTGCCTTATGTTACCTGTTAGGGCTCAATTCCTTCTTCATTTTTAAAATAGAATAATAGTACCTACCTTACAGAGTAAGGTTTTTAAGTGAGAGTAAACATTCTTAGCACAGTGCCTGCTACATAAGTACTCAGTAAACATTAATTGCTAATGTTAATGTGAATATTATTAACATACGTTTAGATTCAAAAAAGATCATTAGAGGAGTTGGACTTGAAACTGGTTCTTGAGAAAGGCTAGGTGGGCAAAGGCATTCAAGGCAGGGAGAACAGTATGTGCAATGTCAAGAAGTCATCAGATGTCAGAGAAAGTTGGTCTGAGAGGAGATGAGGCTGGAAAGGTTGCTTGGGGCCAGATTCTGAAGGATCTTGTGTACCTTACATGGGAATGTGGACTTCTTACGAAATGGTCAAAAGGGAACCAAATGAGGAGTTTCAGTAAGAGACTAACAAAATAAGATAATTCTCATGACAGTTGGAGGATGGATCAAATTATGTTTAGTATTTGTGTAAGACTGTGGAAGCTGATTTAGGTGTGTGGATATTTGCACAGGGCATGGATAAGAGGCTCTAGATAAGAAAAACATTTCTGATATAGCTAAGACAGGCTTTGTTTACCTATTGGAAGTAATCTTTCTTGTTTTTAAAGACTGTAAAGAAATGTATCTCTACAGTCTCCCTTTGAAAGTAGTGCAAAAGGCTGGGCACAGTAGCTTAGAGCTGTAATCCTAGCACTTTGGGAGGGTGAGGTGGGAAGATCACTTGAGCCCAGGAGTTCCAGACTAGTCTGAGCAAGAGCGAGACCCTGTCTCTACAAAAAATAGAAAAATTAGCTGGATGTGGTAGCACACGCCTATAGTCCCAGCTAGCTACTCGAGAGGCTGAGGCTGGTGGACCCCTTGAGCCCAGAAGTTTGAGGTTGCAGTAAGTTATAATGACACCACTGCACTCTAGTCTGGGTGACAGAACAAGACCCTATCTCAAAAAAAAAAAAAAAAAATACATATATATGTGTGTGTATTATATATGCAAAGATTAACTGTGTGCCTTTAAATTTTTATTATTTAACTTTTAATAGCTCCTACCATTATGGTTCAAAAACCAAAAAATATGAAAGGGTAGAATGAAAAAGTTACTTTCATCTTTGTCTCTCATCTACCTAGCTTCTATAAACCACCCCTTCCTTAGATAAAATGTCTATTATCAATTTCTCTGTAACCCTCAGGAAAAATAATTATGCAAGTTCTATTGCAAAAAAAGAATATAAGAAAATAAGAAATATTTAGGTAGAGTAATAGTAAATATAAAAGATTTTAGAACTCAGAATTGTGCTGAATAAATTTTGCCAAGATAAAATCATTTTTGAAAGTCTGAGACTGGTTAGCGATAATCAGATCATATTAATGTTTATTATGTTAGTAGAATGTGGTATTCTTTTAACAATAGTATTGATATTGTGATGGAATAATCCATAATTTTATGCTGAATTAGCAATGTCTTACTAGTAAGCTGCTATAGCTAATGTTATTGCCATATTGCCAGTGTGGAAAAAAATTGCCCTTTTTTATATTGTGTTTGTGCCTCTGCCCTTTTCTGAACCGGATTCGGTACAAATACACACCCAGGAGTCAATAGCCGTAGATGCATATCTAATTGTATTAACTTTTAAGATGTTGGAAATAGTTAAAACTTCTGACTTTTAAGAAATTGTGAGTTTAGTACCTCTATGCATATAATGTTCAAGAAAAGTTTGGTTGCATTCTAGAGTAATAATGTGTACTCTATTTCATATTGTAGGAGTTGTCTTTGCTCAGGCAACCTCATTGCATTTTTCAGTTAATTGTGCATCATCTGTGTGAACCTACTTTTCTCTATCACAAATTGCCTTTACAGTGAGATTTAAAAATTAAATAGTGAGTATACTCAACTAACTTCATTTTCTTCAAATGATATATATCAGCTAGTTAGGAATAGGGGAAAGATATATTTGGCTAACTTCAATCAAACCTGAGATGGTGTGCTTGTAATAATATATTTTTGATTGAGGTGTTTTTGCACCGTCATCATACTGACTAGAGTCAGATTCTTGGCACATCTAGATGCTCCAACTTTGTGTGACCTAGATAGAAAACATATGGAGGTTTGTGTGTATTTTTAGCACATGTTAAGCTTTTGGCCTAAGAGCAAGATTTATGAAAAACTTCAAGAAGTGAGAAGAAAACTTGTTTTTGAAAATAATACAGAATTAATGAAATGGTGGAGAAAGCAAACTAAAAGCTATTTTCTAAAGAAAATGTAATGAAAAAATTTAGTTTCTTCTGGATTCCCAATTTTATCACTTTTTATAGTTTAGTTCTTTGATGATGAATCTCGTTTTGAAAATGAATCTTAATTGCCTAATAGTGAAGATTTTACTTATTGGCAGACCTCTTTATCATTTATTGTTAGCACAAGTATAACTAGTTTAGAAAATGCTCCTAAATTAGCCCCCTTGATCTGATGCAATAATTGCCTAGTGCGAAATAATGCTCCCAGACTCCTAGCAGTGTTTACTTTGAAATAAAATCACATTGCATAGTTCTCATGTTTCACAGCTTTTCTAGAACCCATTTCCTGAAGTGATCTTTTTACAGTTCTGTATACTAACTATTCAGCAGGTCAGGCAGTGAAATAGCATCCTGGCATTAATCAGCAACTAAGATTTATATCTGTAACTAAGGCATCACTCTGATATAAACTAAGATAAACAATATTATTTACATTAGTGGTATCACAGGCTTTATAGCTATATTCAGTACAGGAATTAAAAAATTTTTTTTGACTGCTTTATTTTAGATATATGTCAATATCAGAGAGCTAGCATTGCTTTAAAGAGGTACACTTCATGAATAAATTTTTATTTCTCAACTATTCCTCATTATAAGGAACTTCTGATGGGAAGTATGAAGGAAGGAATATTTCAATCCCATATAGTTGGGATTATTCAGAACCTTATCTGCTTTCTGTTATTTTGAATATTGTTCCTGAAATCACTAGCTATTGGCTAGCTTAAAACAATGGCTATACCAGCAGAAGCCAGCACTTATTTTCCTTTTTACAGGCTTAAGTGCATAGGCATACAAAGACTATGGTCTGGCAGTTCCTCAAAAAAATTAAAGTTACCATGTGACCCAGTAGTTGCACTCCTAGGTATATACTCAATAGAAATGAAAACTTAATGTCCACACAAAAACTAGTATGCGATTGTTTATAGCAGCATCATTCATAATAGCCAAAAAGTAGAAACAAAAATGTCCATCAGCTGATGAAAGGATAACTCAAATATATATCTATACAGAAGAATATTATTCAGCCATTTAAAAGGAATGAGAGGTGAGTGCAGTGGCTCACGCCTGTAAGTTCAGCACTTGGGAGGGAGGCCATGGCAGGAGGATTGCTTGAGGCCAGGAGTTCCAGACTAGGCTGAGCACCATAGTAACACCTTGTCTCTACAAAAAAAAAAAAAAAAAAGCAAAATTAGCCAGGCATGGTCGTGTGCACCTGTAGTCCCAGCTAGTTGGGAGGCTGAGGCAGGAGGATCACTTGAGCCTGGGAGTTTGAGGTTGTAATGAGCTATGATGATGCCACTGCACTCCAACCTGGGTGACAGAGTGAGACCCTGCCTTAAAAAAAAAAAAAAGAAAAAAACCTTAAGACAAATTAAATTTAATGGTTTAATTGAGCGAAGAATGATTCACAAATTGGGCAGCTCCCAGAACCAGAATAGGTTCAGAGCAACTCTGGGGCTGCCACAAGGTTGGATAGTATTTATGGACAAAAAGAGGAAACTGACATACAAAAAACAGAAATGAGGTACTAAAATAGCTGAATTGGTTACAGCTCTTTGTTTGCCTTACTTGTGATGGCTGCCTATGATTGGCCAAAACTTTGTGATTGGTACAAGAGTAGGTTACAGTTCACTATGTATAGAGAAGCCTTTAAGCTGAATTTAAAATATGTAAGGAGACAACTTTAAGCTAATTTTTTTTTCTTTTTGAAGAGACGGGGTCTTGCTCTGTCACTCAGGCTGGAGTGCATAGCTCACTGTAACCTCCAACTCTTGGGCTCAAGCTGTCCTGCCTCAGCCTCCCAAGTAACTGGGACTACAGGCACACACCACCATGTTTGTTTGTTTTAGAGATGGGGTCTTGCCATGTTGCTCAGGCTAGTTTCTAACTCTTGGCCTCAAGCAGTCTTCCTGCCGTGGCCACCCAAAGTGCTAGGATTACCAGGAGGAGCCACTGTTTTTTTGTTTTTTTAATTTTTTAGAAACTGAGTCTTGCTGTGTTTCCCATGCTGGTCTTGAACTCCTGGCCTTAAACAATCCTCCTGCCTAGGCCTCCCAAAGCACTGGGATTACAGGCGTCAGCCACCACACCTGGCCTCAAGCCACTAAGTTTAATATACTCTGTGTCCTATTTCTAATACAGATCACTTTCAAAGCAACAGAGAGCAAAAAGTTGAAATTTAAGATGGAAGAATACTTGAATTTTTTTTTTAGTTCTGCCATTTTGCTGTGTATTTTGTGACTGTATGAATATTAATACAGATTATTGGAAATTTAGAAGTCCTTAGGTATAGGATCTGCATAATAAGATTAAGGTTGTTACCAAGAATTACATTCTCAAAAATATTCTTTCTTTTAGATGCTAGGATAGTAGCTCTCAATCTTTTAGGACTTTACTATTCTGGTGCAGTTTCTTGGATTTGGGGACCCAATTTTACTCCTTGCCCTTCTTGTAAAGGCAAATTATTTTTTTGAATAGGTCAAAAAATTAGTTTTCTGAATTCTCTAATTACCCTCAAGGTGGTTGTAGATTACATAGCTTATCACATGGCCGTGGAGGATAATCATACATGAAAAATGCATTTGTTAGTCATACCCTTTATTTTTTAGAGTTCCCAATTAGGGTCTGGAATTTGTTCTAAATTATTGCTGTTTTTGACTCTAGAGGAGAGAAATGTTGGCAAAGTAAAAAGAGTGAGAGGTTTAAAGCTGGAAAGACGGGGTATAAATCTTAGTTCCATAACATATCTGTGTTTCTTTGGGCGAATCAATTTCCTTGAGCTTCAGTTTCCTCATTTGTAAAATGACGTAATAATACCTACCTGAAATGGTTGTGAAAATAAACAGTAGTACCTAACAAGCAGAAAGTTCTTTATAAATTTGTAGCTCCTATCTGATTATTATCAATTAAACTCTGGGAATAGGTAAAAGGTCTTCCTGTTACACTAAATTTTAAGTAATAGTTATACTATCTCTATTTTCCCAAACAGGTTGCTTTTTGTGATCCTAAAAACAATATGGTTTTCAGATGACACAGATTAGCAAGCAAAGTCAATAATTATTGCTGCCTTGTCCAGGAGAACGCATCAGTTATTCCCAGTGTGCCAATTAGGGAACAACATGAGTCTATTTACTTCACCTTTCATTTTATTATACATAATACAATTAGTACTTCTTCCAGTTTGTTCCTGGTTATTGTTAAAGAATACCTTTGGCCAGAATCCTTGGGTCCAGTCTCCTTTGTCACTCTTTCTAAAAGACTTCTGCCTTTTTTAGACTTTACAGAGACAGCTATAGAAACCAACTTCATTGCTTGTCATAGTGGCCAAAAAATGCAATTTCACACATGTGGAATGGGAAGCAGAATTTTATTACTCAGTTTTATCAGCTTGGTTCACTGAGAACTCCCTTTTTTGATGCAAGTACGGTCTTTTTGGACTTTTCTGAACAATATAGACAATGAGAGACCACCTCAACTGGGTGCTACCTGGCAATTCTTCTATTTTTTTTTGCCAGTGTCCAACAAGGGCTATTTTAAATCTTCTCCACAATCGTTAAATATTTACATCACTGTCTTTTCATTTTTGGCAAAAGATCTCCTTTCTACATTACTGAACAAAGAGGGACTTTTCCGAGCCTTTAGCCATTGGGTCTATAAACCTCCTTGCTAGAGTACCGCTTCCTACTTCCTGGTCAAGTATGTTGTATTCCTGCCTCCAGTTTTTCCCTATCTGCTTGCACTTCACAGCCAGACTTTCTAAAAGAGCTGTCTAGGTTCACTTTTTTTATATCCTCCCTATAGTCACTATCCAGATTACTGAAATGTGGCTCCATTTACTGCTGGAAGTGCTCTCACCCTCCTGATTGCTAAATCCAGTAGCCATCTCTCTGTTCTTCTCTTGCTCTCTCTTGACAGGGGACACATATGATTGCTTCTTTCTTTAAAAACTTTCTGTTCTGTGTACCACTTTCCTGCTGCTCTTCTTACCTCTGTGGCCATCCTTTTTAGTTCCTCTTCTTCCTTTGCCTGCGCTTTGAATGTTGTTGATATTAATGTTTTCTTCTAAGCCCCTTGCACATTTTCCTCAGGACCGAGGAGGTGCTGAGTGAATATTTGTTGAATGAATGAATTGTATTTGTACTGATGATTTCTCAAGGGATTTGATTATAATTGGACCTTGTTAACTGAAAAAATTACAGTATACTAAACCTGATTATGTACTTGACAGCCAAACTTTGGTCCAGTCTTTCCGGACCATGATTCTCATAATCTAGCATACTACAAATACACATTGAAAAAAATCTAAGCTTGTTTCAACTTTTATGTTTATGAGATTCAGTTATTGTTTTGTGAGTTCTCTGTATATAAAAGATAATTAAAAGGTAATTTTAAAGAGCATGCTTTTTCTAAAATTTTTATACCTGTTTATTTACAAAAATCCTGTAGCATAGCTGTTCATTCTCAATAAAATAGTAATACCTTACTTGGAGTAACAATTTTCAGCATACACAGAAGTATGTATTCTGAAGGTTAGGATTAGAGGGAAGAGAATTAATATTTAATAAAATTGTTTTATGCCAGGCACTGGCCTATGTGCTGTCTACATTATGTAATTTCATCTTCCAACAACTCTAAGAAAGAAATAGTCATCTTGTAAAGAGGAGAAAACTGAGGTAAAGAGACATTAAGTCATTATACACTGCAAACTATACAGCTTCTAAAATTCAGGAGCAGAGTTTATTCTGTCAGACTTTATAGCCTATGAAACTCTTCTAAATGATATTTAAAATTTAAGCTGAGAATGAATGCTAAATATAGAAATAATGAGTTCTTCAGTTTAGTAAATGTAAATTGTGTTAAAAGTTGTCTGTGTCATTTTGTCCCCAGGCAGTTATTTGGCAGAAAACTAGAGTATCGGATCACAAGATGGCTCTCATGTCAGTTTTGGGGACTGCCATTATGGGCAATATGGAATCCTTTCAGTACCACTCCGAAGAATCTCAGGTATACAACAAAAATGTTCTTTAATGATTCTGATTTGCTAAAGAAGCCGTTAAAATATTTC
>NW_012154396.1:4690287-4691762 GCF_000956105.1 Propithecus coquereli
ATCATAGCTCACTGCAACCTCAAACTCCTGGGCTCAAACGATCCTCCTGCCTCAGCCTCCCAAGTAGTTGGTACTACAGGGGCGCGCCACCACACCCAGCTAATATTTCTATTTTTTGTAGAGACGGGGTCTTAAATTCCTGAGCTCAAGCGATCCTCCTTCCTTAGCCTCCCAGAGTGTTAGGATTACAGGTCTGAGACGCTGTGCCTGTCCAAAGAATTTTTTCGACCATCAACTTTATTTTTATAAAAGAACCTACAAGATACAAGCAAGCATATTTCAAGATATCATCATGCCGTTTTAAGCTATTGTCATCGTATTCCACAACTTCTAAGATAGAGCCATAATTTAATATTTATTTCTGAGAGACATATACCTGATGCTGAAAATTGTGCCTTGAAAGACTCACAGCTCTAGAAGAGTCCTTTTCTTTATTGTTGTTTATCTGCTGACTTTATACCCAAAAGCTTTCTGGAGTTTTGCTAGGCAGTGGCTTCTCTGTTCTACTCTTCTCTTTTTTCATTGTTTGTTGAAATCTCTTCTGCTACTGATTCCCCTCATATTCTCTTTGCAGTATTGAGTTCTTAATTATTGATTATCAATTTATTAGTCTTAGATGAGAGCTTGAACTCAGTTAATGATTGAGAATGATCATCTAACCAAATCCCTCTTCTGTTCTTGCATGGTGTGTCTACACATGTTGCCACCAGCTACCCATCACCATTCCATGCTTTCTGGGCTTATAAGATTGAAGACTTGTCCTATATCCGAGTTTCTTTGAGCCCCTTCTCATTCCTGGCCAAAAGCAATCTTAAGTTGTTTTCTAACTGCTAGTGGTTGTCACCACTAACCTCACGTCCACCCTCATTACATACCTTTAAGTTGTGCAACTTGGTCATCAAGGCCCCCTTCACTGGACTGGGGTGACAGATCCATTGGCCATTAGGTCCCTTGGGTATAGAGAATCTTTATATATGTCTTCCCATAATGTGAGGGTTCCTTTTTTTTTTAATCTACAGGGACCCTACATGGGAACAATATCCTAATATGGAGGGTGGTCTCAACTGGACCACTGCTCTGGTGGCTTTTGTTAGGCATTTCCCAGTGTGGCTTTGTTGGCTTGATGAAGCTCCTCAAGTTATCTTTCTTGACATCTGTCTTCTCTCGGGTATTTTTATCTCTTCATTATTCCATGCTGAGTTCTGAGTGAATTCCTCAGTACTGGCTGATTTTTATTCCCAAAACTATATATTTTGTTTCTAGGATTCAGAATGTGTTTATTTTCATATTCTTCTCTTCTAAACTTGATTTAAAGTTATCAATTTTATTTTCCTTCTTTTTTTTAATAGATGCTATTTATTTTTTAAAAACCATATTATACATACTAATTTCAAAGTTTTTTTCATATTGCTCTATCATTTCTATTTTCCTGAGACAAAATTCTCTCATCCTTTGTAATTTTATATGCTTTGAAA
>NW_012154396.1:4691812-4693440 GCF_000956105.1 Propithecus coquereli
TTTTTCAATTTAGAATCTTATTTATTTACTTTCTACTATGAAAAAAAGAAAAAGAGTTGAGCTTGCTTATCCTTTTTTTCCCTTCCCCATCCTAAATATATACCCCTACTGTCTTTTCTTGCTTTATCAGCTTTACATAGTGCTTTTTGACTTCAGTAATACTACTGGCTGAGGTTAACACTCCCCCTCTTCCTCTTACTTGCTTTTTCCTCTTTCAATCTTGTTAACAATACTTTTATATTATCAAACTTAATATATTTTCTTATGTAACCATTTTTAAAGTCTTACATCTTTTGTCTGAAGATTGACTCTGAAAGTGGAAAACTTACATGGAGTGTACATTATTATGACTGTAAGTAATCTTTATTGCAAAGCTCAGTATTGTGCTAGGATTTCATTTCGTAAGGATCCAGTGTGATGTCTTTATGCCATACAAATGAGAATATTCCTAGTGTCCTGATTAAATGGAATCTTCTTTCTTGTATTCCCTTCAATGACTCAAAATTTATCGTGTTTTTCTTTGCTTTGTACATGAACTATTTTATGTAGGGTTTTGGGGTTTTTTTCCTTTTTCTGGGATTTCCGAAAGTTTTTTTTCTCCCCTCCCTTTTTTTAGGTGAAGAAGTTTTCTTCATTATATCAGGAATAAAATCTAACTTTTTTAGTCATTCTAGCTATGCTGGTAGTCTGTTCCATTCCTTTTTTTTGGATCACCTTTCTTAGGTTGAAAATTCCATCTTTTTGAAGTCTTTGTACTTAGAACCCACTTATTTGATTGCATATTAGACCTTCTGCACAACTCTCATGCTGGGATTTCTTTCATAGGAATACTGGTTGGTTCCATTATTTCTTATATTCCATGCCTTCCTCTTTGTTGGAATTCACACTCCTTTTTCTGAGGTACATCTTTAAGTAACTTTCACAGAAAGGGGACATGAGACATAAATTTTCACATCTGAGAATGACTTCATTTTGCACTTTGTCTTGTTGATAGTCTGGTAGATGTAGACTTACAGACTGAAGATAATTTTTCTTTAGAACTTCGAAGACTATTGAGTATTTTTGACCATCCATTTTTGCTGGTGGGAAGATTAATGCATTCCGGTTCTTTCTTTCTCTGATATGTTTTTTTCTATCTGAAAGTTCTTTAGGATCTTTCCTTCATTTTTGTTCTTAAATTTTGCAAGGGTGTGTCTAGGTGTGTGTCTGTTATCATTCATTTGTTTATCATGCTGAGCACTTGATGTGTACCTTTTGAATCTGAAGACTTGTTTCTTTCTTAGCCCTGTTACATACTTCCATCCATTATCACTTTGATCATTTTGGGGTTTTTTGTGAGACAGAATCTTACTCTGTCACCCGAGCTAGAGTGCTGTGGTGTCAGCCTATCTCATGGTAACCTCAAACTCCTGGGCTCAAGCGATACTCCTGCCTCAGCCTCCCAAGTAGCTGGGACTACAGGCGCGTGCCACCACGCTTGGCTAATTTTTTCTATTTTTAGTAGAGACAGGGGGTCTCGCTCTTGCTCAGGCTGATCTTGAACTCCTGACCTCAAGTGATCCTCCCACCTTGGCCTTCCAGAATGCTAGGATTATAGGTGAGAGCCACCATGCCTGGCCTCTTTTTTT
>NW_012154396.1:4695485-4699786 GCF_000956105.1 Propithecus coquereli
TCATCCTTTGTAATTTTATATGCTTTGAAATTTTAATTTGCAAAATCATCTCAAATACAGGTTTATTGTTTTTGTTGCCTGCTTTTTCCTCTCCTCACCTTTCTTCCCCTCCATTCCCATAGCTCGGCAGATATCCGCCTCCGCAAACTCAGTTCAAAACCAGGTGCCTCTCATCCTGCCAAGATTTTACAGACCCCTTTTCCTACCCAGCTTGGCTTAGCCTTATTCTTGGTTTTGGAGTTGTCTCTGTACTTTCTTGTGACTCTGGCAGGCATCTCCAGACACTGGTCATGGTATTTTTAAATATCTTTTTTGGAGGGGAGGTGCTATATGAACCTCCTATTTTGAATGGAAAGACTGATTTCAATCCCCTACCTTGTATGGGTTGTTTTCGGTCCTTATTTCCATACCAGAATTTAATTTCCGGCTGACACATCTTGTTTCTGATCCTAGAGCACATAGGGCTTTTGACTTTAGCCATCACTCCCTGTTACATGTTTTGAAATCACAACTTCTTTGTCTGTCTTACTTTTATGTGGTTAGGTCTTTTGAAATTTTTTTAAAAATTGATTTTATCTGTCACTGCTATATGTATTTCAGTTGGAATGGAGGAGGAGAAGGGAATTTCCACATGAGCTTGTTCCATTATCCTGACCAGAAGTACTTAAATTATTACTTTAGAAATGTAACTTTGTGATGTTATAGAGGTTTACTGAAAGAAAAGAAAGATTAGTGTTAAGAGACCAGTCAGGATTACCTCATTATAATCACGGTAGAGAAGAGGAGATGATTTGACAGACTGAGTAGATGGCAGGGTTCTTTATAATGGCAAAAGAATAATAGGAGGAGCCTGTTGGACAGCAGGGTAGAAGTAGGCTCCTACTTGTTTTATAAAATTTTGAATATAGTGAGATTGAGAATATTTTTGTGACAGCCAGTTGAAGATAGTAAGCATTTGGAGGTGAAAGAAATAGAAGCTATTAATATATGCATATATCTTAGCATCACTGGTATATGGGTAGTTGTTGAAACTACAGACGGGAATAAAATTATTTATAGAGAATAATTAGAAAGTAAAAAAAGCCCTGATGGTAGTATTCAGGGGGGCTGTCGTCATTTATCAAGGCTAAGGAGAAGGAGGGGAACCAGCAAACCAGACTAAAAAGGAAGTGTCGTAGGGGAAGCAGAAAGACCAAAAGAGAAGATTGAAATAGATTCATGCAGTGGACTGCTTCCCAAAGGAGAGAGTTGTCGTTGGTGTCAGGGGCGGCAGAAAGTTAAATAAGAGGACTGAGTAGTATCCTTTGGAGTTGGCCTTTGAGGTAGAAGCCTGCTTATAGAGAGTTGGAGATGAAAGGAAGAAGAGAGGGAGGCCTGTAGTTGAGAAGCAATCAGAAGAGAAGTATTTGTATTTTGCCTTTGATTTTTGTTTTGCTTTTTAGATTGAGGAATACTGGGGTACAGAATCTTGTAGAATCTATTTCTAATTTTTAATTTTGTCGCACTTATTTGGTGTCTAATGTTCTTTTTCCATGAGTTAGTTTGATTTTTATAAGACTTTGCTGTTTTATTTTACTTTTCTATATAACTTAAACATAGTTTGTTAGTTTTTAAGATGATCCTAAATCATTTTTAAAGTTCAGTATCTGGAAGTAATAGTAATTATTCAATGGCCAACTAAGACGGTGTGAAAGGAACACTAGCAGTGTTATATATTTCTTCTTCATTTTATTCTTTATTCTTGTCCTATTCAGGGTAGACTTTTTTTTAATCCACAAACCCAGTAAGTCTTTCAGAGGCTAAATAGGCTTTGCCTGATGCTCAGCAGGTGCTTTAAGAAGGGTCTCATGTTACCTGGTAAATAATACAACCATTTATAAATGCTGTGAAGTTTTGCAGTTAATTAAGTAGTATTTTGTAATGCATCATCCAGATTTATTAATTTATTTTTTCAAATTGGCACGATTTGGCACTGTGACAATAATGCACTTAGCGTTCTAAAATTGGTAGTGTATCTCCTTAAACACTTATTTCCAAGGGCAGGGATAGCCATAGACATAGGTAGCAGCCTACAGGCTATGTTGATAAGGAGCCTCATGATTTCTGCTTAACTAAAAATAGTACTCCCACCACCTTGCTTACTTTTCTTAAACCTAAGCTAAAATTTTACTGTTAGTGTTTCTTGAAAGATAATAACACATCTTGTTTCAGTTGCTACTGATAAGAGATTTTAGGCCTATATTTTAAATAACCAAAATCATATAGCTAGTAGTGGAACTGGGGTTCAAACCTTGTCAATATAGCTCTGTCCTA
The DNA here is from genome assembly GCF_000956105.1 of Propithecus coquereli. Classification (NCBI taxonomy): domain Eukaryota; kingdom Metazoa; phylum Chordata; class Mammalia; order Primates; family Indriidae; genus Propithecus; species Propithecus coquereli. The sequence goes on from NW_012154396.1 coordinate 4,697,799, forward strand.
TTCTTAACAATTTGCTGTATTGTCTGTAGCTGTGTTAATTAGTTACTGGTAAAACTAGGAGCATGTTCCTTACCTTCTATCCCTTCAATTTCTCTCCTCTCTCTGGTCTTCTTTTCTAATGTCCTTCATTTTCTTCCTTCTCTTCATCCATTTGTAAAATAGAGAAAGATAGCCTATAAATAATCAGTTTTTTTAAAAAAATGAAAATAAAGTGCAGCAGTGCAATCAGTATTTAGCCCTGAGGAAGTTAATTCAAAGAGTAAAATATATATATATTTAAACTCAGAAATGAAAACCCAGTAAGATTGGCTTTATAACACACTCAAAATAAAGATAGAAACAGTCTTTATATGGAAAGATGGTTAAGGAGAAAAGGACAAACAGCCAGAGAAAAGTAACAGTGTGAGGAAGGAAATTTTAAAGACAAAAGAAGATATGGTTGAGCAGAGTATGTCATACTGTGACTGTCAAATATTTGAAAGTATAACCATTCATGAAGATTTTATAAATGCCTATTTTTCCTTAGAGTTGCAAAAAGAGAAAGGCCAAGAATACCACTTTAACATGCTTTAGAATTTTATTTAAAGTTAATGCTGAAGCTGGACACGATGGTTCAGGCCTATAATCCTAGCACTTTGGGAGGCTAAGGCAGGGAGATCGCTTGGGGCCATGAGTTCTAGACCAGCCTGAGCAACATGGCGAGACCCCATCTCTACCAAAAAAATAAATAAAAATAGAAAAATTAGCCAAGCATGGTGGCACACACCTATAGTCCCAGTTGCTCAGGAGGATTGCTTGAGCCCAGGAGTTTGAGGTTGTAGCGAGCTATAATGATGCCACTGCACTCTAGGCCAGACAACAGAGCAAGACCCTATCTCAAAAAAATAAATAAATAAAGTTAATGCTTTCAACATGGTTATCAGGAAGTATATGACTCTTTAGACCCTAAGATGAAAATATGTTTTTTAATTTTTTAGTGTGTTGTACATAGCAAGACCCATGGAACCACATTGTTAACATTCCATATTCTGTCACTGCTTATTATAATTATAGATTTATCTAAGTGGATTTCTTCCAAAGCACGATGCAGACCACTCTTTCACAAGTCTCTCAACCCCAGAAAGGAGTTTCATCTTTATAAACAGTCGACCAGTACATCATAAAGACATATTAAAGGTAATCTCTTTTAGAAAAAAGTATCACTTAGATCAGAAATTTAAAACTATCTTTATTTGTCAAATTGTAAAAAGGACTATTTCAAAGAATTTGCTCTAAAATAAGAAAAAGAAAAAGGGATACATGATCATTTATTAAGCATTGTGCTAGGTATTTTACATATGCTGTCTCATTTACTCTTCACAACAATTCTTTGAAGCATTACCATCCCCGTTTATATTGAGGAAACAATTCTTAGGCCACGTAGCCAGGAAGAGTTTTGAATTGAACCTCAGGCCTTTAGAACTTCAGTGACACTATGATTTTTAATCATGAAGCCAGTTGCACCGGATATTTATACTTCTTATGAATAGGTTATGAATACTTCTTATGAATACTTCTTCATTTAGGTTCAAGACCTGCAAATGAGCATTACCATTTAGATATTGCCTTTCCTAATAAGCAGTTACATCTACTCGGTAGCTCAGTTGAATCTGCTTTTTGGTGGTCTTTTAAGGTTGGCAATACTATCTTTATTTACATATATTATTTTTATCTTTTGTTTATTACATTTAATTCTAGTTAATCCGACATTATTACAATCTGAAGTGCCTAAAGGAATCTACTCGTTTGTATCCCATTTTCTTTCTGAAAATTGATGTTCCTACAGCTGACGTGGATATAAATTTAACACCAGATAAAAGTCAAGTATTATTACAGAATAAGGTAATCATTTTCAGATGATTTTTTGTATTAACTTATGCTATTTATAAGCATGCATTCCTGTTTTCATACAAAAAAGATTTGCTTTATATTTTTCTTTTTTTATTATT
>NW_012154396.1:4701304-4725118 GCF_000956105.1 Propithecus coquereli
TGTTTCTTTTTTTTATGTTTAAGAACTTTTCTATGGTAGAACTTTTTTTAAGCTTTTGTATTAGAACAATTATAACTATGGTGTTTTTAATATCTTGACTCTTCCCTTTTTAAAATTGGTCTCCAAAATATGTAACACAATACAAAAATTGTATCATCGTTGCAGATTCAATTTAGTGTTGTTTAATACTGTCCCTATTCAGTATTTAAGATTTGCTTTTAAAATTTGTTATTTATTTATTATAACTCATAAACTATAGAGGGTGTTTTGGTATGTAAATAGGTGTTTTGATCCCCTCTTTTATTAAAATATTACTTGCCATCTTTAGATCAGATGATCTGAATAAATGTTTCAAAATAAGAGTGCTTTTATTGACTTAGAATACTTAACATAAACACAAAATTTTATGTTCGAATGATCTAGCCTACAAAAAAATCAAAGAGTGGAATTATATCTGCAATCATGTTATCTAAAGTATCTCAATCCTATGTCAAACATCTGGAAAAAAAATTCTTTTTTTTTTTTTTGAGACAGAGTCTCACTGTGTTGCCCGGGCTAGAGTGCCGTGGCGTCATCCTATCTCACAGCAACCTCACACTCCTGGGCTCAAGCGATCCTCCTACCTCAGCTTCCCGAGTAGCTGGGACTACAGGCATGCGCCACCATGCCCGGCTAGTTTTTTCTATATATTTTTAGTTGTCCAATTAATTTCTTTCTAATTTTAGTAGAGACGGGATCTCGCTCTTGCTCAGGCTGGTTTTGAACTCCTGAGCTCAAACAATCCGCCCGCCTCGGCCTCCCAGAGAGCTAGGATTACAGGCGTGAGCCACCGCGCCTGGCCTGGAAAAAATTTTAAATGTAATTCATCATCCAGAGTTTATATTTAGTGATAAACTACCCGGATACTTGACCAGTTTTTTTTTCATTAACTCATTTAGTCTTATCAAGACTATCAATTTAAAGTAATAAAGACCACTGTTAACACCAGTATGGAAAGCCTGCATAGATTTAGCTTCTCTTCAGCTTTTTTTTTAAGTGGGGATGGTTTTTGTCTTTTGTTCTTTTGGAAACACACAAATGTAGACTAAACAGTACAATGAACTCATTACCCCATTTTGCCAGTAATCAGCTCATGGTCAATTCTGTTTCATCCCTATCTCCACTCACTTTTCTTCCCCTCCTTTATTATTCTGAAGCAAATCCTAGGCATAATATCATATATTTTGTAAATATTTCGTTTGTAACTCTAAAATAGATGACACTCATTTCAAACATAACCATAATACAATTATCATAATTTTTTTTAAAAATACTGGATTCCTTAATACATCAGATATGCAGTGTCCAAAGTTACAGTTATTGCATAAATGTCAGATTTTTTTAAAGTTTATTTTGAATCATAAGGTAATAATGTTTACAAAATTGTGATTCTGTAGTTTTACCTAAATGACATAACTATGCAATTTAAAGATGAGTGGACCTAACTTTTAAATACAATAAACCCACAAAAGTTGAATTGCATCACTCAGGGAAGTGGTAAATTGAGAGTTGCCTTAGAGTAGGAAAAAAAGCATCGATATTTCTAGTTCTCATGAAGGAGGGACAGTGTAACAGTTCAAGATGGAAATTTATCCTGCTGGCTGTTCCCATTGCAGCCTCAGAACAGCAGGTATTGTTCTGATTGCATTTGTGGAATGCCAGTGTTGTTTTTCCTTGTGGATCCCAAGGTGTCAGGTTACTAAGATTATGATGAATGGTCTGCATGTAAACATTCATTTTTCATCAGGTATTAGTCTGGAATCCAAATTTTTCTTTTCTATTATATTGCCATAAGATAGACCAAAGAGGCATTGGTGATCAAGACCAGGCCACTGAAGCTGCGCCTGGGTTCTAACCCCAGTCGTTCTTTCTTAGCGTTTTAAAAAATGTGTGGGCAGTCTCTTCTGGATTGTTGTGAGGATTAAATAAGATATTGCGTGTTATGATACAAGATCAATGACTGGCACATAGTAAATGATTACTCACGATGTTAACCAGAGTTTTTAATTGGTGAAAGGGAATTTCACTTTTTATCTACTGAGTCAAGATTGTGTTTAATTTGGAGGCCAGAAGTAATGAAGAAAATATATTGAAGGTATCTTGGGATTAGAGGTCTGTTGTGTGTCACAAAATGCTGTATTTGCATCTTTCAGAGCCAGGGGTCCTGGGACCATGATCAGCTGTGTCCAAAATCATGATTAGTGAGAAGGTAGAGAAAAAATGGTATCACACCCAAGAATCACAGTCTTTAGCTTGGAATTCTTTACATGGGCCTAAATTCTGCAAGGAGTGCTAAGGGATATGAGAGTAGACTTCTCTTCTGCAGTCCTTGGGTCCATCCGTCCTTCCTCTTTCCCTGTTCTTTCTTCTTGTTTTCCTTTCCCTTTCTTCCTCCCACCCTCCCTTCCTCCTCCTCCTCCTTCTTCAACTAGGAAATACTTATTAAGGGCTTTCTGTGTTTAAGGCTCTATATATTGCAGTTACAAATATTATAAAACATACTTTCTCTACTCATAAATGGTATAGACTAATGAGGAAGATTGAATTAAACAAGAAGTAATCATAGAACGTGATGAGTTCTAAGATATATAAGGGAGTTATGAGAACATTCAGCAGTTGGGTTTAATCTCATCTGTGGGACAGGAAATGCTTCCCTGAATAGAATTAACGAGGAAGGTTTTAGGGAATTATCTAGGTAGGAGGAATAGCATGTGAGAAGGCCCAGAAGCTAGAAGGAACATGGTGTTATTGAGGAAATAAAAAATTCCCTCTATAACAGGAATAGAATGTGAAGAAACATAGTAATAAAAATGGAGAAGACAAGGGCCAGGTTATGGAAGTTCCTGTAAGCAGTAACAAAGAGTTTGAATAAGGACTAAGAGCAGGGTTTTCCAGCTGTTAAAATTCTACTGAGAGCTTGAAACAGACTTTAGAGTAGGGGGCATAAATTTCATATTTTAGTTCTTCCTTTCTGGATTTTTTTTTCCTTGCTTTTCTCTCCCTTCCTTTATGGATTAGAATCCAGATTTAGGCCATGTGCCTTGCCACTGGGGTCTCAGTCAAGTGATGTTAACCTGAACTTTCATTTACGGTAGTTATGCAAAGCTACTATGCAGTGGCTATTTCTACTTAAAATAACTGAGAATATCATTGCAGTTGGGGTAGTATTGAAAATAATAAGCAAACTTTATAATTGAATGTAATGTTTAGTCACAAAAACATCATTTGAATTGACTACTGGTCAAATCAGGGTTAATATAAACCCCCTAATGAAATTAAGTATAAAGGTAGCAACCGTTTTTACTTAATATTTACTTAATATTCCTTTGGACATAACTTTTTATGTTTCCCAAGGAACTAATTGACTTCTTGTGTAAATCAGAAGATTAGGACTGTGTATGGAAATTTGCACATTATAATTAATTACAAATGGTGACCTTTGTCTTGAACTCATTTTCCACTGCACAGGAAAAATCTTGAATTTGTCTAAGAGCTAAAAATATTTATTTCTAGTGCCTGTTGAAAGTAAACTATTGAAAATTATGTGTTTTATATAGCTAATCCAGAACTTTAGATTCTAAGTAGAATTGGGAGAAAATAATTTTAAAAGTTGTGAATATGGCATGGTAAGTAACCAGAGGAGGCATTTTTTATCTAATTTACAATGAAACCAGGTTTTTTGGTTTTTTTTTTTTTTAACATTTTTATCCAGCTAGCATTTCTACATTCAACAAACATATCGAGTACACACTACGTGCCGTGCTGTGGGCCTTTGTCTCTTAGTGTCCCTTTTAACCTTTACTACAGTTCTCTCAATATCATTTTTACCTGAATATATCCAGGTTTCTTCTTGAAAGTGTTTTATGCATGTAATAGAATTCAGCCAGTTTCTTAAGCGTAGGAGACTAGAAATAACCTTAATTCTCTAGTCCCAAATTTAAAGCTGAAAAATATTTTAGCAAGGATACTTAATTACCAATTCTTAGTCAATTGTATGCCCCATTCATTATAAGACTTGTGTTTTGTGATGGAAAATAATGACAGCAAACATTATCACCATTTGCTATGTGCCAAGCACTATTCTAAGTACTTGACATATTTTAACTTATTCCTCACAACAAAACTGTGTAGTAGATATAGATTATCCATATATTATGGGTGAGCATACTGAGGCACAGAAAAATTAAATAATTTGCATAGGTTTACAGAGCTACTAAGTGGCAGAACCAGGCTAGCTGTGCTCTTAACCATTCACTGTACTGTGCTTAACACATAGCAGTAGTTTCCAATTCTGGTTATACACTGGCATCATTTGTGGAACTCTTTAAAAACAGAGCTGCCCAACCTCCACCTAGGCCTAGACTCAGAGAATTAGAAGCTCTGAGGCTGGGACCCAGGCATTTCAATATTTAGAAAAGGGTTGACATAACCACTGTGCTGGACTTTCTTTGGCCCTAGAAGTTTCATTTTACTCATTGTTGACAAAAAGAAAAGACCTCTTAACTTTTTACCTAGTGTAATTTTTGAAATGTCCGTTGTACCTTTGAAATTGAGTTAAATTAAATGGTTTGGTTGTGTTCAGTTTATTCGAATTTATTTTTTTCATTGGTGACTCTAAAATGAGACTAGTAACTAGAAAAATTAATATTTAGCTATGAAAACATTATAAATCATATTTTTTACTTTGTGATTATTGTAGTGACTTTGTAATTTTACTAGTATCTAATTACTAAGAGTATTAATGTATGTAAATTTTCTTTTGTAGTATTCAGGGAATTGTTTATATCTTCCATGTTGATGTTACAGCAAATATATAAGGAACTCTTCGGATCTGAAATTAACTCGTTAATTCATTTTTCATTCTCTCTTTTTCTGAGTACTTGTGCCTTAACATTTTCTTAAATGGTTTTTTAAATTGGGTAAAATTTACCTAATGTGAAAGGCAGAGATCGTAACAGCATAGTTTGATACATTTTCATAAATGTGTACACCCATAGAAACACCACCCCAAACAAAGTATAGATCATTTCCATCATCCCGGAAAGGCCTCTCATGTCACCTCCCAGCCAGTCTCCATAGGCAGCCGCTGTTGTGATTTCTATTACACGAGCTTGGCTTTGCCAGTACTTAAACTTCACATATATAAAGTCATATGATATATATTCTTTCATATCTCGCTTCCTCCTCTCAACAAAATTTTTTTGTGACTCATCCATGTGTTGAGTCTGATAGTTCATTTTTTAATCGATAAGTAATATTCAGTTGTATAAATATACCAAAATGTGTTTATTCAGTTTCCAGTTTGGGACTACTATTATTAATAATGAAATTATGTTGTTTAGTTTCCAACCATTGGGTTTGTCTGTATTATTTCTAATTTAATTTTGTCATGGATAGAGAAAATACTAAGTTAGATTTCAATCTTTAGAAATGTGTTGAGAATTAAGACACGGCATATGGTCTATCTTGACAAATGTTTCCTGTTCACTTAAAAAGAATCAGGATTTTGCAGTTGCTAGATGGTAGTGTTCTAAAATGTCAATTAAGTAGGAGTAGTTGGTAGTGTTGCTAAAATCATCAGTAGCTTTACTGATTTTTTTTTTTTTTTTTTGTCTCGTTCTGTCAGTTACTGAGGGAGGGATTTTGAAATCTCTAACTATGATTCTGGATTTATTTCTACTTTTAGATCTATAAGCTTTTGCTTCATGTAATTCGAAGCTTTGTTAATATGGTACCTACACATTGGTGATTATTAGGCCTGTTTATCATTATGGAATGTTCCTCTCTCTCTCCAATATTTTTGTCTTGAAATGTAGTTCATGTTACTGTAGCCACTCTGGCTTTCTTATGCTTACTAATTGCGTGATGTATCTTCTTTCATTCTTTTACTCTTACACTATCTATGTCTTTATATTTAAAGTGTAACTCTTACACATAAACTTGGTTGTTACTTTTTAAGTTCATTCTGACCATCTTTGCTTTTCAGTTGGAATACTTAGTCCATGTAATATAATAATTGATATGGTTGGGTTTGGGTCTGCAATTTTCCTATTTGTTTTCTATTAGTCCATCTCTATTTTGTTTTTCTGTACCTCCCTTTGAGGGGGAGAGGAGGCCTTAAGGGTTAAAAGAATATGTTTTAATGTCTCATTTTAATTCCTCTATTGGCTTCTCATTATTTTTTGCTTTAGTGATTACAGTATGATAAATTCTTAATTTATCATAGGCTACTTAGTGTGATAGTGTACCATCTTGCATAAAGTATAAAAACCTTGTAAGTATAATTCCACTTATATTTGATGTCATTCCTTAATAGTGTACATATACTGGCAACAAATTCTCATCTTTTATCTGAAAATGTCTATTTCATCCTCATTTTGAAGGACATTTTTGCAGAATATAATCAAATTTTGGATTCTTTAGCCTGAGGTGCTTTTTCAGTCTTCTTCAGTCACTTTTCTGTTGATCCGTCTTCAACTTTACTGACTCTTTTGCCATCTGATCTGCTGTTAAGCCTATCCAGTGAATATTTGGAAATATTCATTGTATTTTTTAGTTCTAAATTTCCACTTCCATTTCATTCTTTTTTATAATTTCCATTTCTCTATTGAGATTCCCCCTTTTCTTTCATCATAATCATCTTTTATGACCTTAAACGTTTATAGAAACCTATTTTAAATTTCTTTTAGCTAATTCTAACATTTGGGTCATCTTGAGGTTGGCTTCTGCTGACCACTTTTTCTGTTGACCATGACTCATATTTTCCTGCTTGAGTGGTAACTGTTGATTGTATAATGGGCATTGCAGATGATGTATTTAAAACTCTGGATTCTGTTATCTTCTTCTGAGAAGTGTTGATTTTTGTTCTACCAGGCATTTAAATCACTAACAAATAACCTTGAGCTTGTGGAGGCTTTATTTTATACTTTGTTAGGGAGAGACCGTTCCAATTTTGTCCTTAGTCTTAGGGCAACTTCCTTAGTTGTAGGGCATATTTTTTTTTACCCTAAGATGTTGCCCTCCTCCACTTTTAATTGAAAGCCCAAAGTGCTTACCAAACCATGAAACTTTGTAGAATTCAAACTCCATACTCTTTTTCCTCTGCAATGAGCCGCAGCTGAAATCTCTGTTCAGCTCATTTGGCCTTGTAATGGTTGTTTTCCTCTGGACTCCCACACATGGGATTTTCTGGGATTTTCTTTCTTTCCGGTTGTTCTGGAAGCAAGTAGCTCTGTGTTCTGATGACTCAGGCTAATAAGACTGCAACTTTCTGATTGAGTTTTGGCCACCCTCTCCCCTTTAATGCTGGGGACTACCCTCTGGGTAAAAGCTGTATAAATGTGGATCTCTTTTTTTTAGGGTTGAATCCATTGCAATTTCTGCCTGCTGTTGGCTGTTCTATGATGCCTATTTTAAATAGTTGATTTTTATACTTTGTTCAGAGTTTATCGTAGTTATATGCAGGAGTGTTAGTTCATTACATGTTTCTGTGTCATTGCTAGACCTGGAATGCCAGCTCTTTATTTTTTATAAAATTTACTGCAGATGGTTAATATATTTCTTATTATGACCTCATTAGCTCTATTTTATCTCTATTCTTAGGTATGAAGAGAAGGCTGCTAAAGACTTGGAACGATACAATGGTCAAATGAAGAGAGCCATTGAACAAGAGTCACAAATATCATTTAAAGATGGCAGAAAAAAGATAAAACCCAGCTCATGGAATTTGGCACAGAAGCACAAGTTGAAAACCTCATTATCTAATCAGCCAAAACTTGATGAGCTTTTTCAGTCCCAAATTGAAAAAAAAAGTCAAAATATTAAAATTGTACAGATCCCCTTTTCTATGAAAAACTTAAAAATAAATTTTCAGAAACAAAAGAAATTTGACCTAGAAGAGAAAGATGAGCTTTGCTTGATCCACAATCTCAGGTTTCCTGATGCATGGCTAATTACATCCAAAACAGAGGTAATGTTATTAAATCCGTATAGAGTAGAAGAAGCCCTGCTATTTAAAAGACTTCTTGAGAATCATAAAATTCCTGCGGAGCCACTGGAAAAGCCAATTATATTAACAGAGAGGTATGATGAAGTAATACAATTTTTTAAACTCTAAAAACATTTATTAATTCATACTAGTTTAGAAATTTAAGGTAAAAAGTTGGAAGTATTTCCTAGTAGGGATAAGTGGTATTTAAAGAAATCTTTTTAAAATTTGATTTCTAATCTTTAATGGAATTGTTTATAAATAATTTTAGAATATTCTAGATAGTTCATTTCTGCATTTAATAAATATCAAGCTGTCTCCTGAAGATTAGTGACTTGCCTCATTTCAAAGTTAGATTGCCATGACTTTCTTCTGTTGTGCACCCTTTGTTTTAATATTTCAAACACAAACCAAAATAGAATTATAACAGTGAACATACCTTTATCAACAGTTATCAAGATTTTGCCACATTGACTTTATGTGTCCTTTTATATACAGTATATACACACTATTTTCTTAAGTAGTAACAATTCCCCCTCCTACAGCTTTCAGTATTTCTCTATTTCAGAAATGGCTATTTTCGTACCTAACTGCAGTGCCTTTCTTATATTATACCTTACACAATAATGATTCTGTGGAATTGTTCCTCATTGTCTCAAAATGTCCTTTTTTTTCTTTTTTACTAATTTTTAAATTTAATTTATAGCTAAACATGATCCACAGATTACATTTGGTTATGTCTCTTAGAAGCACACTATTGAGTTACTGTAGATACCGAATCTCTTGTTCGGTGGAGTGTTCCATTGTGTATATTTGTCTATTTGCTTTCTTGTGGTGGTGTTTAACTAGTTTTTCTCTCTCCCATGTTTAATTGGAAGTTAGCTCAGGAGGATTGAATAGATACTGGATTTTACTCTCTGGTAAGACTGTTTAATAGATGGGCTTGTGTACTTCATATTTCATCACATCAAAAGGCATCTATCACCAGGTTCAACTATGACAGCCTGATTTTCCACCTTAAAGTTCCCCTTTCAGCCTTTCCATCTAATGGTTTCAAACATTCATTGATTATTGTTGCCTGAAATAATTTTATTATTGGTTGTAAAATGGGGTATTTCCTTTCCCTATCCTATATGAGCAAATTACTTTCTGTAAAAATAACTAATGACTAACCTATTAACATTTCCCTTTTTTATACTTCTTTTTTAGTCTGACATGGGTAGAAGAGCATCATATGACAAAGGAGATAAAAACCTGAAATTTAAAAAATTAAAAATTTATACTCTAGGACACATCATAAGATAACTGTTTCAGAATTTTCAAGAATAAAGCAGAAATTGTTTATCAAATGTGCTAAAACTCTTGTTAAATACAGTGCCACCAGAAGGAAAAAAAATAGAACCAGACCACAAAAAAAATCTGTTAAATCTGTCTTATAAATAAGGCAACAGCAATCACATTAACTAAAATCCAGGATCTTTTGTAGTATTCTCTTAAGATTGGCTTAGGAAACTGTCAGAGGCAGAATTAGAAAACAATGCCTTTGACTATATTAAAACAGTTTAAAAGCCTGATAATATGTTCTCTTTCTTCCCTCAAATATAGCTGGGACACATCTGAATTTTTAGACTTGATTGCTTTTCTGAATTTGTAAACTTTCATTTAAATTTCAAAAATCTTTTTGTGTTTGTCCAAATTATAGACTTAAACAAATATTTTTCTATGTGTTATTCAAAAACAAATACATAAAAAGGATTATTTTGGGTCCATGCTAGCCTGAAAATAAATCTTTTGAGTATAAATGAAGAAAATTTAATTCAAAATTGTTTTCCCTCTTCTTTTGAAATGTGGCATCCCCATCACAGTTAATGATGTAAGTTTTTCAAAACTGAGTCATAGAATAATTATCCCACAGTGTTGACAGAGTAATTATAGGTTGGGCTCAGTTTTCTCACCAGAATTCTGTTTGTGTAGCTTACCTCTGAATAGAGTAATTTAGTTATCTACAAAATAAAAAGGAAGGGCTCATTAATAATAAAAATAACAATGGCTAATGTTTAGTGAGCATTTACTACTTGATAGGAACTTTGCTAAGTTTTTTTTGTGATCTTCACAGCAATCTTATGAGGCAGATATCATCCACATTTTATAGCTGAAACTGAAACACAGAATGGTTAAGTAATTTACTTAGGCTCCCACAGCCAGTAAATAGGCAGTGGGTCTCAGATTACAATCCAGACAATTTAACTGTGGAGCCTACACCATTAATTGGTATACTATATCATTATCATCATCACCACCACCTCTACCACCAGCTCTCAGATTGATTTTCAGAATGTTGGTTAGGCAAGACATTGCATGTTGGATATATAGGCAAAGCTGTCTTCTCTGAAACCTGGGCTCTCACAGCCAGTGGGGTCTTCAGCCGTTTAGAACTGATAAGCAAAGATACTATCTATTCATTTACTTTTCAAGGTGTAAAGGATTGTGATAAAATAGCATAGCATCCTGTATTGAAACATAGAACAATGTCTTGTGTACCTCAGACAATATCTGTTGTGTGGTAGGCACCCAAATATTCGTTGAATAAATGGAAAAATGGTAACCATTCACATGACAGTCCCAACAGACACCTTTTTACAATGACTGTTTTGTTATATGGCACCTTGACAAAGACTAAAAGGTTGATTTGTAGGCAGTCTTTGGCTTCCTCAAAATTTCGCACCACTCAGAATCATTTTATGTGCCACCTTTGACAAAGATGCCATGCCTACAGTAGACTGAAGGAAGCTTTCCCAAGCTCTAAATTGATTAATGTATAACTTCCTGGGAGAAAAAGATACATATCTATCTTTTTGTTATTGAAAAAACCTTGAATAGTAGTTGAAAATTCAGCAGGGTGGACCACTTGAGTAACTCAATAGTGTGTTATTGTGTATGTTTTAAAGGTATAAAATGGCATTATTTATAGTTTTCATTTGCATTACATTTAGAGAGAGCCATTTATTTCATGTTGAGTTTGTAACCTTCTAGAAGATAGAAATTATTTTTTATTTCTATTCCTCCTGTTAATATACTATATGCAGTAGGTCTCTAATAAAATATTAACAGAAATGTAAAAAAGTAGTTTCTCACAGGGCTCCTTAGACCTTCATGTGTCGGTTAATGATTATAACACTTTAAAAAGGTCCCTTAGAAACTGGGCGCAGTTGCTCACACCTGTAATCCCAGCACTTTGGGAGGCCAAGGCAGGAGGATCATTTGAGCCCAGGAGTTTGAGGTTGTAGTAAGCTATAATGATGCCACTGCATTCTATCCTGGGCAACAGAGTGAGACCCTGTCCCCTAATTACCCTCTGCTCCCCCCAAAAAAGCCCTTAAGTTAACTTTTTTTCATAAATCCTCTTACTTCATTTTGCATATTTAGTAAGTTAAAGGGCCATAATTTCTTTTTTCAGTCTTTTAAATGGATCTCATTATTTAGAGATTTTACATAAAATGACAGCAGATGACCAGAGATACAGTGAATCAGCCTACCTGTCTGATCCTCGTCTTACAGCAAATGGTTTCAAGATAAAATTGATACCAGGTATGATAATGTGGTTTAATATTTTCTGAATTGGAAAAACAAGTCTTGTTCCAAAGTTATAGTTGGGTTTCATAATTTACAGATGTCATGGTATATTTTTGTCTCACTACAAATACAATGTTGGCTATATAAAAAATAGACTTATTTCAAAAAGATCCCCTCTGCCTGAAACAAGCAAATTTGGCCCAATGCCTTGCATTTGCAATTTTCATAACTAAACAGGTACATAATTTTTATCATCCTTTGACACAATAGTCAAACTGCCTGCTTTGTTTAAATTATTAAAGTACTTTAGATGATTAAACAGAAATAAATATGTGGGATACTGGAATGGCCTAACAGAAGTGGACATCTTTCCTTTTTTAAAAGCATTTACTTGTTTTGCCAAAGTAGACACATAACCTCAGCAGTCTTACTATTTGGAGAATGAATAATTTGATTCCATGGCTCTGCTAAAAGACTGATAACCCTCTTTACTTAGTGTGGAAATTCATTGGGTGAGTAGAATAAAAAGAAAATCCATCTGGCTAGGAGACTTCAGTTTTCCTGGCTATTCCCTCTTTCTTCTTTTGTAGTTTCCTTACTAAACTGCATTCTGTCTTAGCTTCCTCTGTTGTCAAAGGGGCACAGTGGCACCATGAGGAAGGACTCCACTGTTCCACCACCTGCCTCTAAGCTTCTCATGCTCCAAGTATAGAAAAACAGAGTTTATCCAAACAGCATTTGAAGATTTTTAAAGGAATGTTTTACCGAGACATGAAAAGAAAACAATGTACAAAAGCATGCTTTGGTGTACTAAACTTAAACTAATTTTACTTGATTTTTGAAGTTTTAAGGATACACTGAACTTTTTACCTTCCACCTCAATTCCAGATATTTAGACTTGAGCTAGAGAGAGTCCAAATCTCAACACTGCCATTTAAAAATGTTGTGTTTTAGGGAAAGTCAGTCGGCCTGTTTCCTCATCGAAAACAGCTAATAATTATTGAATATTGTGCACAGAGCACTATTTTTAGTATTAAATGTATTAATTTAATCTCCCTAATACCCCTACAGGTTCTATGACTGTCCCCATTTTACAGATGAAAAAATCAAGGTCCAAAAGGTTACGTTTACTCAAGAGGACACAGTTTGTGGTAGAAGCAGGATTTGAACCTAGGCAATCTGCCTTTAGTGCCTATAGCTCTTAACTAATTTGTTACATTTGCCTTCCTATTAAAATTGGGATATTTACTTCACGAAGTAGTTGTGAGCAGTAACCAAGGTAACAAATATATCAGTGAACATAGTATTTGGCAATGGTGGATGCTCAAATATTCTCTTTTCTTCCCATCCTCCAGCCCCCACTTTAGGACCTAAACTGACTTGCAGTCATTTCTTTTAGTCCTAGAAATCTTTCTTCCTCAGGGTCCCTGGCATCTTTTTGAATTTATTTGAAGTGTGAAGCAAAGTGTGCGTGTGCACGTGTGTAGAAGGTATTTTATTCTTGACTTAATCTGTTTTTCTAGTTAGGTAGTGGTAGTGGCAGGTGCCATTTTCTTCATGAAAGATGTTATCATAGCAGTTTTTTTTTTTTTTTTTTTTTTAACAATCAGGATAACTGTCTTGTCTGTTCCAAGAACATGTTTATTTTTGAGCTACCCAGTAAGGTTATGTCTGACAAATGCTTTCAGCTCTTAGCTTGTAGATAGTACTTTTTAAATCTTATTGAATGCCTAATACTTTGCATGACACCAAAGATACAAAAATGATTAAAACAATCATCTACAAACTGACTTGATTTGATTGGAATTAACTTTACTGAGATTATCATCAGTATTATTTCCCTTGTCAATAGTAGATCAAGTTAAAGACATTTATGTTTTCCTTCTTCATTTTTTGTCTTTTCGTTTTTTAATTAAGTTCCATTCTCTCTCTTTTAGTGAGAATATTGTTGTATAGTACTAACTTTGCCAGTTGTCACAAAACATTTTTGGATAAGGATAAAAGTATTTGAAAGAGAGAAGGAATACATCTGGCCTTGAGCAAAAAGATTCTCAGTGTGACCCTAAGAACTTTGTTTTTTAATGCAAATAGCTTTCTGTCCTGCTTCAATAAGAATTTCATGTTTTAGGGGGTGAAAACTTCTCAAACCATTTATTCATTGATGTAGTTTCTCTGAAAATTGAGAAACATTTTACAGAATTTTATGGAAACTTTTTGAAAGTTTATTGTTACATAGTTCATGATGTCTCTAATTTTTCCATATTTGAATTTTGCAAACAGATTAAAATATTGCTCAATTTCCTTATTTGTTGCCAAATACTTTTTGCCCATTTCCACTAGTAATTCTGTGAAATGTGTATAATTTTCCAGGGCAAATGTAGCTAGTATTAGACTTTTCAATCTAATCATATCATAGAAGATTTAGAACTAGTAATAGTGAAAAGTCTCTTAGACTGATATTTTTGGAAATTTATTATGTATATAAATATGTAAGAGTTGTGAACTAGAATAGCCTGCTACTTCCTCTTTGCCTGTCTACATACACTGTTTTGAGTCCCATGTAAGCTCCCCCTGTTGCTCAAACTGATTTCATCTCCCTTCATTGAATTCTGTATCTCATCCCTTAATGCTTGATGATATGTCATCATATAATATTCTCCAGTTGTTTCCTGGGGAAAACGTTAGGATATCTGCTCTGTAGTCTACCACCATTGCATCTGCCTTCTAGCTAAAGGAACTAGTGTGTAACTGGGATCAGGTAAGAGATTGGATTATTGAAGTCTCAGGATCTGAAACTCTTCAAGTTGCATCACATTTTTTTAATTAATCCACTGATAGCTACTACTTATCCAAAATTGTATCATCTCTCTTTCTTCTAGGTAGAATTATGTGGACTTAAGTACTAATAACACTGTTACACAGATACAGCCAAAGAAGACAAATCTGTGCTGTTTTCCAAAATCATGTATTTTGAAGCCAGATCTGATGCTTTAAAATATATGCTGTTATGGATTATGTACCCAGTTATATATCCAATTCTGTAGCTAGTTTTTAGTTTTATTTTAATTATTAAATTATTAAAAGTAGTTTAATAAATGTCAGTTTTTTTAAAATTGTCCTAGTAAAATATTTTGAACAAACATTAGTATTTTATTTCCTCAAATTAGGAATATATTAATAACCTACTCTGTGACTATTTTTGTAATTTGTAAGTTAAAATCATCACAGAAATAATTCAGGCTTTAAATTAGGTATTAAAACAGTAAGATAGAATTTGAAGAGCAGCAGTTGTTAAAACACTTAAACCAGTTATATTTTAATAAATATCATGGGACTCCATTTTCTCTCCAAAGTAAGAAATGTTCTAAACAAATGTAAGGAGCAGAACAGCACTAACTGAGATTAAATGAAATTGTATAAAGCACATGTGGTGTCAATGAGCACTTATGACGTAATGTGAAACCCTATGGGAGATTACTATTTGTTCTCCAGCTAAGGAACAAAACTCTGTCCTGACTGTATTAAATTCTAATGAAGGTTCACTAAATGCTTTAACAGTGATTTTGTTTTTAATGGACATGTTCTGGAATATAATTTATACTAAACTATGTTTTTATTTTTTATTTCAGGAGTTTCCATTACTGAAAACTACTTGGAAATAGAAGGAATGGCTAACTGTCTCCCATTCTATGGAGTAATGGACTTAAAAGAAATTCTTGATGCTATATTAAACAAAAATGCAAAAGAAGTTTTTGAATGTAGACCTCGAAAAGTGATAAGTTATTTAGAGGTATGCATTATTAATTTATGTAAATTGGCTAGATTTTAAGATATTTGTTTCTTAAAAAAATAGTAAGTGGTTTCAAAATAGTAAAACAGTTTTTATGAGGTTTTATTATTTGTTTGCAAGAAGGAACACTATTAAAAAAAGAAAAGACCATTAAAAGTTTCACATATAGACTGGTTTTGGTAAACTCTATCTGGATTCTTACCATAACATTATTTCATATTCAGGAAGAGCTTTATGGATGAACATTTTTGATGAAGTTTTTTTTTTTTTAATTTCTATACATAATCCCCCTTAGAAGGGATTCAAAATTGTTCCATTTTTATGCCATCTACTTGTCTAAAAAGAATTGTAGTATGATTCTAAGCCCTGATCTCTTCAAGAGCAGAACAAGAGAGGGAAAGGGAAAGACCTAAATCATTGAATAAATGGAAATTTTGTTTTCTTAACAATATTCACCACAAATGAGAAATGTAACAGTGATTTAAAAGAATAAATTTAAAAATAATAAAAGGATTGAGAAAGATTATAAACTTTAAAATGTCTGAGTATAGGTTAGTGGCAAGAAAACAATAGTGATTGCCTCTGTATTTGTGGTTCTATATATCCCTCAAAGTTGTCTGATACCGTTTTAAAAATAAACCTGAACTCTAATAGTCCTTTTTATAAAAAGAGCCTTTTTTGTTTACAATACATGGTATGTCCGTTGTATTCTGAAGGTCAGACTTCCTTAATAGGAAAGTTCATTTGTTACCCCTTCTGAAGAATGTATTCAGTAGTGTTCTGTGAATCTTTCAGGAGCTTTGTTGTATGGAAATTCTCAGCCTATTGTGGGGGCAACCCAATACTGATAGTTTCTAGAGACTTTAAAGGAGTTAGCATGAAGTTAAGTAAAGGTCAAGGGCGTTGTAGGTAGTATTTTGTGTACTGAAGAACCATGTGGGAAGAAATAAAATTTCAGAAATAACATAAAAAAGTGGTTGGGACTGGCTTTAAATTTGCTTTTTTCTTTGCCAAAACTGCCCCTCTCTTTATATTAAGGTAATAGTAGATGTGATTGTTAAGGAAAATGGTCTAGAAAAAGGAGAGAACCTGTATCAGAACCACAGGGATGCTCGCTTCCATTTAAGACCAAGCTGAATAAAATGAATAAGAGAAAGGAGAGTGAAAGGAGAACCAAGAGAAGGGTAGATATAAAAGTCAAGAAAAGGAAAGAAAAGTCAGGAAAGAAAAGAAATTTAAAAATAAGTAATATCACATTCTGTATGGGGTAATAGTTGCTAGAAGACTATCAGGTATGGCAGCTAGATGGCAGTGGAAGAGAGAGCCATAATGGCATAGCGCAGGTGTCCCTTGGTATATACTTGGGGGATTGGTTCCAGGATCAAATGCTGAAGTCCTGCAGTTGGCCCTGTGGAACCCAAACATACGAAAAGTCAGCTCTCCATGTTATGTGGGTTTCACATCCCATGATACTGTATTTTCAATCAGAATTGGCTGAAAAAAGTCTACGTATGAGTGCTGCAGTGGCCAGCCCCTGGGCCTCAGACCAGTACTGGTCCATGGCCTGTTAGGAACCGACCACACAGCAGGAGGTGAGCGGCGAGCGAGCGAACCTTCATCTGTATTTGCAGCTGCTCCCCATCACTTACATCACCACATAAGCATTAGATTCTCATAGGAGCGTGAACCCTACTGTAAACTGCGCATTCAAGGGATCTAGGTTGTGTGCTCCTTACGAGAATCTAATCCCTGATGATCCGAGGTGGAGCTGAGGCGGTGACCCTAGTGCTGGGGAGCAGCTGCAAATACAGATTATCATTAGCAGAGAGGTTTGAGTATACAATTAATGTAATGCGCTTAAATCATCCCAAAACCATTCCCCTTCCTCCCCCACCCCCCATCTGTGGAAACGTTGTCTTCCATGAAACTGGTCCCTGGTGCCAGAAAGGTTGGGGAGTGCTGTTTAAGTGCAGTAAAACCTGTGTTCAAGGGTTAACTGTAGTAGGGATGGAAGACATTTGCCAATGGTTAAAGAGTGCAGTAGTGGTGAAAAAGTAGGCAGCAAGTCACATGGTAGTGAAAGAAAAGAAAGAGTATGTTTAGCACGTTTGTGTTGAATTGATGGAAAAGACTGACAATGAAAGACTGCAGAGCAAATGTTCCAAAAAAGGCAAGAGGGAAGATGGGATAAGGATGTAAGTTTTAGAAAGGAGAAATTTTCTCTGAATCAAGAGCAGAAGAGGGGAAGAAAAGTAAAAGTAATATTTTAAGGTAAACTTGAGAGAAATCATTTCTTGATATATGTGGTGAAACAGTGGGAGTTGTGCTGAGAGTGACAAGGCTGGGAAGGCATTGGGAATTTGACTGCAGTAACAAAGATCTGAAATTAAGAGCTGTAGGAACTGTAAGAGAAGGTTGATTAGAGAGGATTAAGATGATTTCCAGGTGTCATTGAGGGCTCAAAAGAGCTAACATTTCTATTGGATCCAGCTAGGATAGTTTCCCAACTCTTCAGTAGGGCTCAGTAGAATCTGTCCAAGGGTAGGGATTAGCAAACCAGATATGGTGGAAGAACAAGAGGAAGGTAAGTGAGGGAAGTTTGAACACATTATCTATAAGAAACCGTGTTAGATCCTACAGAGATGGAAAGATAAATTAGATTCTAGTAGGAATCTAAAAGGCAGGTTGCTAAAGCTAGTATCCTTAATGTCACATTCACTATTCCCACCTTAACCAGGGAAAAATGACAGAAGGGTGCTTGTGGGTCAGGAGATTAAGAAGGGATTAGAGAGAGAAAAGGTCAAAGTAAAGAAAAAAAACAGGCTTAGTTGGAATAAAGGAGTAGGATGGTTGGAAAGAAAATGGGTGTGTGGTTAAAGAGAATAATGTTAGGATTCAAGATCTTTGAAGTACAACAATTTAAAAAAAAAAAAATCTTAAAAGAAGCCAGTTTTGCTAGCACTACTATCTCCAAAACCTGAGTTCTCCCTGTCTCAGAAAACAGCATTACCATACGAAAAATATGGACATTATCCTTGATTCTTCATTCCTCATAACCAATTCAATCCATCACGAAGTCTTCTTGACTCTATATCATATCAGGAATCTTCATACCTCCCTCCATCTCAGCTACTATCACTCTAGTCAAAGCTTCTGACCAGGACTGCAATGGTTGCCTACAAGATTCCTTGCTTTTCTTCTTGACCCGCTTGCCTCAAACCATACTTCACACAGCAAACTGATTGTTTTAAAATGTGAAACAAATGTCAGGCTTTTGCTTAAAAACTCTGGTTACTTGCCTGTGCAGATTAAACCCCAATTGCTCACCCTATCTAGAGGATGATCTGGCCCCTGCCTAACTCCCTTATCTTGTTTCTCTCTTCTCTTTAACAGTTGCACCCACACTGAACATTTGATTCTTTCTGTTCTCTCTGCCTGAAATACTTTTCTTTCCCCATGATCTTTGCATTATGGTTCTTTATTTAAAAAGAAGCTTAAAGCCATCTCAAGTAAGCTTTTTCCAACCACACAATCACTGTATCATGCTGCCCAGTTTAATTTTGTGCATTATTTATTCACAAAAAAAATTCTTTGTCTTTTTATCTATTTTCTGTTTCTCTGCACTAGAATGCAAATTTTATAAGAGCCGAAGGTCTTGTTTTCTTGTTCACCACCTTATCCTTAGAACCTGCAAAATAGTTGGTGCTTAATAAATATTTGTTGAGTGAATTAATAAGATGAGTATAATGAATTTTCTGTCCTCTTGCCAGGATAACATGTTTTCTGCTTCAGGGTATATCACAGTAACACGTATGACTTTCCCTTCACAGGGAGAAGCAGTGCGTCTGTCTAGACAGTTACCCATGCACTTATCAAAAGAGGACATCCAAGACATTATCTACAGAATGAAGCACCAATTTGGAAATGAAATTAAAGGGTGTGTTCATGGTCGCCCATTTTTTCATCATTTAACCCATCTTCCAGAAACTACATGATTATGTTTAAGAAGATTAGTTACTGTTGAAATTGATTTGGTCACAAAACAATGAGTCAATTTTTAAACAATCTTTGTATTATCATATGTCAAATGGTCATTTTATAAATGAGGATTCACTGGCTTATTTGTATATTAAAATGTTTCAAAAATTGTAGAAAACTTAAATAAACTAATAGACTATTAATTCATTTAATTCTCAAGAATCAGCCTTCACAATTATTAGTTGTAGACTCCAAATTGGAAGATAGGTAATATTCTTGGGTGGTAAATTTACTAGGTCAGCCCTGTGCAGGGAGAAGTCACATGTCACACAGACTAGCATATCAGACAAATATTGTCAATCTTGTTTAAAGTAGGATGCAGAGACTGAGAGAAAGTGAAAACATGAAGTTAAGAGAAAGAAAGAAAGAAAGAACATAACCTCAGAAATCTTGCCATTGTACCTCCATGCTGGGGGTAACAGCTTAGATGTTGCTGTCTCTTACATAGTAATTATTGGACTTTGGGGTCAAATTTTGACAGAGAATGTGGGGAAAACTAGACTTTTAACAGAAAATTTAGGTGAAGATTATTGTACATGTGCCCCTTAAAAAACCAGGTCCCACAATGTACCAAAATATTTAATTTACAAAAGTTGAAACATGATTTTCTTTCTTTTGAAACAGGGTCTTACTTACTATGTTGCCCAGACTGGATTTGAACTCCTGGGCTCTTGGGATCCTCTCCCCTCAGCCTCCCAAGTAGCTGGGATTAGAGGCCCATGCCACTGCACCCAGCTGAAACATGATTTTTACTGAATCTGTTTGTTGTGTAAAGTAAGATATGTTGCTCTGGATACAGTGTCTCCACACACAATCTCCAGTAATTCTCGAAGATCCTCTTTAAATTGATAAGACCCTTGTGTTAAGAGGTACCAGTTGTGATACCTGGAATTCTTCCTGTAGCCTGGCTTCTACTGCCAACATCATTCTGTTTCCCAGGAACCAAGATGTTACCAAGCAATGAGCTTGTTGTCTTGTGCACATAGAAGCCAATACTGTGGCACCAGGTTTTGGGAAAAGAAAAGCTTTACAGAGAGTCAACCAGCAAGGAGACAGGAGGCACTCTGTCTCCTGGAAACAGAGACAAACCCAGATCTGTCTCCCTAGTTTGGGGTTTGGGGCAAGCTTTATGGGTTAGGGAGGACAGGTTATATGGAAGAGTTGGCAGAGCAGCTTTTGCCTGGAAGAACTTCAAGACTTTATTATAAGGCATGGGGAGGAGTCTTATCACCAGACATTCCTAGACAATGGACCCATCGCTTTTGAAAGTATTCTGTTGCTCGGTTCCAGCCATGTCCCATTTTTAGTTAGAGGGGAGTGGGCAAAACTTCAGTTCCAGGTGTTATTATTTGAGGTCAAACTTTCCTGCACATGCTCTGGCAGCATAACTTGCAACTTCTTAGCTCTGCCTGCAAAATAACTGGACATTCTGTTATCAACAGTATGGCCAGATAAGGCTGGTCTGGTGTTTACAAAAATAACTGCTCCCCTACCTCCTATTACCCCTTTTATAAATGTGGGGCCCCTCTCTGGGAAACCTTTCTAATTGGGTCAATTAAGGCAAGAGCTTACAGAGATATAGAGGATGATGCAAATTGCATCATGTGTTTACATCAGCCCTAAGCAAAATTGTGGACTCATTTATTTGCCTAATATAATCTGTATTGGTCTTGTAGAGAAACTCATTTGTTTTTTTCTTGCCAGTGCTGAATTCTGCCAAATCCGGTTGGTAGTAATGGCAGCAGTATTTACCACCTATTTGCTAGATAGGCTAAGCACTTAGCTTGTATGATCTCATTTAATCATCACCAAAAATTTAGAATTGCAGATCCTATTGAGTCTAATCCCAGAGCTGGTGTTCCTAACTCGCCATTATGCTGCCTGCCATGAGAAACAGGCCCTAAGGAGTTATTTGGGTCAACAAAGTGTAGGTGGGAGGAGGGGGTGGATAAAACACTTGGTGACACTTTGGCAAGTGCTTTTTTGAGTAAATCAGCCGGGCAGCAACGTTTTTCTAAGGGAATCAGCAGAGGGAGTGAGTTGGCAGCTTTTTCCAGAAGAGGGTCAGGTTCAGGTTCGCTTGAGGACCTAGCGTCACCCCACAGGCTGCCCTGGCGCAGGAGGTTGGCGCGGGAGCCACACGCGGGGCCCACGCCGCCCTCCCTGCCCTCCCTGCCCCGCACGAGCCCTTTTCGGCTGTCCCAGCACCACCCCGGGACAAAAATGGCCTGAGCGGCCGTGGCGATGGAGAAGCCGTGGCTCCCAGGAAGGAGGTAACGGCAGCTGCGGGATAGCAGGCCAACTCGGGGGGTTAAGGGCGAGGCGAGGAGACCTGAAGAGAAAGGAAAGCTTCACCCCAAGTTACCCATTTTCCTCCTCTTTAGGCTGGGCCGTTAGAGGCGCTGGCAGGGGAGGAGGTGGACTCCCAAACTGTTAATCCCTCAAAGTGCCTCTTGAGACCTAGGGGTGTTGCTTAGGATCCTAGACTGAGCTGTAGCCACAGGGCTGACGCCAAAGCCATAGGGAAGTGAGGCCTGCAGACCTCTCGGATGGACGTTTTGCCGGGAAGGTAGCCATTTATGATCCAGCCGGGCTTATGAGGTTTTAAATATTTAACATGAAAAATGTTAGGCCTGCATTCAGATGGACAGACTTTTATTACTTTCACTGGCTATTTGATTCTCTGTGATTTTATCCAGATTTTGTGGCTCAGTTTGCGAGAATTGCGATTCATCCCACCACAGCCCACATTTCTTAACGCATAATGTAAATTACCATTAACTCATTTTTTCCCCTGATCCAACCACTTAACTCATCTGTTTACTTTTATTTTCATTATATTTTTGCAAGCTTCCTCCAGTTTTTTTGGTGAGGCGAAAGGGGGAAGCAGGAGCTGCTGTATAAACTGGGGTCTACACTGAAAACCAAAAATATATTTAACTCTTTACAGTACTTAATGTAAAGGAAATAATCATACGGGGCACACAAATGTTGATGACCAACTTAACTGACATTGCTAGTGAAATTAAAATACCAGTAATGATATTAAAATGTTTAAATGAACTAGACTTGTTGGGGCATTTCGGGCAAGCCGGTGTTCATGGATTCATAGTGGCTAAAAAGAATCTTGGGGTGACCCAACCAATTTTACAGATGAGAAAAAGAAACCTCGAGTGATTAAATGATTCACCAGTGTGCACACAGCTAATCTAGTACTCTGCTGGTTTCATTCTAAATGTTCATATTATCATAAACAAAACAAAGGTAAGTACTGAAAAAAGAAATCAAGTTTTACTGCAAAGCCAAATTAAAAAATGATTTGAGATTATCAATTACTTTCTCCCTTCATAAACATGAATAATCAAGAGTTAACTTGATTCTAGATGTTTTGGTTACTCTCACCGAAACTTTAAAATTTTAGTCTTCAAAGCCTTCTTCATTGTTTTCAGTAATACTAGCAACACATCATTGGACTCACCATTGCCCCCTAAGGTTGTTTTCTCTGCTAACTTGATTTGATCACATTTTTTATTCCTCCTTAAAGCACTACAAGTTAATGTAAAGATCTTTTCTCTAGCTTTTAAAATCCTGTCCCAGTGGTTATCAAATTTGAATATGCATCATAATCTCCTGGGAGCTTGGTAAAACACTGATTACTAGGCAGTGTGCCCACGGTTTCTGATTCCATGGGTGTAGGGTGGGACTGAAAATAAAGTGGAAAAGAGGTATCTCCTCCACTTTGGCTAATTTATGATGATAGCAGATTACTAGATAGAAGCTTATTTGCTTTTGCATTCTTTACTAGGAAGTCAGTATGATTTCCTCTAATCTTTTTTGTGTTCCACACAAACTAGGAAAACCGCTGTCAATAGCATTGCAATCTAATGGGGTTTAAAAATCTCTGCTCTCTTAGTGTTTAGCCTGGTGCCGTATCAGTTTCTGTTTTAGTATCAAACGCACCAGAAAATCACTATAACACTTTTTGTACAGAGCAGAATTTGCTTTAAGGAAGATCAGTTTTGGCATCATTCTTGGTTATTGATGAGTCCAAAAGACATTTTTAAGTTTTAATGGATATTGAGGACCATGTCCTATAATAATAATTTTAATCTGGGCTTGTATCTGAGGTCTTTTGGAAGCCAACCTAAAGTTGCTAATTGTTCCTTAACTGAAAATAGTTTTTATTTATAAAGGACTTAAATATTCAAATATAATTTTCTAGGTAAGATTTGCATCCAGATGCTTAATAAGACAAAGTAATGACTGGCAATTTAATATGATCTTTAATGTTGAACTTACTTGATATTTAAGAACTTTCTTATAAGTATTTTAATTATGTTTTGTAATTTAGATCATAGAAATGAATGACACGTTAAGAAGAAACAGG
>NW_012154396.1:4725388-4732620 GCF_000956105.1 Propithecus coquereli
CATGTAAATCACTAAACATGTATGAGATACTTGTTACCTATTTTGAAGTTCTTTGCACTTTTTTTTTTTTTTGGTCGTCTTAGTTTTCTTAGTCATACAAAAAACTATTATAACTTCCTCACATACATAGTGATGATTTCTTTCTTTCTTTTTTCTGAGACAGGGTCTTGCTCTGTTGCCTGGGCTAGAGTGCAGTGGCATCATCATAGCTCACTGCAACTTTGAACGCCTAGGCTCAAGCGATCTTCCTGCCTCAGCCTCCCAAGTAGGTGGGACTACAGGTGTGTGCCACCATACCTGGCTAATTTTTTGTAGAGATGAGGTCTTAATGTTGACCATGCTGGTCTCACTGCTGCCCTCAAGTGATCCTCCTGCCTCGACCTCCCAAAGTGCTAAGATTATAGGCATGAGCCCAGACCAGTGATGATTCTTGATCCCAGGTGAAAACAGGATTTCTCCCTAACACGTGTAATTTTTAAATTGCCAGACATTTTATTGGAGCAATCAAATTTTAGCCATTCACCCCCTTAAAAACAAAATGTGTTATACAGTCCTTCTCTTCCCCCCAAATTGGAAGAAGAGTACTTCATGTTTTGTAGTTTTCTTCAGATTACAAATTTGAGTATACTCTATACCAGTAAATGAATATGGCCTAAGTCAGCACCTCTCAAACTTTAGTGTGCATATCAATCTCTCTGGGCTTGTTTGATTCAGTAGGTCTGGGGTAGGGTGTGATATTCTACGTTTCTGAGAAGTTTCCAGGTGATGCTGACGTTGCTGTTTCAGTGATCACACTTGGGTTAACAAGAGTGCACATAATCCTGTGGCCAAATGGTAGATTCTCAAAATAGAATACATATACATTTTTAATGCAAATATACACTGAAAATAAAATAATCATATTATGAATAATCACATTATGAATCTGTTTATGATTCTCCATTCTCTTTGGAAAGTCAGGTTTATGGTTTTTTACAGGACATTATTTATTTAAGAAGTCAGATTTATATATTCTCAAAAATGTTACTGAGGTAGCTGCCTCCACCATAATTTCTTCTCTTTTTGTACACACAGACATTCCCCTTTATGGGGTGGAATCTATTCCTCCACTCGCTTGGCTCTGAACCAGCTTTATGATTACTTTTACCATTACATTATAGAAGAAGTGATGCTATACAGCTTCCGAGTTTCAGTCATGGAAACCTTGCAGCTTTCCTGGCTGTCTTGAAATGGTTTGCCAATCACCTTGTAAGAAGTTAATTTACCTGGGGTCTGCCGTTATGTGAGAAGGCACAAGCTAGCCAGGGAAAGAGGCTATGTGGAGAGATGCTTGAGCTGTTCCCAGTTATTCCAGCCATCTCAGCTCAGGTGCCAGACATTGAGTAAAGACGCCTTCAGATAACACTCAGCTGCCATCTGATTACAACTCTATGAGATAGCCCAAGTGAAAACCACCCAGATGAACTCATCAGCCCCCAGAACCATGAAAGAGTTATTTGACCAGTTCGTTTTGGGATAGCTCGTTATGCAGATATAGATAAATAGAACATTTACATTATGCTAATTTGAGTTTTATTTCTGAAATGTCTTTCTGATCTAGAAAATGATCAGTATAGGGGTTACAAATTCATCTGAAATTTTCATACAAATAATATTATGGTCTTGGGTTTTTATAATAAAAATTTACTCATAATATGTAGCTTTTTTATTAAAATGTTCTTGTATTAATTTATATTTGAGTCATGCATTTGAGATTGGGGATAAGAGTGCTTTTGAGGATTGTTTACAGATCTGTTTGTTGCTCTGCCACATAATCATGAGGATTTTCCTTTCTCACCTATTCGTGCAATCAAACTATGAGTGAGAAAGCAATTAATATTCTTTAACTTTGTTTCATGCCATGGTTTATCTAGATATTGCTCCCTACAATAGTTTCTTAAGGTACTCTCTTGAGCACTACTTCTTTCATAAAGAATGATTTTAGTGCCATTTAAAAACGTATTGCTTCTTACATAGCTTCACCTCTGTTTATCTTTATTACCTAGCATAGTCACTAACCCAGAAGGCAATCTATAAATATTTATGTATTTGAATGATAATATTTTATTTAGCTCTCTCTTTGTTCAATTCCAACTCTGCAGGTATAAATAAACCAACGTTGGTCTTACTTTCCATGCTCTCCAAGGGAAGAGAGTCATGGGAAATCAGATTAAAAGTTCACTTGGGACCAAATCTTGAGAGGACTTGAATATCAGGCTATTAAGATTTTCAATTTTGGTAAGAACAGCTAAAAATATTTAAATAGGAAAGCAAAACAATCAGAACAATACATTAGGAATATTAGTTTAAAATCATATTTAAGATGAATTAGGATGAATAAGAATAGAAGAAGAAGGTCAGTTAAATTGTACTGCTAAAATTCCGTTTATGTTATGTCTAAGTGCTTTAGTCATCTCATGTTCATTGTATCCTTTCAACATAAAAGAAGAAGTTTCTTTAGAAAACTTGAAGAATTTGACATTCTTGAGGTATAAAAATACGTTATTTCTAAACTTAAACTCAAAGTAAAATTTTAAAGCATGTATTTTTTCCCCATTTTCTAGTTCTGATATTTGCCAGTAAAACATGTTAGTGATTTGGAGGATAACAAAGGCTGCACTTAACAAAAATGTTGAGTTTATGGCATATGTAGACAAAAAGATGCTTTAAATTTATTTAATTTTATCTTGACTTTCATAACAGCAAGTATTCCGATATTTGCCTAGGTGAAAAACGTGTATTTTGTTATCCTCCTTTGTGTCATGGCTCTCTAGGTTCCCTGTACTTAGTGCTTCTGTCTCTATACTTTCTCCTGCATTCCATATGGGTCTACATATTTCCAGATTATCTGTTTGTTATCTCTTTTCCAACCACCAACTATACCTCCCTTTCCCTTAATTTGGTTGATCTTAGTTAAGTGTTAAAGGAAAAGGAATTAGATAGAAATAATTTATATCAATGTAAATAATAAAAAGATCCATTCTGTCATAAAGGGGGAAAACTATGTAAATGACTGGAATATTTGGATTTTAAAAGGAATTAGTTACCCTGAATTAACCTCTAATGGATGACGTTTTAGGCAATATAGGAATATATTTTTGCTATTTGGAGAAAACTGCCTACTCTCATCTACGTGTAAGATCGATCTTAACGTTACATTTTTCTTTTCCCCAAAGGAGGAAGAAACAGAAACTATAAGTGAAGATGGTAGTTCAAAAGAAGTACATGGTATGTCAGTGAAATATAAGAATTTCTTTTAAAGTTATAACTTCTATTTAAATATAAGGCATATAGATTTATATTTCAGAATCATCTGAATTTTTTTACATAGCAAGAAAAAGGAAGCAAAATAGAAGTTTATCTGTACTATTTTGTACTATTTTGTCTCTATCAGCTTCCTGAGAATTACATATCATTTGTAACAAATGGACCTTTTTTGCTCATCTTATTGCTCTAAGCATATTTTAAAAGTTTGTTTCGTTGCCTCAAGTATGTTTTATAAGTCAGTTCTCATTCTGGGCTAACCTCACTGACACAATTTTTATAGATTGGTGATAGTATTGTTGGTGTAGATCTCAGCAGCTTACAAAGTACTTTCATATGTATCAGTTAGCTTAATAATTCTGTTTTGTATTCCCCTTATGTGATCTTCTTCCCTTCATATAAATTTCTTGGAAATTATTAACTCATGTGTTTCCTAAACCACCACATTATTATTTTCTTGAGATAATTGGTGACTATATTGTCAGAAATGGAATAATAAATGGTTTTACAGCCTCTACTCTTTTCTTGATCCATGGTCTCCTTGAGGGTCTTTGATGATGGATTCAAACCTTTTTCTGTAATAATTTTGAAATCTTTTTTTCTATGGCCCAGTGTATATGTGTGTGTATACATGCACATGTGTTTTCCTTCATTTCACTGTTGCACTTTCTCATGTGTTATCTACAAGCCTGTCAGCTTTTTTATCTGGGAAAGTCTTTATTTCTCCTTCATGTTTGAAGGATATTTTTGCAGGATATAATGTACTAGGATTAAAGTACTTTTCCTTCATCACTTTGAATATGTCATGCCACTCTCCGTGCCTGTAAGGTTTCCACTGAGAAGTCTGCTGGCGGATGTATTGGACCTCCTTTATATGTTATTTGTTTCTTTTCTCTTTCTGCTGTTAGGATCCTTTCTGTGACTTTTAGGGATTTGATTATTTAATGCCTTAAGGTAGTCTTATTTGAGTTAAATCTGGTTGGTGTTCTACAAACTTCTTGTACCTGAATATTGATATCTTTCTCTAGATTTGTAAAGTTTTCTGTTGTTATTTCTTTGAATAAACTTTATACTCCAAACTCTCCTTTTCTTCTAGGCCAATAATGCTTAGATTTGCTCTTTTGAGGCTATTTTCTAGATCTTGTAGGCGTGCTTCATTCTTCCTCATTCTTTTTTCTCTTCTGTGTATTTTCATATAGCCTGTCTCCAAGCTCACTAATTCTTTCTTCTGCTTGATCAATTCTGCTGTTGAGAGACTCTGATGCATTTGTTAGTTCGTCAAATGAATTTTCATCTCTAGAATTTCTACTTGATTTTAAAAAGTATTTCAATCTCATTGTTAAATTTTTCCTATAGGATTCTGAATTCCTTTTCTGTGTTTTCTTGAAGTTCATTGAGCTCCCTCAAAACAGCTATTTTGAATTCTCTGTCTGAAAGGTTGCATATCTCTATCACTCTGGGATTGGTTACTGGTGCCTTATTTAGTTCATTTGATGAGGTCATGTTTTCCTGGATGTCCTTGATGCTTGTGGATATTCATGAGTGTCTGGGCATTGAAGAGTTAGGTATCTATCCTCATCTTTATGGTCTGGACTTGATTGTACCCATCCTTCTTGGGAAGGTTTTCCAGGTATTCAAAGGGAATAGAGTGTTGTGATCTTCAAGTCTTTGATCACCTCAGCCATATCAGCACTAGGGGGAGCCTCAAGGCCAGTAACACTGCAACTTTTGAAGACTCCTGGTCATACCACCGTGGTGGGCTTGGGTTAGATACAGGAGAATTCCCTAGATTACCAAGCAAAGTCTCTTGTACTCTTCCTTCACTTTCTGCCCAAACAGAAGGAGTCTCACTCTCTATGCTGGGCTGCCTGGAGTTGGGGGAGGGGGGTGCAGGTACTCCTGTGGACACTATAGCTGGGACTGTGTTGTATCAATACCTGAAGCCAGCATAGTACTAGGTCTCACCCAAAGCCTGTGGCAACTGTGGCCTAGCTACCACTGATGTTTATTCAAGGCGCAAGGGATCTTTAATCACCAGGTGGTGAATCTTGCCAGCACTGGGTCCTTCTCTTCAGGGTAGTAGATTACCTTCTGGACCAGGGTAAGTCTAGAAATACCATCCAAGAGTTAAGGCCTGAAATCAGGGGCTTCAGGAATCTCCTTTATGCTTTATTTTATCGTGGCTGAGCTGGTACCCAAGTTTCAAGACAAAGTTCTCTGTACTGTTCCCTTTCCTACCCCCAAGCAAAAGGCTTTCATTGAGCTGTACTGTCTGAGTTGGGGGAGGGTTGACACAGGCACTCCCTTGGCTGATGCAGCTGGTGTTTCACAGGTCACGTGTACCTCTAGTCCACTAGCTCTGAGCCCAGCACAGCTCCAGGACTTGCCCAAGGACTGGAGTCTTCGTGGCCTGCTGCCTTTCAGATTTATTCTAGGCCCCAGACCCCTATAATTAGCCAGTGGTGGAGATAGCTGGAACTCAGTTTCCTACTGCTGGGGAAGAGGATTCCCCTCTGGCCAGAGCTGGTCTCAATACTTCCTGTGTGGGTGTGGGTAGAATTCTGCCCTGTGTTGCGTTCCACTGTGACAGGGCAGCTCTGAGTGCTAATGCAAAGTCCCACAATCACTTCATAGTCCCTCCCCCAAGCACATAAATTCTCTCCATATAGCTCTGCCAGGGGATGGGGGAGGGTGGCATAGGTAGTGCAAGACCTCTTTCCCACCCTCTTTCCTTGATATGATGTTAAAACCAGGTACTATGGTTGCTCACCTGATTTTTGGTTCTTATGAAGGTGCTTTCTTGTGTGGCTAGTTCTTCAATTTGGTGTTCTTGCAGGGGGAATGATCGCTGGAGGATTCTATTTGGCCATTTTGCTCTGCCGCCTCCCTTCAGGAAACTGAGCTTGTAACAAGAAGAGGCTTGAGAATTCCTGTTTAGAATTTACTTTAGGAAGAGAATTTTAGAGCAAAATTTGAAAATTTCTTTCAATATTAGAGAGGACTTTAGACAAGAAGATACCCCAAGGAAGGAAGATAGAAATTTGGTTTGCCTTTACATTAATTTTAAAATGATATATTTTTCTCTAATTTGAATTAGATTGCAGACAAGACTGAATAAGGTGAAAGAGTGAATAATATTTTTCATGTCTTTTTGAATTGAGTATTCATGATGAGCCTTTGCATTTACTTAAATATGAATTCTCAGTCAGTTATTCGTATTTGTTTAAACAGATGTTTATCAATCTTTTGATATGTTAAGTATGTTAAGTCTACTCTTGCATATAATCTTCTTCAAGTCATTCTGTTAGGACAATAATAATATCCATATTTTAGAAGTTAGGAAATTGATATTGAAGAGAAATTAGTCTAAGAAACAGCTGATTAGTGACATGTCAGGCATTTGAACCTATACCTTTAAATTCTATAGATTCCTTAATTTTTGTAAATATGATATTATTATTTTTTATTTATAATATTAATTCCAGTTCACTGTAGAAGATTTGAAGAATGCAGAATACAAAAGGAGAAAATAAAAATACCTATAATCTTACCATGTAGAAATAATATTTTTGTATATTTCCTTCTAGTCTTTTGGATATATATTTTACATAGCTGGGAACATTGGTATGTGTAGTCTTAATTTTATATTCCATTGTATAAGCCTTATCTTGTGCTTTAAAAATAATTTTGAGTGTTATTTTTAAAAGCTGCATAGTATCTAGCATATAGAAGCATACTTATTTAAATATTTCCTTATTTTTGAACATTTCAGTTATGCTCCTAACTTTTTGATTTAAAGTTTCTGTATATTGTTTAACATTTAAATAAATTTACAAGCATAAAAGAAGCCAAGAAAAATATTTGCCTGATACATAATTGCTACCTTTTCTGAGAATTTTAAATTACATGAGAAATTTTGATTTCATATG
>NW_012154396.1:4733990-4737658 GCF_000956105.1 Propithecus coquereli
GTAGAGAGGGGTCTCACTCTGTTGCTCAGGCTGGAGCACAGTGGTGTGATCATCCCTTACTGTCACCTTGAACCCCTGGGCTCAAATGATCCTCCCACCTCAGCCTCTTGAGTAGCTGGGACTACATGTACACACCACCATGACCAGCTAATTTTTTAAAGTTTTTGTAGAGACATAGTCTTGCTATGTTGTCCAGGCTGATCTCAAACTCCTGGGCTCAAGCAATCCTCCCACCTCAGCCTCCCAAAGTGCTTGGATTACAGGCATGAGCCACCATGCCTAGTCTGTCTCAAGATACTTTTTGATTTCCCTTTTGACTTCTTCTTTAATCCTTTTATTATTTAGGAATGTGTAGTTTAATTTCCACATATTTGTGAATTTTCCAATTTTTGTCCTGTCCTGATTTCTAGTTTCATACCATTGTGGTTGGAAAAGGTACTTGATATGATTTCCAATCTTCTTAAATTCGATTAGACTTCTATTGTGGCTTAAAACATGTTCTGTCCTAAAGAATGTCCCATGTGCACTTGAGAAGAATATATATTCTGCTGCTGTTGTATAGAATGTTCTATATATGTATGTTAGGACCATTTGATCTAAAGTGTAGTTCAAGTCCAATGTTTCCTTCTTGATTTTCTGTCTGGATGATCTATCCATTGTTAAAAGTTGGGTATTGAGGTCCCCCACTATTATCGTATTGCTGTCTATCCCTTTAGATCTATTAATAATTACCTGATATATTAAGGTGCTCTCATGTTGAGTGCATATGTATTTATAATTGTTATATTCTATTGATGAATTGCTACCTTTATCATTATATGATGACTCTCTTTGTCTCTTTTTACAATTTTTTACTTAAAGTCTTTTTGTCTGATATAATAATTGCCACCCTGCTTTCTTTTGGTAACCAATAGCATGGAACATCTTTTTTCCATCTCTTGGCTTTCCATCCATGTGTATCCTCAAACCTAAAGTGAGTCTCTATTGTAGGCAGCTTATAGTTGGGTCTTTTTTTTTTTTTTTAATTTATTCAGCCACACTGTACCTTTTGACTGGAGAACTTTATTCATTTACATTCAAGATAACTATCGATAGGTAAGGACTTACCATTTCCACCTTATTAATTGTTTTCTAGCTATTTGTAGATTCCTTATTTTTTTCTTCCCCTTGCTGTCTTCTTTTGTGATTTGTTGATTTTCTGTACTGGTTTGTTTTGATTCTTTTCTCTATCTTTTGTATATCTACTTTAGATTCTTGCTTTGTGGTTACAATGAGTGTTGCATGAAACACCTTATAGTTATAACAGTCTATTTTCAGCTGATAACTTCCATTGTGTACAAAAACTCTATGCTTTTACTTCTCCTTCACCCTCACATTTTATGTTTTTGATGTCACAGTTTATATCTTGTTATATTGCATGTCCATTAGCAAACTACCGTAGCTTTAGTTATTTTTTTCCTTCCTGTCTGATCAGTTTAGCCATATCTAGTTATTTTTAAAATTTCCATCTTCTAAGATTTATGAATTATTTTTTATTCTTAGGCAAAGAAGTCAACACTGATATGGTAAGCTGTAATATTTACTGTACAAGAACATTGGATTGATATTTTTATTAATGGTTATTTCTGTGTTTTCTATATGCCTCAACCCCTTTGATGAATAACTGCTGGTTTCAACAGTGATAATAGGCTACATGTGTCAATGTGTTTTTTCAAGTATAAAAATGATTTCTGTAACACAGGTCTCATGTCTATAATAAAGAAATATGTTTTGCGTTAATTTTATGCTTGGATTAACTTCCTGTGTATAGCATCTTCTGTAATTGGACATATTCTGAGTTTAGTTTTATGACCTAAATTTTATTCAGTAGTTTATCATTTGAAATGGATGAGGCAGACATTTACCTTTGTGTTAGGAAATTGCTAAATAAATTAATATGCAAATCCAAGTGAAAGGTTTATTTTAAATTACTTTAGAACAAACACTAAAAGCTCTATTTGCATAAAAGTCATAATAATTTATAATATCTACTTTTTATAAAGGAATTCCCGCAGAAAGGGAAGGGTGTTTTTAGGAACTAGTTTGACAGGAAATAATTAACAGTTACAGCATATATCAGCATTGGGTACACTGTATTTATTTATTTTGGGTCTTTTGTTTTGGCTTCACAATATCACAAAAGACTTGATTCACAGATAGAAATATTGTTGCACTTACCTGAATACTTTCCGGAGAGTAAATATGATCAGGCCAATCTCAGTATAAACTAATAGTTCCATGCAGAACTATACTTTGCTGACCTACTGTACTATCATAAGAATTTTGAATGTGTGCAGAAATGGCAAAAAAAAATTATTCCAAAATCCGTTCTCTCTCTTACTATCTCCTGTCTCTCTCATCCTCCCTCCTCACCCCCAGAGTTGAAGCATAACCAAATTTTCTTTACCGATAATCAGTAAATTAGAAATTAAATTGCTGATATGGTATCAGTAAAAGTCACTTAATACAGTTCTCCATGAACGCAGTGACACAACTTTTATTCCAGGTTATTAAACAAGGTATTATGTAGCATATGTAAATGTAACTTTTTAAAAGGTATTTATAAGCACTATTTTGGAACTTATTACTTGTATTAGAGATTGGATGTTATTTGACATAAGCTATACCTCAGCGTTTATTTCCTTTTTATTTTTTTTTATTTCAGCATATTACGGGGGTACAAATGTTTAGGTTACATATATTGCCTTTGCCCACCCGAGTCAGAGCTTCAATTGTGTCCATCCCCCAGATGGTGCGCACAACATCCATTACATGTGTATGTACCCATCCCCTCCTCCCCCAACACCTGCCTGACACCAGATGAATGTTACTACTATCTGTGCACTTAAGTGTTGGTCAGTTCATACCAATTTGATGGTGAGTACATGTGGTGCTTTATTTCCTTTTTCAGCATTGTTCACATGTAAAGAAAAGGCAGAATTCATTCCATGGATTTAAGTTAAGCTTAATCTTCCTAAAGGAAGTTGCCTATG
Organism: Propithecus coquereli; assembly: GCF_000956105.1. Lineage (NCBI taxonomy): Eukaryota > Metazoa > Chordata > Mammalia > Primates > Indriidae > Propithecus > Propithecus coquereli. The sequence continues at coordinate 4,737,023 of NW_012154396.1, forward strand.
TATTATTACTCCCTTGTAGATTTACATATTGATGCAAAAATTTATTTGAATCATTGGAAACTAGAGAATGTATATGAAGAAAAATTTTCTCCATCTGAGAAAATGTTGCATACTGGAAGGTGGAAGGAAAGGAGACTATTTAACATCCTCAAAATTTACCAGATGGATAACCATATTTGGTTGTAGGAATTACAAGCAATACTTTGGGATGTCTGAAGAAGCTTTATGGGACAAAAAAAGCTGGGATTTGCTACTCTTATATACCATTTTATTAAAATCCATTTGAACATATTGTTATATATTACTAATTTTTGGAGAAAATATGTCAGTTTTTGAGATTGAAGTAGGAGGTACATGCATTAAGATTATTGAATTTTGAGAGAGATTTAGAGAATTTATTCATCTCTTACCTTCCTGAAATTTTTCAAGCCACAGCTGTAATTCATTATTTGATTGTTAGATGGACTGCCATAGCTACTCAAGTGCTATGTAATGTAAAACACTATGCTAGGATCTATCGCATGATTCTGATCATATTTTTGTGTGATAGAAAAATATTCAAGAGTTTAATCTAGAAATTTGACTAAATTCACTGTATGTAATATGAATTAGAAAAATTCAGTAAAGAAAAATTTT
>NW_012154396.1:4742141-4743250 GCF_000956105.1 Propithecus coquereli
TACCTAAACTATCAACAGTTTTGCCATTTTAGCAGTAACTTGTTTATGCCAGCAGCAAAGAAGCCTAGAGAGTGAATGGCCATGAAATCGTCAAAGGTAAAGTTTTCCACAGCTTGTTGAGAATTGAATATTTTTCCTTGCAGGAAGTGGTCCAAAGCCTGGAAGAAGTGGTAGTCAGTTGATGCAAGGTCTGGTAATTACGGTGGATGACAGAGAGTTTCCAAGTCCAACTTCTGTAGTTTGAGTAGCATTGTTTGTACAACATGTGGTCGAGCGTTGTCTTGCAAGAGGATTGGCCTGCCTCTTTTGACTAATGTTGGCTGCTTAATCACAAGCATCCTCATCATTTCATTCAGTTGGTTGCAGTAGCCATCTGCTGTAATCAAGTGACCAGGTTTCCTGAAGCCGTAGTGGATAATACCAGCTCTGGACCAACAGACACCATTGGCTTTTTTTGATGAATATTCGGTCTTGGACTGTGTTTCATCACTTCATCTTTATCCAACCATTGTGCCAAACACTTGTGATTGTCAACAAGAATCCATTTTTCATCACACTTAACAATATAGTGTAGAAATAGTTCACCCTTATGTCGTGACAGCAAAGAAAGACAAGCTTCGAGACGATTTCTCTTTTTTTGCTTGTATAATTTGTGTGGTACCCGTCTATCCAGCTTCTTTACCTTGCTGATTTGTTTCAAATGGTCCAGTATTGTTGGAATAGTAACCTTTCTGCTAATTCACATGTAGGTTGAGATGGATTCGCTTCCACTACAGCTTTCAGTTCATCATTATCCACCTTGTTCTCAGGTCACCCACATAGCTTATTTTCAAGATTAAAATCACCAGAATGGAACTTCTCAAACCATTGACGTACTGTGCATTCATTATCCACATCCTTCCCAAACACTTCATTGATATTTCAAGCTATTTACACCACATTGGTCCCATGATGGAACTCCTATTCAAAAATAACACAAATTTTGGACCTATCCATGGTTTGATAAAAATTGCTCTAAAAAAATGGAAAGATAATCACGAGCCAAAATGTGCGTTTGAAAGACTGAGGATGTACCTTCACAATAAAAATAAAACAAGAAGTGTCAAAGC
>NW_012154396.1:4743300-4745259 GCF_000956105.1 Propithecus coquereli
TTTGAAAAAGCCCTTTAAGTTATTGGTAGCTGTGTGTAGAGTAGGTTTTAGAGTATTCCAAAAGGAAATGAGGAGTAACTTTTATGTAAAATGCCAAATTGGCACTTTACACCTGTTAGTGTGTTTCGTTTAGAACAGCTGTGTCTTTTATTATCAGTAAACAGATGCAGAAAGTAATGGAATGTTTTAAAGCAATATGTTAATCCTGTCTTCCACTACTGAACTGTCTCACAATATAGTGATTAAATATTGACTGTGCAGCTGTTACTTACAATTATAGAATTTCTTAGTTAATTTCTCCTTCCCAGGCCCAAATATTTTAATATTTGGAGATCTAATTTCTAATCTTTAAGTGTTTTATAATTTAGTTTATTTATTATAAATTCATATCTAAAGATAAATTATTTGAATGCTATGGACACAAATTCATGTTTGTAAAATTCGTATTAAATGTGTCTGAACTGATGTTCTTGGTAGGATAAATGATTTTTAAATGTATTTATTTTTCTTGTTCATGAATATGAAGATGATCATTGCATACAACAATCTTGTTTAATTTTATACTTGAAAACCACCATCAGTGAACTAAATAGGACATTATGGTTTTTTTCATCAAATATTTATGAACACTGTGCATAACACTTTCTTAGAATAATGATTATTGAAGTTATTGCAATTATAATAACCCTTTTGCAGTTTAATTGTAATCCTTATACTTCACATTGTCTGAGAAGATATTTAAAATGTTGCTTTCTTAATTATCATGTTTATATTTAAGCTTGAGATGCAGTTTTATTAGCTAAGGTTATTACTAATAACTAACATTTATTGTGCCTCTTAATATATGAAAGATAATTGTGTGAAGCACTTTATTTGTATTATAATATTCTTACCCCATCTCGTAGATAAGAAAATTCAAGCTTGGAAACATATAGTAAATTGAACAAGATCTTACAGCTAGGAAGTAGTGGAGCCTGGATTTAAACCCAGGTATTTTCACTCTCAAGCCTCGTGTTCTCAACAGCTTTGCATTTTGCCTGCCTTATACCAAGGGGAAATTATGTGCAAAGTAAACTTTGACACTGTCCTTTTTTGAAGCCACTTGTGCACCCTCAGTGTGATTATTATTTAGGCAACTTTCCTATAAAGAAAATTAAAACATGTATAGAAATGGAGAGAGCCCCAGTTCTTGGTATCCCCTCACACAATGTCAGTGTCCTTCAGCACCATCAGGAGTGTCCCAAAGCACAGGTGTTGTGATGCAGTCTACACTACAAATGTTTTCATACACGCCTTATGATTTTACTCTAATTGTGCTGCTTTGTGGAGACAACTCCAACAATCTGTTCCTTTTCCCTAAAATAATTTTTTTTTGCTTTAACAGAGATTTTAAAGAGCAGCACGATGTAGTTTTTACCTATGTTAAATTATTTTTTTATGCCTTTATCTAGAAATATCAGTTACCATTGAAACTTATTTTTATTAAATGACTGTCTTCTGTCAGATATTACCAACTAATTCTATATTCGTAGTTTATTTTGTCATTTGTCATAGGACATATCTTCATTTTATATATCAAAAAACTGAGACTCAGAGGTATTAAGTAAATTGGCCAAGATCACAGCTAGCAAATGTTTGTGTGTATTTTATTTTTTTAAAAAACAAAACCCACGCACAAAAAAACCCTGGAAATCTAAAATGTCCAACTAATCATTTTGTAAGGGGTTTTAACATTTCAGTTTCCACCAGATGGTTACTTCGGTGTAGTTTCCCTTGACACTGATGAGAATGCTTAAAAGATTAACTAGGATCAGCAATGTCATGAGGTATTGCTGGAGGAAATTTAATATAGTAGAAGTGTTATAAGGTAGTTCTTAAGAGGCAAAACTTTCTTGGATCTAAACAGTCTGAAATATCATAAGAATAGATGCATTTTATTTGTATGCAATAACATGAAAT
>NW_012154396.1:4746899-4748435 GCF_000956105.1 Propithecus coquereli
AAAAATGTCTCATACTTCTATAATTGCCATATACCCCCACTATATTTCTATGATTTTGTCATTTCAAGAATGTTATATAAATGAAATTATACAATGTGTAACTTTTTGGGATTAGCCTTTTTTTTTTTTTTAACTCAGTATAATTCTCTGGAGAATCATCCAGGTTGGCACATGTATAGTTTGTTCTTTTTTATTCCTGAGTAGTATTTCATGGTATGGATGTATCACAGTTTGCTTAACCATTCAGCCATTGATGGACATCTGGGTTGTTTCCTAAACAGTGTAAAATCTAGTTTCTTTCACAGTACTAAGATTTATAGTTTTACATCTTACACACTTCAGTTCATGATCAATTTTGAGTTAATTTTTGTATAAGATGTGAAGCTTAGGTTCAGGTTCTTTTTCTTTCTTTCTTTTTTTTTTTTTTTTCCCTTTTTGGGCTATGGATGCCACAATGGTCTAGCACCGTTTGTTGAAAATGTTGCCTTTCCTTTATTGAATTGCCTTTGTACCTTAGTAAAAAATCAATTGGACTTATTTGTGTAGGTTGTTTCATAGTTCTCTGTTGTGTCCCATTCTATCTGTGGTAACTCTCTGCCAATATAAAATACTGATTACTGTAACTATATCATGTCTTGAAATTACATAGACTGCTTCCTTCTATTTTATTTTTCAAAATTGTTTTTAGCTATTCTAGCTCCTTTACCCTTCATATAAATTTTAGAATAATCTCATCTATATCTACAAAAGTTCCTGCTCAGATTTTGATAGGAATTGAATAAATCCTGTATATCAACTTGGGGAAAATTTAAATCTTTAATATGATTAATTTATCAATCTTTCAACACAGTATATTTCTCTTTATTTAGAGCTTTGATTTCTTTCATCATCATTTTGTAGTTTTCCACATGCAAGTCATTTATGTTAGATTTATAGCTAAATACTTCATTTTTCTTGAATGATTGTAAAGGATATTTTTACATTTTAGTATTCACATGTTCATTGTTAGAGTATCCGAATACAATAGATTTTGTGTGTTTATCTAGTATCCTGAAACCTTGTTGAACTCAGATATTCTAGTTTTTTATAGATTCCTTGGACTTTTTCACATAGATATATCATCTGCAAATAAGGAGAGTTTTCTTTCTCTTCAGTCTCTATGCATTTTATTTCTTTTCCCTGTCTTTTTGCATTGGCTTTAACTATCTTTTAGTACGATGTTGAATAGGAGTGGTTTAGAAAGGACATCCTTTCCTTGTGCCCTATCTTAGGGAGAAAGCATTAAGTTTCACTATTAACTGTAATGTTGGCAGCAGGTTTGGATGGATACTCTAGAAAGTAAAAAAAGTCCCTTTAATTCCAATTTTCCCAAGTTTTTTTTTTAATCATGAGTGGGTGCTGAATTTTATCAGATACTTTTTATGTATAGATTGATATGATCATGTGATTTTTCTTTATCTTGTTAATAATGGAGTACGCCGATTGATTTTCAAATATTGAACCAGCCTTGCATCCCTTGAATAAGCCCCATTTGGA
>NW_012154396.1:4761862-4764539 GCF_000956105.1 Propithecus coquereli
TATACCCTTCACCCCAAATGTTAACATCTTACATAATCATAATATAATAAGTGTACTACTATGGAAAACAGGAAATTAACATTGGTATAATATTACTGACTAATTTATAGACCTTATTTAAATTTTGCCAGTTTTCAAACTAATATCTTTCATAGCAAAAGAAAAAAATTTGTTCCAAATTTTGCCAAATATTCCATTGTTCTTATTTTGATCCAGAAACCTTTATTGTATTTAGTTGTCATGTCTTAGTCTCCACCAGTCTAGGAAAATTTCTCAGTCTTTCTTTTTATTCCATGCCAAAAGGTGATTTTTTTCCCCCTAATTCTACCATTTATACCACATTTATTAGTTGGAATTCTATTTTTAAAACAGAAATTTTTCTTCACCCTTATTTACTTCTGTTGGCAGGGACTCATGGATTCTTTCTATTCCTATCATTAGTTATTTTGATGCTACATTATCCCAGATTTGACCAGTGAGAGCTCTTCAGGCTGGTTTTTATTCAGATTGGACATGTCTCCTGGTAAAAAGGGGGTCATTTTGCAGCATTGGTAACATTTAATTAAAAGCCATATGGGCCAGGCGCAGTGGCTTGTGCCCGTAATCTTAGCACTTTGGGAGGCCGAGGCAGAAGGATTGCTTGAGCACAGAAGTTTGAGACCAGCCTGAGCGAGACACTGTCTCAACTAGCCAGGTCTCCGGGCTTGTGCCTATAGTCCTAGCTACTTGGGAGGCTGAGGCAGGAGGATCGCTTGAGCCCAGGAGTTTGAGGTTGCAGTGAGCTATGATGATGCCATTACACTCTACCCGGGGTGACATCGTAAGACTCTGTCTCAAAAAAAAAGAAAAAATCCATATGGATTATGTCATTCTTTATCAGCTGAATGTCTTAAAGTGTTTAAAGTACTTGAATCATCATTATGATCCCAAAAAGCAGATTATTCATTATACGGTTACCTATATTCCATTTTTAGATTATCCTATATCTCCTGCCCATGATTTAGAACAGTATGTTTTCACTAGCATCACTTTGTTACTGTTTAACTTGGGCATACATTACAAACTTCTTCCCTTTTCAGTTTTGAGAAGAGTTTATCATATAATCAGCATTTAGTTATTTGCTTGCTTGTTAAGTGCCTTTACTAATGTCATTGCTTGTGAAACAAGATTAACACTATATTAGGACTGAAATTGGCAGTTTATTCATGTAACGGAAGTATCTCTCAGAAAGACTCCTTGTCTTTTTTGCCGGGAGGGAATGTATAGGTAGGGGTAGGAACAATTTCTTAGAAAATTAAAACCATGTACCTAGTGCCTGGCATTGTGTCTGCACAGGGCTCAGTATGTATTTGTTGAATGAATGACAGCCAAGGACGGGCTCACCCCCTATTTCTTTTATGTTCAGTTCTTTTAGATCACGTGTAAACTTAGTCACTTTTCACATGTCGGTCATTTTTACTTTTAACATTTTGCTGCCTGAATCTCTCTAATTATCAAAGTATTTCTAAATTGTCTTCTGTGTAAAAATATGTGGGTTGAAATTTGCAAAAAGAGGTGGGAATTTCATGTGCAAAAATCAGGTTGGTTTCTTTCCTGTGCTTTGCTCATAGAGCTTTTAATATGTTCATTGTACACCGTGAATGTCTTAGAGGTGGAAGAATACCCAGCATTTTTTAAAGCTTACTTAATGATAAAACCCATTTTTATCAATTTCTAAGGGACTGTGAGAAATGCTTACCTGATCTTTAGAGAAGCTGCTTAAGTTTCTTTAGGCTGATTTCTTTGCTATTATTTTGTATCCTGTTGTCATTTTTAGTTTACTTGATACACCCAAAATGAATTTTCTTTCTCACTAACCTGAATAGCCTCTTCTCAGCTAAGTATGATATGTCCATTGATTTCCCCAAAAGCCGAGCACATGAATTAGAAATAGCCTTAAGATTACTCATCTAAACATTTGCCACACACTTATCAGAGAAATTTAATGCAATTTTTCTAAAGCATATAAATTCTTTGTAAGCCATTCTATATACCTTGGTAGGAAATGTTTCATATTCTACTAGAAAAAGTAGTGGAAATTTCAAACATTCAAAGAATGTTGAGTCAGTGTCTTAATGGCAAAATTATATGGACTAAGAAACATGTCCATAGAAATAGAACCAAGAGGAGTCTATATAAATAGTAATGTGAAGAAGAGTGAATTCCTTTTTAGCTGTAACATCACATTTTTTGCATGTTGCACACATTGTTTAGCTGTTTCTAAACACATTTCCATTTACGTCATTTGTAAAAACTGCCTAGCCTCATATTCTGGAAAACTGACAAAGTTGTAATGAACAGATGCAGATTCCATAATTATAATTGGCTTTTACTCTAAACTAATTTTCTGGCTCATGCATCATTAATGATTTCTATTTTTCTCCATTTTTACCTTACAAATTTGAAAGAGTATCTTTTAGAGTGAAACATTTTTGGTTGAATTTTTAAAATCAGGGCTTATTACATTATGACTTATAGGTCCTCCAGTCACCTACATTTAATCTAGAATTTTAAGAATGCCTTTTTAATATTTCTGTTGATATACGATTTTACATAATCTTCTAAATCTTTGTTTCATATTTCCCAGAGAAGCACATTAGTTTCAAATGTAACCCCTCTTTTTTAGTTTTTGTATCAT
>NW_012154396.1:4764589-4765856 GCF_000956105.1 Propithecus coquereli
AGTTTGAAACTATTAAATGGAAAATTTCAAAAATAAACAATTCTTAATTTTTAAATTGTGTGCCATTCAGAGTAGTGTGATAAAGTATGCTTTCCCACTCTTTCCCACCTGGGATGTGAATCATCCCTTTTCTAGCATATCCATGCGGTATATGCTACTTACCCATTAGTCACTTGATACCTCTCTCAGATCAAAAAGACTTAGTATATATAGGGTTTGGTACTATCTGCCATTTCAGGCATCCACTGGGGATCTTGGAATGTATCCCCTGTGAATAGGGGGGAACTACTATATATGAAACTTCCGAAATAGGTCAATCCATAGAGAAAGAAAGCAGACCAGAACTGCCAGGGGCTGAGGGGAAGCGCAAATGGGGAGTGAGTATTTAATGGGTGTAGAAGTGATAAAAATGTCTTGGAACTAACTAAAAGTGATGATTGCACAACATTGAGAATGGACTAAATGTTACTGAATTGTACACTTCAAAATGGTTAATGGCGCTCAATCATAGGTAGAACTGACACTGTATATATTTTAAAAAAGTAAAAAATAAAAAATAAATAAAATGGTTAATGGGCTAAGTGTAGTGGCTCACACCTGTAATTCCAGCTACTCAGGAAGCTGAGGCTGAGGCAAGAGGATCACTTGAGGGTAGGAATTCAAGTCCAGCCTGAGCAATAATAGCAAGATCCTGTCTCTAAAAAAATTAAAAATGAACCAAGCTTGGTGGACACACCTGTTGTACTAGCTACTTGGGAGGCTGAGGTGGGAGTATCGCTTGAACCAGAAGTTCAAAGCTGCAGTGAGCTATGATTGCCCCACTGCAATGTAGTTTGGGTGACAGAGTGAGACCCTGGTCTCTGAAGAAAAAAAAAAGTGAAAGCTTCCATAAACATAATGGAATGTTTTAAAGTTTTTAAATTGCACACATGATACCACTTCACCTCTAAAATCTTGTGTGTTTTTCCTAAAAATAAGGACATTCTCTCATGCAGTCTCAATACAATTATCAAAATCAGGAAATCAACACTGATACAGTGCTAAGTCCTGTGCTGTCCAATATGATCGCCACTAGCCACGTTTGGCTATTTAAATTTAAATTAATTAAAATTAAATAAATTAGAAATTCAGTTTCTCAGTTACACTGGTCACATTTCAAGCACTCAGCAGTCCAGTGGCTATTGCACTGGAGAGCACAGATATAGACACTTCTATCATTGCAGAAAATTCTATTAATGTTCTGGACATTGAAATTTTGCCAGTTATC
>NW_012154396.1:4771844-4772153 GCF_000956105.1 Propithecus coquereli
AAAATATGTAAGTTGAGACAATACGATGTCAAAATGGGGAGATGAAGTTAAAGTGTAGGTTTTTTTCTTTTGACTTTTTTGTTATGTGATCTAAGATAAGTTGTCATCTCTTCAAAATAATGTATTGTGTATCTATAATGTTTTTTGTAAGCCTCATGGTAACCACAATGCAAACACTTATAATAGATTTACTAAAAATAAAAAGCAATGAATTAAAATATGCTACCAGAGAAAAATCACTTAACCATAAAGGAAGACAGTAAGAAAGGAAGAGAGGAGTTACAAAACAACCAGAAAATAAGCAACAAA
>NW_012154396.1:4772213-4774077 GCF_000956105.1 Propithecus coquereli
AAAAAATAAAACATTTGAAGGTATAAAACCTGCTAGTAAAATTAAATACATGGACAAACCCAGAATACTCTAATACTGTGTTTGTAGTATGCAATCCACACCTAACTCTAGTATGAAGCTCAAAAGATAAATCTATCTAAAACAATAATACCTACAGCAACCTGTTAAGAGATAGGCATTATAAAAATATGTAAGTTGAGACAATACGATGTCAAAATGGGGAGATGAAGTTAAAGTGTAGGTTTTTTTCTTTTTTCTTTTTTGTTATGTGATCTGAGATAAGTTGTCATCTCTTCAAAATAATGTGTTGTGTATCTATAATGTTTTTTGTAAGCCTCATGGTAACCACAATGCAAACACTTACAATAGATTTACTAAAAATAAAAAGCAATGAATTAAAATATGCTACCAGAGAAAAATCACTTAACCACAAAGGAAGACAGTAAGAAAGGAAGAGAGGAGTTACAAAACAACCAGAAAATAAGCAACAAAATGGCAGTAGTAAGTCCTTACTAGTCAGTAATAACATGGAATATAAATGGACTCAGTTCTCCAATTATAAGGCATAGAGTGGCTCAATGGATAATGAAACAAGACCTAACTATATGTTGCCTACAAGAAACACATTTCACTCATAAAGACACATGTAGATGTGGAAAAACATATTTCCTGCAACTGGAAACCAATGAAGAGCAGAAGTAGCTATACTTATATCTGATAAAATAGACCACAAATCAAAGACTATAAAAGAAGGCAAAGAAAGTCACTATATAATGACAAAGAGGTCTATTCAGCAAGAGTGTATGGCAATTATAAATATTTATATACTGAACCCAGAGCTCCCAAGTATATAAAGCAAGCATTAATACATCTAAAGGGAGAGAAAGATTTCAATTCAATAGTAGTAGGTTACTTCAATACCCCACTCTCAGCAATGGACGGATCATCCAGACAGAAAATCAACAAAGAAACATCATAGTTAAACTATACACCTAGACCAAATAGGCCTAACTGACATTTATAGAACATTTCACTTAGCTACTAGAGAATACACATTCTTTTCATTAGCATATGGAACATTTTCCATAATAGACCATACCTTAGACCACAAAACAAGTCTCAACAAATTCAAAAAAATTGAGATCATATTAAATATTTTTTTCTGACCACAATATAATAAAACTATAAATTAATAACAAGAGGAACCTTGGAAAATACACATACACATGGAAATTAAACGATGAACTCCAGAATGATTAATGGATCAATGAAGAAATTAAAAATTTTTTGAAACAAATGAAAATGGAAATACAACATACCAAAATTATGGGATACAGAAAAATAGTACTAAGAGGGAAATTTACAGCAATAAACATCTATATCAGAAAAGTAAAAAAAACTTCAAATAAACAACGAAAAGCAAGAACAAACCAAAGCCAAAATTAGTAGAAGGAAAGAAATAATAAACATCAGAGCAGAAATAAATGAAATTGAAACTAAAAAAAATACAGAAGTAGCCCTGTGGAGAGGTATATGTGGCTAGGAACTAAAGGCCTATTACCAACAACCAGCGAGGAACTGATGCCTTTTGCCAAGAGCTGAGTGAATAAGCCATCTTAGAAGCAAATCCTCCAGCCCCATTCAAGCCTTCAGATGGCTCTAGACCCTGGCTGACCACTTAATTATAACTTTATGAGAGACTTTGAGCCAGAATCACCCAACTGAGTCATCCTTCAATCCCTATTCACAGAAACTGTTTATAAATGTTTGCTATTTTAAGCCAAAACCAAAAAACTCCTCAAACTATTCACTTTAAATGAATGTACTTTAATTTACTGTTTTAAAATTATACCTCAATAAAGTA
>NW_012154396.1:4774127-4776012 GCF_000956105.1 Propithecus coquereli
TAACAAGTTGCTGAAAGTCATATATATGAATGACTCTGTTAGACTTGTCAATACACATGCCTAAAGGCTCGCATACTTTCACATATGCAATATACATTGTTTTCTTGCTAGAATTGTAAAAAAAAAATATATACCAAAAAGAAACAGTGCTTCTCATACTTTGATACGCACATGATTTAGTTGGGATCTTGTTAAAATCTAGATTCTAAGTCAGTAGTTCCAGGGTTGGTTTTGAGAGTCTGCAAGTGTTGTAAGTTCCCAGCTTGTGACTATTCTGCCTCTCCAGAGTTAGCAAACTTTCCCTGTAAACGGTCAGGTATTAATATTTTAGACTTTACATGCCAAGAAGCAAAATTGAAGATTCTCTTATATAGCAAGAGAAAGAAATGTCCACAAATTTTTTGTCGATGAAACTTACTTAATAATCGAGAACTTTTTTGTGGTATAGCTATATAATGAAACATGACTTAACAATAAAAAGGAATGATCTACTGATACATGCAACAACAGGAATAAATCTCAAAAGCATTATTCTAAGTAAAAGAGGCCTCACACAAAAGCTACATACTATATAATCCCATTTATATGAAATTCTAGAGAATTCGCCCTAATCAACAGTAACAGAAAGCTGATCCTGGTTACCTGGGGCCAGGAGTGACAGGAGGGGTTGTCTGCAAAGGAACTTGAGGAAACTTTGGATGATGGAAATGTTCTGTATCTTGGTTGTAGTAGTGGTTATGCAGGTGTATATGTTTTTCAAAACTTATCAACCTTGGGGAAGCCGCCTGACATGTTGTGAGGACACTAAAGCAGCCCTATGGAAAGATTTCCAGTTTCAAAATGGTGGCATAGAAGCAAGCCAGCTTTACTCTCCCCCAACAGAAAATAAATATATAGTGCCAAGTGATAACCAGCAATATCCTAGAACTCAAATATGAAGATGAGACAGTTCCCAGAGCCAAAGACAAATGAAAAATCTTTGAGCAGATGGTAAGAGAATCAGACTTCCATATCCATAACACCCCTCCCCCTAATCTACCTGGCACTGAGTATGTGGAAAATTTCTCCCAGCCCCCACTGACGCATAGTTTCTACAATAGAAAATGTGAGATCAAGGTGGACAGCTTTGCCACTATCATGGGATCCCTAGCAGGAGACCTGTCCCTGCTTCAGTCCACAGGAAACATCAGAAGTGTCCGAAGGGAGAAGTATCCCTGAGGATAGCCATAGACAAAGGAGGGGAGGCAAGACTACCATCCCAAGTCCTGGAGACTCTGCTCTGTAACTTGGCCAAAAGAGATGCCAAATCAGATGGCTGTTCAGTAGCACCATGCTGTAGGAGGTTCATTCCACAGGTCCCCTGACACAAACCCCTAGCAAGCCTTCTTACGCTACCAGGATATGCCTTTTCATACCTCTCCTATTTGAGATGGGTGACACTCTGATTGTTTTCTAGAACCAAGGCAAACCTGGCCTTAAGGCACCATTTGGTGCCAAAAAGGAGAGAGTAACCTAGTGGGGAAAAAAGAAAGAAAATAAGTAGGTAAATTACAAAGAATCTCTAAGTAAACATAAAACAAGCCAGACAGAAAAGTCTGGAATAAATAATTCTTCAATGCAAAGACATAGACATACATCCACAAGAAACAACAGCAAACAGGAAACCATGACCTCCTCAAACGGATAAACAAGGAACCGGTGACTGACTCTAACAAGATAGTGATATGCAAACTCTCTGATCGAGAATTCAAAATAGCAGTTTTAAGGAAACTTGATGATCTCCAAGATAACATATAAAAGCAATTCAGAAACTAATCAGAGAAACTTACCAAAGAGATTGAAATAATTTTAAAAAAATAGAAATCTTGGAACTGAGAAATACATT
>NW_012154396.1:4787427-4787867 GCF_000956105.1 Propithecus coquereli
TTATTGAAGGAGGCATGTAACATGGAAATTTGAAGCAATAGGTTTATGATGCTGAGATTCTTGATTAGCAATTTTACCAAATCATCACTGCTGTTGGGTTATGCCAACCTGACTTGATTGAAAGTTTAAATTATGAAATATTTAACATATAGTAAGTACCTTTGTTTACCTTCTATGGGACTTATCACAGTTGGAAGCACATTGAAGACAGTGTATAAATATTGCTTTATAAATATTGACTTAATTGCTGTAAATCAAAAGAATTAAAAATGTATAGCATTCTTAATTTAAGAGAGGAAGAAATTAATTCACAATTATTAAGAATTATTTTTTACCAAGTCTTACTTGTTACAGATTCAGAAAATGAGATTCATATCAGAAGAATAAATCATCTTTGTTTCTCTTTCAGCTTAACGGACACAAGGCTTTCTATACATCTG
>NW_012154397.1:0-333 GCF_000956105.1 Propithecus coquereli
AGAGTTTGTTCATGATATCAAGAGGAAAAGTTAAGAAATTAAGCCAAAAGAATAAATAAATAAATAAGAAAAAAATAGATCTCAGTAGTGAACTTTGATTTAAAGGGGGGAGGATATGTTGATTTTCTATTTTCCAATTACTGTATTAGTAGAAATTAAGTTATTTATACACAATGAGACATATACTAATTAGGAAGGTGATAACAGTTTTTAAAAATGCCTTGTAAAAGAAATACATACATTTTATTATACTTGCTTATCATGTATCTCTTTATCTATCTTACCACTCATTCATTAATTTGACTCATTTTTCAAGAATTTCACAGTAAATTT
>NW_012154397.1:3603-4841 GCF_000956105.1 Propithecus coquereli
TCAAATGCATGAATAGAAGGCTTAGCTTGTATATGGGCATCTCTTCAAGAATTTAGAATTGAGACTATCAAGTAGTACAGCCTTAGAAAACATTGAACATAACCTGCTAATTTAACTGATAAGGGAATGGAAGCCAAAGCATCAAAATAAGTTGAACATAGTTACATAAGCAATAGATGGCAAAACCTAAATTTGATTTTCTTATTATAAGTTCAATATTCTACTCTTTGGTACTTTCACATACTTCCTAGAGATTCTCTTGGAATAGAAAGTATTTCTCCAATCTCCCATTCCTAGGCTTACTGCTTGTAGTGGCTTGAAATGTGATCTTCAGTGATCATAAATTTTCAGAAAAAAATGCTCTTTGTGACTGAGGGTAAGATTGACTATAAGACCAACATCTTTTTTCCATGTTTTCTCATAGCAATACACCCAGTCCAGAGGTGGACAAAGTGGTTTTCTTACGAGAACTAGAATTATAATATCAAGTAACAAACATAAAATCAAGAATCATGTTTTCCTTGGAGATTGTAGCAAGAAATGATGCACTTTCTGATTATTCCATCTAAATTTATAATATAGTTGTATTTTCTTTTGTGCTATGGATATATGCTTTAAACATGTAAATCAGACAACATTAAGAATCTTCTAAAACATTTCGCCAAAGCATCACTGTGGTGAATTTTTTTGAAGAGTTTTTTCAAAACTCTTTTATAGCAAGGATAATCTTTCTTCAGTAAATCTTCTTTCATGTCTGTTTTTATGAAATTCAATTTTTCAAAACTAGAGCACAGTGAAAAAAAATCTGAACAGATATCTCAGCAGAGAAGATATCCAGATGGCAAATAAGCATATGAAGACATGATGAACATCATATGTCATTGAGAATTGCAAAGTAAAACAATTACGTGATAATGTGAAACACCCATTAGAATGGCTATAATCTAAAACACTGACATCAACAAATGCTAGCAAGGATGGGGAGTAACTGGAACTCTCATTCATTATTGGTCAGAATAAAAAATGATACAACCACTTTGGAGGACAGTTTGGCAGTTTCTTAGAAAGTTAAATATAGTCTTCTTCATGAATAACATCCAGGAATCATACTTCTACACATTCACCCAAATGAGTTGAATATTTATGTCCACGCAAAAACCTGCATATAAATGAATATAGCAGCTTTATTATTAATTACCCAAACTGGAAACAACAAAGATGTTCTTCAATAGCTGAAC
>NW_012154397.1:5362-5787 GCF_000956105.1 Propithecus coquereli
GTATCTCTTTATCTATCTTACCACTCATTCATTAATTTGACTCATTTTTCAAGAATTTCACAGTAAATTTCAGACAGCATACATTATTTACAAATATTTTAGGATCCATATACTGAATTTATAATAACATTTTGTAAAAGTATTCTAGATTTTCCATGCATCAGTAATTTTGCTTAGTTTATTACTGATATCTTTAAAAGATGCAGAAAAAGCTTTTGATAAAATTCAACTCCCATCCCTGAGGAAAAATATCTTAGAAAAATAGGATTAGAAGCAGTATTTTTTGCGTGTATGAGAAAGGGTATCAATAAAAATAATACAACAAACATTGTATGATGGTGAAATATTGGAGGCATTCTTCCTGAGATTGATAAAAAGAAAAGTACACTTGCTATAATCACTTCAAGTCAACATTGTACTAAATG
>NW_012154397.1:10204-10782 GCF_000956105.1 Propithecus coquereli
TGTGAATTGTTTTGCAATAAACATTCGAGTGCAGGTGTCTTTTTAATAAAATGATTTTTTTTCCTTTGGGTAGATACCCATTAGTGGGATTGCTGGACCAAATAGTAGGTTTGCTTTTATTTCTGTGATGACTCTCCATACTTTAATATTCTTAAAGCCACTATTTTCCCCAAATTGATCTACAGATTCAATATAATCCCTATAAATACAATCCCTATCAAATTTTCAGATGCTTTCTTTATTGTTTGTTTGTTTTTGCAAATATGGACAAGCTAATCCTAAAATTCATGCAGAAATCCAATTTACCCTAAATAGACCCCCCAAAAATTGGAAAAGAAGAACAAAGTTGGAGGAGTTCCACTTTTCAATTTTAAAACTTACTATAAAACTACAACAGTCAAAACAGTGTAACACTGGCATAAAAACAGACATACAGATAATGGATAGAATTGAGAGTCCAAAAGTAAATGCAAACATCTATGGTGAATTGATTTTTAACAAAAGTTCTAAGACCATTCAATGTGGAAGTAATAGTACTGTTTGTGGATGAATATACATGTATATGCAAAATAAACAAA
>NW_012154397.1:10832-12052 GCF_000956105.1 Propithecus coquereli
AATAGAAAACCTATAGAAT
Organism: Propithecus coquereli; assembly: GCF_000956105.1. NCBI lineage: Eukaryota > Metazoa > Chordata > Mammalia > Primates > Indriidae > Propithecus > Propithecus coquereli. The sequence goes on from NW_012154397.1 coordinate 10,852, forward strand.
AGGATAAAACATTCACAAACTATATATCTGATAAAAAGCTAATATCCAGAACCTACAAAGAACTCAAGCAAACCAGCAAGAAAAAACAAACAGCCCCATTAAAGTGGGCAAAAGACATGAACAGAAGCTTTTTAAAAGAAGATAGACAAATGGCCAACAAATATATGGAAAAATGCTCAATGTCACTAATCATGGGGGAAATGTAAATTAAAACCACAATGAGATATCATCTTTCCCAGTTAGAATGACTTTTATTAAAAAGTCCAAAAACAATAGATACTGGTGTGGATACAGAGAGAAAGGAATGCTTATATGCTATTGGTGGGATTTCAAATTACTACAACCTCTGTGGAAAACACTATGGAGAGTCCCCAAAGAATTAAAAGTAGACCTACCATTTGATCCAGCAATCCCACTACTGGGTATCTACCCAAAGGAAAAGAAGTCATTTTATCAAAAAGACATCTGCACTCGAATGTTTATTGCAGCACAATTCACAATTGCAAAGATGTGGAATCAATCCAAGTGCCCATTGATTCATAAGTTGATTAATAAATTGTGGTATATGTATACCATGGAGTATTCCTCAGCCATAAAATGGATGAATTAATGCCTTTTGCAATAATTTGGATGGAACTGGAGAACATTACCATACGTGAAGTATCTAAAGAATAAAAAACACCACCTATACTCGCTATTAAATTGAAACTAACTGATGATCACACACATGCACAGAGGGAAGTAAAATTCAGTGGAAATCAAACTGTGGGGAGCAGGGAGGAACAAAAACCTACCTAACAGTTACAATGAACACTATTTTGGTGATGGGCATGCTTACAGCCCTGACTCAAGCATTACAGAAGTGATCCGTCTAACCAAAGACATTTGTAACCCCTTAATATTCTGAAACTTAAAAAATAAAAAAATCCAGAAACACAAATATGTTTCCATACCCCCATTAATCACTCACTGACTTTAGCTGCCAAATTTTTTGATAGAGGTAGAAGATTCTTACAAAGCCAACAATGAACTAAGAAGGAGCCATGGATTTTAGTCTTTTATTTACCAATTAGGTGAGCGTGACTTAAGGATATTCATAAAAAAGTTCCTCAGCTTTCAATTTTGAAAATTGTAAGTTAAGATGTGATAAATTTATTTAAACAATTGCTTAGACTGTTTCTTGATCTAACTGTATTTTTAC
>NW_012154397.1:12102-12621 GCF_000956105.1 Propithecus coquereli
TAAGATAAAAATGTCTATATATACTAACTATATAACCCAACAATCCCTTTCCTAGGCACTTACTCAAAGGAACCAAAAACATATATTGACATAAAAACCTGTATTTGAATGTTAATAGCAGTGGTATTTATGATTACCCAACATTCCTAACAGTTTGAATGTCCATCAAATTTTGAATCAGTGAACAAAATGTTGAGCATCTATACTATACAATGGAATCCTCCTCAACAATAAAAAGGAACAAGCTATTAATAACCACAATATGAATAAATCAGTGACATCCTACTCAGTGAAAAAAAAAAACTCTCTCAAAATGTTACATAGTATGTAATTGCATTTGTGTATGTAACATTCTATAAAAGACAAAATTCTAGGAACAGGAAGGAGTTTAGAGGTGTCCGGGGACCAGGCTTGAGGAAAGGAGACTGATTAAAAAGGGAAACAAAGAAACTTTTTGAAGTGATAAAAATCCCTTATATATTAAATGCAGTGGTGTTTACACAACTATATACATTTTTT
>NW_012154397.1:15256-15568 GCF_000956105.1 Propithecus coquereli
CACAAGTTAAATATTTTTGGAAAAATAAGAATAAATAGATTGAGGCAAAAGTGTCATAAACTCTCTCTTGTTTATTTCCTTAAGTTTTATGCTCTGCATCCTAGATCTCATTTATAATTCTTATATCTGTCTCTACTTATGAATTCGTAACTGCTTTGTTCTCTCAAAGGCACTCCATTTCTCTATATTTTATGCTTGGCTTTGCTAAATCAATTAGGTTCAATTGAATTTAGCTAAATAAGTCACAAAACTAAACCCAGAAGACCACAGTAACAAAGACATAGTGCCGCATTCACTCCCAATGAATATTTA
>NW_012154397.1:16716-17273 GCF_000956105.1 Propithecus coquereli
CAAATAAAAAGTAAAGAGGGTAGGAGGAAAAAATAGATATAAAGAGTATGTCATTCAAGGATATCATGGATCATACAAAATATTTCATATATCATTTAACAGTACTGTATTATTCACTTAAAATTTTGCTTAGGAATTTTTTTTATTGATCTTATCACACACATGCAAATAAAAAGTAAAGAGGGTAAGAGGAAAAAATGGATATAAAGAGTATGTCATTCAAGGATATCATGGATCATACAAAATATTTCATATATCATATAAGATCATGTAGATGACAAACGGAAAGATGATGATTTCTAATATAGTGGACTCAGCTCAAAAAATGAATACTTCTAATTTTCTTACCAAAAAATGAGTTGGCAGAGGTATTCAGGATTATGTAGAATTATGTGTTTTGAGGTGTGACAACAGATAAAAATGCTAATAATAACTAAAATAATAGAAGTGTATACATTTCAGAATACATTCACATATACTATCCCACCCTGGCTTCAAACTACAATCTTTTATATTAGGACAAGTGTTATCACAATTTTAGAAGTAAAGAACTCATA
>NW_012154397.1:17323-24133 GCF_000956105.1 Propithecus coquereli
TTCATGAAACTGTCCTGATTACTCAAAAATAAAATTTAAATAGGAATCTGAGTGGGACGTGACAAGCTTTCCCTGCGTCCCCTCCCCTGTCCCTGTTTCTGTAGAGACCAGTCTGCACTCGAAAGCTGAACTGGAACTGCATGTGACTTATTTTCACAAACCCGTGATGGATAACGAGTAATGGAGAGCATGGTGGTAACAAAGCACTGTGTTTTGAAGAAAATAGTTGTGGGACTTGAGGATATTTTAGTGCTTCTTTTGCTTCACAAATACACCAAGTTTCCCAGAAGAACTGGCCACTAAAACTGCCAGAATGGGGAAGGTCAGAGCACAAAAGAACTAATAGGATCTCAAGGGAAGAGCAGTGCAGCTGGTGGTTATTATCACTCATGCCTAGACCAGGAGTTCTGTTAAAAAAAAATGTTAGAATTCTTTCAGCAGGTAAAACAAATAAACTTACTCTGCTTCAAGTTGTTGTTTCTTTTCTTTCAGATAATTGAGACTGCATCATTTTCTTTTCTTTAAGATTTATGCATTTTTATTGATACATACTAGATGTACATGTTTTGGGGTATATGTGATATTTTGATACATTCATATAATCAAATCAGAATAATTGGGATATCCATCACCTTAACTATTTATCTTTTCTTTATGCTAGGAACATTCAAATTACTCTCTTCTAGCTATTTTGAAATGTACAATCAATTAATGTCAAATATAGTCACTCTGCTTATCTATCAAACACTAGGACTTATTTCTTCTATCTAAGTGTATATTTGCACCCCATTAAAGCTGCATGGTTTTGTTTCTTTAGAATCTGTTAAAATAGGCAAGGTGCAGTGGCTCATGCCTGTAACCCCAGCACTTTGGGAGGCTGAGGCTACAGGATCACTTGAGCCTAGGAATGTGAGACCAGCCTCAGCAACATAGCATAGACCCTGTCTCTACAAAAAAAATTAAAAAATTATCTGGGCATGTGCCTATAGTTCCAGCTACTTGGGAGGCTGAGGCCGGAGGATCACTTGAGCTCAGGAGTTGTAGCTTATACTGAGCTATGATTATGCCACTGTACTCCAGCCTGGGCAGCAGAACAAGATTGTGTCTCAAAAAATAAATAAATAAATAAATAAAACCTAGCCTTTGAACCTTTTCTAAATGTTCCCTCAGGGAAGGATACAAATCCCAAAGTGATAAACATTAGATAATGCAGGGAATAATTTTAAATGACTTAAATCATCAGATTATTATTTTGTTTCAGACTTATGGGGCCTATGCTCACAGTTTTCCATGGACACTAAATAATATGTTTTAGGGAATTCTTTCTATAAGTTAGATTTTGCATGGATAAATTAATCTCCTCTCCTCCTATTAGGGTGTATTAGTATTGTTTCTCATCAAATGTAAGATACGAAGATAGATCATCAAGAAAGAAAGAGGCTGGTGCAGTAGCTCACACCTATAATCCTAGCACTCTGGAAGACTGAGGCAAGAGGATCAGGAGTTAGAGACCAGCCTGAGCAAGAGTGAGACCCCATCTCTACTAAAATTAGAAAAAAATCAGCTAGGTGTGGTGGCACATATCTGAGTCCCAGCTACTTGGGAGGCTGAGGCAGAAGGATAACTTGAGTCCAGCAATTTGAGGTTGTAGTAAGCGATGATGATGCCACTGCACTCTAGCCAGGCAACTGAGCAAAAGAATGTCTGAAAAAAAAAAAAGAAAGAAAAAAATTGCCAATTAAAATGATACAATTCCTTTTCATCAGAGCTTTTTAGAAAAATTAGACATAAAATCTTATTAATCAGCCGTCACCATTGTACATAAATACAATAGAAATTTAATTCTAATTCATTAGCATAGTCTTATAATGCACTAATGTGTTGATATTCAGAATCCAATTGCAATATTTCTGAAAATAACTGATGATCTAACCCAAAGCCAGTGGTGGTGTGCTTTAATCTAACTTTATAAAAACACCACTTTGAGATTATTCCTCACCATGTTTGATTCCCAAACTCCCCAATGCCTGCCTATGTAAACCCTTAAAATATAAAAGGACATTCTAATATTGTCATTCAGATTTTCCTCCATGTCTCTGCCACTCATTTCACAAATTTTGAAGCTGAATATTCATTTTCCAAAATGTATAGGCAGTGATGATTATGCCACGATGACTCTCCAGCTGACATAAATTTTAAGACAATATCAATTATAGGTTGCATCCAGATACTACAGATGTTAAGTTTAGTGCAAACACATTTCGTGCCAAAGATAAACAGCTAGTAAAATGGTCACGCTGGGATTCAAAAAATGGCCATCAGACCCAAGAACCCACATTGTTAATACCTTTCAGTTGGTATTGTATAGATTTATCTCTACATTTGCATATTTAATATTCTACATAGGAAAAACACAGAAATTTTGCTCAGTCGGCTTTTCCAGCCTAAATTTCTGCTATACTTTGTACACTGCTATCCTATTACCACCAGGTACACAGCACCAGAATATCCCAGCCATGTAAAATTACTTGTCTTCAACCTACAAGTTCTTTCTTCCTTTAGGCACAATTATATTAGTCTGGGTATTGCTTACTGTTATAACAAATTGACTCCAAAACAAAATAGCTTCAAAAGGAGTTTTATATAAATGATCCTCATTGGGAATTTAGGTAAGTCTTCAGGGGTTGCTGATTAATGAAAAAAAAAATATTTTCAACCAATGTTTTTCAAGGTTGTTTTATACTATAAGCCAGAATAAAGGGTGATGCCTAGAGGAGGGGAGCCGAGATAGCTGGCTAGGGACATCGCTTGCCTAACCATCCCGTATAGAAGGTAGGGTTTCAGATAAAGGAGAGGGGAGAGAAGATGAAGTTTAGGTATAGATCATAGAGAGGAATGCTAGAGACTGCCAAGGACCTCACAGAGGAAAATTGTGAAGCAGAGAAGGAAGAAGATACAGGAAAAAAGATACTGGCGAGGATCAAACACAGAGAAGCTCAGAGCCCAGTGAAGAGGTGTGGTGGGGTCCTTTTGCCCTCCCACACTCCTTTGATGACCAGCAGGCTACCAAATTTCTTGGAAGCTTTTCCACCCCGATGAGCCCAAGCACGGTGGCAAACACGAAATAGTGGGGAGAACTCGTGTGATCCCCGAGCTTAGACATTCCATGTGGGGTTCCCCCCCAAGGAGATTGATGAGAAAGGTTGGAGAGCCGACTTTCTTCCATGCAGAGGCTTTTCCTTCCCTGCCCCACCCTCATCCAATGCAACCAGGAAAGCAGTTTGAGATGAGAATGTGGCCAGCAACCTCCTCTCCCCAGCGGGCTGGTGCTATAGGTTGAGGCTTCCACAGAGAGTAGGGCCCTCACCTTTCCCCTTGGGGACCTGCAGTGGACCCAGGGTGCGTATTCTGGGAGGTCCCTGATGTCCAGAGTTTTGTAGAGAAGCACACCAGTGGGTCAGACATGCAGGCTAGATCCTGTGCCCCCAGGACTCAAGCAGGTTGCTGGGGGACACAAGGGGAAGTATGAGAGCTAGCTAGGCTCAGGGGTCAGGGAGCCCACATGGACACAACTGATGGGAGAATACTGTGGGGGGTCCAAGACATGCCAATCCGGGAGAGAGCCCAATCCCCCCAAGGAAAGCCACATTGTTGAATTTTAGGGTGTTTCCTTCTGTGGGCAAGATCCCAGCTGGGGCTTCCATAGCAACCATTTAGGCCCATGCCCTATGACCAGCCCTCCCAGTCTGGAGAGGCTGCCTTGGCTTTCCTCCCAGCAGTTCCCCCCAGTGGCCTGGAAAACAACCTCTGAGTCCTGCCAAGGCTTTGCAAAGCCTTCCAGGCTCTCCCAACCTAACCACACTCTGCCCGGCTCCTCCGCTTACCTCTGCTGCTGTGGTGGACATCAAGTAAGACCCTGGGAGCTACAGGGCCCCTCCCAAAGCCTGGGGCACTCAAGTGCTCCACCTGAGGGACTAGACTTATCACCAGCGCAAAAAAAGCATCTGGTTAGTTTGTTCTTTTCTGCAAATATCAACAACCAACAGGGAGAACAACTCTATATAGCTCATTACAGCATCTATCAACTCAATCAAATAGGGTGTGGCTGATTCTTATAAGTACCACTAGCCATTTCCAAGATTAAGCTGGGAGACCCAATACAATTCACACTACTGGCAAAAGGTGAAGACCGCAGGATAGAGGTAACCCAGGGTACACTGTCTTTTAGAAGAGAAATAAAAGTTAGAGGCAGCTCAATCTGTGAGGCATCTCCCTCTTCCAGTGCAGACCTCTGGGCTGATTGGGGAGCTTCTCAGAGTCTTTGCAGAGACATTCCACTAGACAGCAGAGATCTAGTGCCTGCCAATCCTAGGCTTCTGCAACTGATGACATCCTGATCATTATGGTACATGGAGTCAGATCTGCTCAGGACCCAGCCATCCAACAGTAACCTTAGCATCATCACCGCTAGGCTGGGGAGGGAACAGATGACCCCCCCCATGTCGAGCCCTGTGACTGGGGGCTGAGCGCAGCTCTTCCCCAGCATGGAAACAGAACAGAGCGGGAGCCTCAGATGACACAAGCACCACTTGGGAAGTTGGGCAACTGCCTCAGTGGGTTCTAGGTGTCAGAGGAGAACCTTGGCTGATCAGTAGCTCCAGACCACCTACATGGAGCCTTGGCCACTGAAAGAAATCCCTGCCTTTGTGACTGAGCATCAGCAGTCCCCATACTGGTGGAATAACCCCCATATGGGTGGCTCTACTCCCCGAATCCTCAGAGCCAGCTCTGAAGCTCTCACTGTGCCCAAGTCCAAGGCTCTGCCCCTCTAGCTCCATGGTCCCCACCAGGCCTGTGACTCAACCTCAGAAACTCCATAGTTGTGCCTGGACCTGAAGACTACTGAGTCCCCTTTTCAATGAATAATTCCTGCTGATCCAGTTAAACCAGAGAAAAATTAGGAATCAATTTCCACCTTCATTTTTACTCAAGAACATATCTTCTTAGGAAACAGAAGAGGTTATTCCATTCATAGTAGATTGGTGAAGATAAAAACGATGGTGAAGTGTGAATGTGTACCTGGTTGAAAGGAGCACAAAAAGAATATCTAAATATATAAAAAACATTTGCATTCTAATGCTCATTGCAACACTATTCACAATAATCAAGACATGGGAACAACCTAAACATCCATTGACATCAAGAAAGAAAAGGTGGTATATACACACTCAATGGGATATTATTCAGCCTTAAAACAGAAGGAAATTCTGCCATTTGCAAAAACATAGATGAACGTGAAGGGCATTAAGCTAAGTGAAATAAGCAGGACACAGAAGGACAAATATTACACGATCCTACTTATGTGAGGAATCTAAAATAGTCAAACTCATAGAAGCAGAGAGTAGAGTGGTGGTTGCCAGACTCTAGAAGAAGGTAGACATGAGGAAATATCAGTCAGTCCTAGAAATGTACTCTATAGTATAGTGCCTATAGTTAACAGTACTGTATTATTCACTTAAAATTTTGCTTAGGAATTTTTTTTATTGATCTAATCACACACATGCAAATAAAAAGTAAAGAGGGTAGGAGGAAAAAATAGATATAAAGAGTATGTCATTCAAGGATATCATGGATCATACAAAATATTTCATATATCATACAAGATCATATAGATGACAAATGGAAAGACGATGATTTCTAATATAGTGGACTCAGCTCAAAAAATGAATACTTCTAATGTTCTTACCAAAAAATGAGTTGGCAGAGGTATTCAGGATTGTGTAGAATTATGTGTTTTGAGGTGTGACAACAGATAAAAATGCTAATAATAACTAAAATAATAGAAGTGTATGCATTTCAGAATACATTCACATATACTATCCCACCCTGCCTTCAAACTACAATCTTTTATATTAGGACAAGTGTTATCACAATTTTAGAAGTAAAGAACTCATAGCACCAGTCAAACCATAACTGATGAGTTCAAGAATTCAACTCCGTCGTTTTTCCTTTATATCCTTTCTAGCATCACCTCTTAGAAGAGCAAGTCAGGGGTGAAGCCATTCATTTACTTCTGGGAGTCAGCTGTGGTGTGAGAAGACTATATGCATCGCTAATAGCCTGATTCCTCAAGCCAATAATCCCTAAAGCTAGTTCATATAATTTACTTGCACAGATTTAAACTGCATTATATGCATCCTCTCACCTTATGGTCCTGGTTAAAGTAATCTGCAGTGTACAGCCATGGTCCCCCAGAACTCGACCAGAATTACGTCCTTGCTGCTTTTTCTTGTTTTAGCAGAATTTTGACTATTTTCTCTTACATTGTTTCATATTTACTTCAGTTCTACTCTGCACCTAGAACAAAAATAGGCTCCCTAATCCCTCCATCTATTGATATTTATTGGATATTTATTGCTTCTATGTTTTCAAGCCATAGAAATAGCATAAAAACTGAAAACCTCATCTCAGTCTGTATCTCCTTAGGAAAGTATTATGTGTTTAAAGAACTGGCTTAGTCTAATTGTTCTGACTATACCTCAAAGGAAAAGGACTGCCATATCATGAATTGTTCCATTGAAAGACTTGGCTTGATTTAAATGCCCCCTTTCAGCCATTTTGTGGTGAAATGAATTAAATTATCCAAAATTGACCGTGGGAGCTCATCCTGGATTTCCTGGTCAATAAGCCAGCTAACAGTTGGGAGCAACACCCAACCCCCATCCTATTCTCTTACCAGAAAGGGTTGCACCCAATCTCAGCTTCCCACAGGACAAGCTGCTGCCTTTCCTTGACGAGAAAAGATATAAC
>NW_012154397.1:24183-25057 GCF_000956105.1 Propithecus coquereli
ACCCCCATCCTATTCTCTTACCAGAAAGGGTTGCACCCAATCTCAGCTTCCCACAGGACAAGCTGCTGCCTTTCCTTGACGAGAAAAGATATAACATCTCATGGGCTCCAAGCTCTTTCTCATGGGTGCTGTGTAGCTGGTATTCCCAAATAAATTCTATGAAGGGCTGGTATCAAAATTCTAGACTACCTGAGACCAAGTTGCCTTTGTTTTTCCCACTTACAGTACTATTTTCTCATCTATAAAATGAAGAAGAAAGGGAAGGAGATGTCCCTCCACTAGAACATAAACCATTCTTTGTGTCCATGAGCACCCCAGGCCCTGAAAAGACTCTGTGTGGAGAGACCAGGAAAATTTGGGCTTTCTCTTCCTTTGCTGACCTGGCCTTGCAAATAGTACTTGCTAAATTTACCCAGAATACTGCCTGATAGAAGAAAGTTTAGATAACCAGAAGAAACCTATTTTGCACAACAAAATGCTTTACAAACTCTTACTTCTAAATCATAGATAAATGATCATGTAGCATATCCAGGCACAGAGTAAGTGACTCAGAAGCAATTTGTATTAAATATTATGGTTCTCATCTTCCAACCAGTATATTGTTACCAGGATAAGGATAAAACTAGCAATACTCATCATTTCTCTCTAAGTTACCAATTCCTTTTATTTCCCTAGCTACTCTGTAATAGTGGTTTAATTAATTGGAAATAATCAGTTTTACTTAAGAAAACTTTACGGATGTTTTTGAAAAATCCCTTATTCAAATTGTATACCCTTTATTAGTTTTCAATGGGACATTTAAGCACCCATTGAGAAATATTTTCTACAAATGCTATTTATAAAAATGTATGCCATCATTTCCATCCAAAGAACA
>NW_012154397.1:27321-29098 GCF_000956105.1 Propithecus coquereli
ATTTTTTCATTGTGTATTATAGAAATAATACAAATAGCAATATCAGTAAGATGAGTTTTAAATATCGTTTTAAAAAATACAATTTTTCTTACTACTATTAATTGTTTTCATTAAACAGAATTTATGTTTACCTATTGTGGCAGAGGGTTTACTTAGAATCATGACAGAGATGGTAGATAATCTGGAACAAAAAATATTTAATATAAAAGAAGTGGTGGAAAGAAAGTGGCTACTTTGAGCATTCTTCACATTGTTAGGTTTCATGGGAAAAGCAAAAGGGATTAGACTAAATTTCAATGCACCTAGCACCTAGCATCTAGCAACTTTAATCATTCTAGACAAATTTGGGTGGGGAAGGGGACTGGCTGGTATTGAAAGCAACAAATGAGCAAAAGATCTCGCTTTAGAGAGACAATTGTTAATTGGCATTGGTGTGGTCGTGAGTCACGTTACTGTTTCTTTTATGTATGTTCTTCACTTGCCTCCCCTACTCAAAAGGATAGTCCTAGACTTCAATACACTGCACTCTCCAATTCAGCTTAAGACTCCCCATAACAAAAGTTAACTATATACCACCATGCCAGCATGTTTTTCTGTACAGGTACCCTCAACCTCACAAGTTGTCCACTTGGAAAAGGTCAAAATATATCTAGATCGATTTCCTTCTACTATGTCCACTTAGCTCAATAATGTGCCCTGCATTTTTGCCAAATCAAACTTTAGAAAGAAAAATGGTTCTTACCATAGCCTAGAAAAGAAATTTTACTGCTCCAAGCAGACTCTCATATTTAGGTTTATCGAGGAAAGATTCAGGTTCGGTTTTTGTGTTCCAAAAACTCCAATAGTTCAAGTTGGCCCCCAAAATGTCTCACTTTGCTCTGTGCTTGTCCCATAGGAATACCGGACCACTGTTAAAGAAGAAAAAAAAAAAATTCCATGACATTTAAAGCATGGTAAGGCTATCTTTATTCAGGACTATCATGATAGACATAGGGCCCATGGCAATGGGGTTTTGCAGTGGGGAGAGAGATTGTGCTCGACTCCAAATACAGCATGGGCAAATGGGAATTTGGAGACAAGGAGAAGGGTGTGTTGGGGTGGAGGTTGTCACTAGATGGAAAATTATTGAGAAACATTAGGAGTAAGGGGGATTCTGGTTAAACCGACCCAGCAGGATTCTTGCTGAAGACAGGCCAGACGTGATCCAACATCACCTAGAGGATGGTGGAGAATGAGGAACCCAATTAGATATCAAGGTCAGGGGGGTTCTTGCAAAACTAACTTAGCAAGGTTCTTGCTAAAATTGGATTTTACAAGGACGTGCACTGGATTTTATGAGAAAGTGAATGTAGGAGAAGGCTCAGAGCCTGACTAAAGTTTGGTCAAGCAAAGAATTTTTGTCACCACACAAGTCAGCGAGTATTCAGCTTCTTCCTTCTCACATTCCACAAGTCCTGCAATTCAATTCCATTATATACATGTGACTTGAAGTTACAAAAAGGACAAATGTACAGCAACGGCTACTACTGTTTTTAAAGAAATAGTATCTTCTCTCACAAACCTCTTCTCTGCTTGTATCTACTGGCTAAAGGTAGTTGCTGGGTAGGAGTCAGAGAACCTGTTGTTGCTCACTGCTGAGGTCCTGCTCGTGATGCTTACAGAACGTCTCCAGATAATGTCTTTGATTGTCCCTAGCTTTCAGACTTCAGCCAGTATTCCAAGCTATTTTACTTCAGAGAAAACTAAACTCATTCAAAATGAAACTGGTTTTTAATAA
>NW_012154397.1:29148-30951 GCF_000956105.1 Propithecus coquereli
GTAGCATCAGAACAGTTTTGAAAAGGATAAAGACTTTTTCATTAGTCATTATCAAACACTTTACAGGGAAAATACTGTTTGACTCAGGGTCTCTGGGAGGAGAGCTATACAGAAGATTTAAGAAGTAAGGCATACCAGATGACTTATCTTTTTCTTTTTTTTAATCTTAACAGAGACAAGTCAATCATTTCAAATTCCAGAGTTTTAATCTTCTCTTTTAGGTACTCATTAAGTACATTCACTACTTTATCACTTTTTAATATCCTAATTCTAAAATTACTCTGCTCTTTTTACTAGATAGGACTATCTTTATGATATCCATTATGACATCCAGGTCTTTGTAAAATAGCTCATATATAACTGCAACTCATTGCGTTCTGTGTGGCAGGAATAGTATTTCTGTTTGTCAAAAGTACCAAGAAATTTAAGTTCAGCCCAGTTTTAAGGTAAAGAAATTAGGGCAGGTGTAATTACAATAATTTGTCCAAGGTCACTTACAAGTAAGCAACAGAATCAAAATTCAGATTTCATTTATTCTCTTTGTCCAGCTCCAGGGAATACCATTCACCTGATAGTCTAAAGGAAATGGCACCCCCATTCCATCAAACATTATTGCCCTCTGCTCTGACTGTGAAATTGCTGTAAATTCCTTCTCAATATGCCAGGTTGCCAGACAGCAACCAGACAGCCAAATGTGGCAAATGGTTTGGCCTTGGAGCATACTGCTAAGTGCACAGGTACCATAGACTTATCCACTCCCTCTGTGAATTCATCAATGAACAGACAGCTGCATATTGTTGCTATGAGAGAGGAAGGTACTGATTTCAGGGTGCATTGTCATTGTTCTCTTTGAGTGACTCAGAAAAATAACACAAAAATGAGAAAGCTGGCCTGTCTGTGAATTCATGTTTATACAAATTTATTTTAGAAAAGCCACAATCAATAAAAGTTTTAACATTCGTATTTCACCAGCCACTGGCAGATTGTAAGGTTAGTTCACCTCTGCTGACTGTGTCATATGAGAGGCTAAACTCCCTGACTTCAAACTACCAGAATGCTGGGGCTGTATGTCTAGACTCCAAAGAAATTTTCTTTTACTTTGATAAAGTGAGTTTTCTAAACACTTTTTAAATAGCTGAGTAACCTCCCTTGTTTTAGAGAGAAAGTGCCAGTGTTTAATATCCCCACGGAATTCTCCCATTGGCTTAAATGACGATGTGTTATCTCCTTCAGATGACACTCAGTAATAAGGTGGGGGCAGAGAGAGAGAGAAGAAAAGTAAAGCCTCAGGTAAAAGTACTGACTGCTTTGTGAGTATTTACAGGAAAAACAATTGTTTCAGGAAATAACATGAGATGAAAAAGAAAAAAATATACATAAACAGCAGCTTAACACTGCCTTTACAGTTTTCTGAACAAACATATTTCAGTCTAAGAATTTTATTTCCAAAGAGTATGTTCTAAGACCGGGTACCATGATTCACGCCTATAATCCTAGCACTTTGGGAAGCCAAGGCAGGAGGATCACTTGAGGCCAAGAGTTCAAGACCAGCCTGAGCAACAAAGGCAGAGCTCGTCTCTACAAATAATTTTAAAAATGAGCCGGGTGTGGTGGTGCATGCCTGCCGTCCCAGCTACTCAGGAGGCCTAGGATTGCTTGAACCCAGGAGTTTGAGATTGCAGTGACCTATGAGGACACCACTGCACTACAGCATGAGCAACAGAGCGAGACTCCATTTCAAATATATATATATTTTCTAAATACTGCCATTTTTTCTTCTTACTAATGTGTTGCACTATGCAT
>NW_012154397.1:31467-32053 GCF_000956105.1 Propithecus coquereli
CATATACTATCCCACCCTGGCTTCAAACTACAATCTTTTATATTAGGACAAGTGTTATCACAATTTTAGAAGTAAAGAACTCATAGCACCAGTGAAACCATAACTGATGAGTTCAAGAATTCAACTCCGTGGTTTTTCCTTTATATCCTTTCTAGCATCACCTCTTAGAAGAGCAAGTCACGGGTGAAGCCATTCATTTACTTCTGGGAGTCAGCTGTGGTGTGAGAAGACTATATGCATCACTAATAACCTGATTCCTCAAGCCAATAATCCCTAAAGCTAGTTCATATAATTTACTTGCACAGATTTGAACTGCATTATATGCATCCTCTCACCTTATGGTCCTGGTTAAAGTAATCTGCAGTGTACAGCCATGGTCCCCCAGAACTTGACCAGAATTATGTCCTTGCTGCTTTTTCTTGTTTTAGCAGAATTTTGATTATTTTCTCTTACATTGTTTCATATTTACTTCAGTTCTACTCTGCACCTAGAACAAAAATACGCTCCCTAATCCCTCCATCTATTGATATTTATTGGATATTTATTGCTTCTATGTTTTCAAGCCATAGAAATAGCATAAAAACTG
>NW_012154397.1:43265-44622 GCF_000956105.1 Propithecus coquereli
TTATACCTCATATTTCAGAAAAAAACAGAGAGAGCTTAGATATAATTTCTTTCATCAAAGACACTACAATTTAAAAACTAATAGCAGTACTAATAGCAATAATGAAGAAGGTAAGCACAGGAAGTCAAGGGAAGCAAATCAATCTTTTCATTGATCTACATATACAATTTTGATTGAATCCCCAAAGTAAGGATCATGACTGATGTGGGTATAGTCTACTGGTAAGACCCAGCTCATATCCTTCACACACACACACACACACACACACACACACACACACACACACACACAATATTTTGGCACCAGACTCCACCTCAGAGACAAAAGAGTCTACAATTGTTCACGTCTGTAAAAGACCTGCAAAGTCAGTCGTAAGACAAAATTGAAAAAGTTAAGCCTGTTTAATGGTGAGGTGAGGAGGGGAAGAGAAGAAAAAAAGATCAATTTCAACTGAGATATAAGGACATTTATGTTAAGTTAGAATTTAAGATTTAAGATAATATGAGGGAAAAAAAGAATAGAATATTCTTAACTGATGAGACAGTTATCACGTCTTAAAGATAATTTAACAATTCTTTAAATTTGGATTTCTTACTTTGATAACGTTAAGCACCTGCCAAAGAGAGGAAAACAAGTTGACTATTACTTCAGAAAAAAATGTCTACTGAAAAGAATAAAAATCATACTAAAATACACACTGTGCCCAGTATGTATTAACTTCTTACTAAGTTAAGAAGACTTATTGAATTGTGTATTTTGAAGAAGGTTATTCTGAGTTCTAGAACTCATTTTAAACATCCATGGGTTTCAATAAACTGATTTTTCTAAAATTAAGATTTTCTTGATGTGCTATAGCTTCGAAATTTTAGAAAATCAATCTCTCTCCCCCACCGACTTACACATTTATTGCAAGACGGTGTCATACTCATTTGTACACCTGGGTACCTGGTAATCCCAGACTCTGTGTTAACAGAATGAGGTCTTTAGAAAAGTTAAAAAGATAAAAATAAACACCTTTTGAATAATAAAATGAAATGACGGTCTTTCATTCATTAGATCATCAAATATTTACTGAGAAACAATTATAAACTGGATATATACTAGGTACTGGTATTTGAATGGTAAATAAAAACAGATATTTTCTACCCCCATGGAACCCAGTTCAGTGAGTAAAACAGTGTTCAGATAATCATACAAAAATAGAAACTATAATTATCACTACAAAAGAGAGATGAAGTATGCCATTAGAATCTTAATAATAGGATTTGACTTAGTCATAGCCATCATGGAAGACATCACAGAGGAAACAACTGAACTGTAAAATAGAGAAAGTATTAACTAGAGGAATTTGGAGAAA
>NW_012154397.1:55971-57728 GCF_000956105.1 Propithecus coquereli
TACAGGTTTCCTTGGTGCAGGTAGGGAAAGGGCTATAAAATATTATTGTGTACACAATCAGTAAAGAATAGATGAAACTTTATTTTCCAAAATGAAATCCGATGCTGGGAATACTAATAAGCTGTAAAAGACATTTGGAAAAATGCTGATCTTGGGAGGGTTTCTCAGCCTTCTCATACATGAAATATGTCTTTTTTAGGGCACTGTTGTATAATAAAAATGTACATTTGGTTTTTGCAGTGGGTTTCTGACAAAGAGCTCCCAAAGCCCTTTGAATTCCTTGAGTGACAGGAGTATCTTCTGTTATTCATAAAGAGCACCTTTAGACCACACCTGAGTTTAACCTAAAGGGGTTGACTCATGGGGGGGTCCCTAGCTTCAGGATGGGGACAGGTCACCAGAAAGACCAAGGGCAAGGTTAGAAAATTGGAAATTTCAGTGCCATCCCTCACCTCTGGAGAGTGGAGAGGGGCTGGAGACCAGGTTATAAAGACTGCTGAACCACAAGATTTGGAGAACTTCCAGGCTGGTGATCACATCAGTGCACTGGGAAGGTGGCACATGTAAAGAGGAAATGAAAACTCTCTGTTGTCACCAGTCCCACCTTACTTTGTCCCACACATGTCTTCAATTTGACTGCTCCTAAATTGTGTCCTTTGTAAAAACCTGATCATTGTAAGCAGGACCCTTTTCTAAGTTCTGAGAGTCATTCTCTTGAATTGTTGAAGCTGAGGAGTGGGCTATGAGAACTCCCAAATTTGTAGTTGGCCAGGCTGAAGCATGGGTAACCTGGGAAGCCCATGTGCAGCCGCCCTCTGAAGGGGCAGTCCTGGGGGCACTGAGCCCTCAATCTGTGGAGTCTGCACTAACTCCAGGAGTTAGTGTCAGAATTGAATAGAGTTGTTGAACATGCAGCTTGTGTTGTATAATTAGAGAATTGGTTGTTGGTGTGGAAAAATGGTACATATTTTGTGGCAGGGGGAAAAAAAATAGACAAGCTCAAAAGAGCAATATAAAGAAGTTGGTGCTGCTAAAAGTGATCAGTCTTAGCCCTAGCCGTCAACCATGCCTCACTGCCCTGAGAGCTGAGGGTGATGAATCCCAACCCCGCCTGCATAGAGGCAGCTTTTCCCTGAGCTCCACTCCACAAAATGTTGCTTTCAATTTTAAATGTTATCGTCCCATAATATATATATTAAAAATGCACACTTCGCAGTGTACAACTTGATAAACTTTTACAAGCTGACTCATGCAATCCAGTAACCAGATTTTCTGTTCTTTTCTATTTTTTTTTTTTTTTTGAGACAGATTCTCACTCCATTATTCTGAGTGCCACAGCATCAGCCTAGTTCACAGCAACCTCAAACTCCTGAGCTCAAGCGATCCTCCTGCCTCAGCCTCCTAAGTAGCTGGGACTACAGGCACACACATCACTACACCTGGCTAATTTTTCTATTTTTAGTAGAGACGGGGTCTCACTCTTTCTCAGGCTGGTCTCAAACTCCTGAGCTCAAGCGAGCCTTCCACCTCGGCTCCCAGAGTGCTAGGATTACAGGTGTGAGCCACCATGCCCAGCCAGTAACCAGCTTTTCTTTGAATTGTAGGGTTTCTTTTTTTATTCTGGCTATAAGATCTTTATGAGATATATGAATTGCGACACTGATTTTCCACTTTGTAGTTTGAATTTTTACTCTTAATGGTGTTTTTT
Source organism: Propithecus coquereli (assembly GCF_000956105.1). Lineage (NCBI taxonomy): Eukaryota > Metazoa > Chordata > Mammalia > Primates > Indriidae > Propithecus > Propithecus coquereli. Next base: position 57,680 of record NW_012154397.1, read on the forward strand.
GAAGAATCAATGTTCACAGTCATTTTTTAATTTTTTTTATTATAGAGTA
>NW_012154397.1:57778-60015 GCF_000956105.1 Propithecus coquereli
TCTCTCTCTCTCTCTGTCTCTCTATCTCTTTCTCTCTTTCTCTCCTTCTTCAGAAGAAAAAGAGCCCTCACCAGAACCAATCATGCTGGCATCCTGATCTCAGATATCCAATCTCCAGCACTGTAAGACAAAAACATTTTATTCTTTAAGCCACCCAGTTTATGATAATCTATTAAGGCAGTGCGAGCTGACTAATATAGGCATTTCTAGAGGAAACCAGGTACTAGCTTCTGAGAGTCCTCTCTTAACTGAGTCAGACAGTATGGGCTTAATTTCTCCAGTAATGAGCTGTGACAACACATGTAAAACATTTTTTTTTTTTTTTTACCAGTAAAACCTCATTAGAGACTCAGTGCCCAGGTTTTTAATTGAGGGCTGCTCATGGAAGTACCCTCTGCCTCGTATGTTCCAAAATTCCAGACTTCCAGAAGGAAAGCAGGTGTTCAGCATAAACCACATCATTTAAACAAACAGATTAGGCACTGTAAGCCATATTTATAAGTTCTGGGAATGGTGTAAACTCTCCCTAAATCCAAGATGCCAGCCAAGGAACAGTCTTGCAAACAGACATTTCAAAAGAAAAAGGTTTTAGGTCTGCTATGTTAACTCTTTTCTGCATATAGCCCAATCTGAATTCTACCAGATACAGACATCTAAGGAATTTTTCAAAGAAAGCAAAGTGAGTGTTGAAAGATGAAGCATGTGGATGGTACATAGCAGATAAGAAACAAATATGACAGCATAAAATTTCTGAGAGCTTAGGAAACAGACAGTTTATGGAAGCTTTGGTGGCCTAGCCGTGAGGTGGTACCTTGGGTGAAAGCCAAGATTGCATTATTACCTGTACTTGACCGGTTGCTGGCATTAGATGAGGAGTTTGACAGCATAGAAAGTGCCAAGAAAACATATGTGGACTGTGAGGCCATCTGGCATAAGAAGTTGAAAAGAATTTTAGCTTCGTAATAATATGAAAATATTGTTTGCAAAAGGCAGTTCAGAGGGAGACTGGGGAATATGGCTCAGAGAGCCAAGCAGTGATCAAGCATATGTAAAGTAGAGCTTACTTCATTTAAAACTAGGTTATTTTTGCCTCATCCCCAAGCTTTCAAGGAATCTGAGAGCTTCACTCTAATATTCTCCTTTATTGTTGCAATTAATTTGGATGGCATAGGAGAAAGTCCTAGCACACAAATGCATCCTAGCCTTGGAATGGCATCATTTTCACCAATTAATAGATACTTTAAGACAGTACAGTGCCCTATACTTGAGGCAGGGAACCACAGCCACCGGGATACATCATGATGCAGACTGTAAATGAAGACTGAGAACACTGGAGAAGAAGTTCTTCTCCAGTACAGGATTCTCTATTCTGCTGCTTTCCACACAAGGAAAACAATGTTGAAATTGTTACTTTTGGCACACGATTCAAACTGATGGAAATAAAAACTTCAAGGACCATCTCTAATAATGTTCAAAGACGTGCCTAAATAAGTTAGTTTACAGAAAATTACTAAACAAGCAGAGAATTTTCAGTCCGGAACAGAGCAGTCAGTAAAGCTGCCATGTACATTTACTTCTAAAATCATTCAAAACCATAATTATTGGAAGCACCCATTTCTTACTTTACCTCTTGATATTCAGGAGGCAGAGTGCCCTGATGCCCACTCAGGGGTGAATGACAAAGTTAGGAACCATTTCCAAGTGGCATATTAGTTATCAGCTTTGGCAGCATAACAATGACTTATGTCTATGTGTATGCTCATATAAATATATAAATTATATGCACACATTTGTGTGTATATATATTACATTATATATATAATTGTTGATATGCTATGTCAGAGAATAGAAAATCTTGATATGGAAACTGAAAGTTATAAGTAGATATAAACTACCAGGCTGCTGCTGGAAGGTCAACTTTCATGTATTAATAATTATGGACCCACTCAATCTGCTATATATTAATAAAATGAGGCCAAAAGCATAATTAGAACCAGAGGCATTGTTGAAGTTTTCAAGTGCTTATTCAATTACATATAATTAATCAGCCAGAGGACTGGCTTCTAGGGAATCTTCTAGGCTTTAGGGCAATTATGATGACAGCTCTGATCACTATAGCACTTGTGTTGCCCTACAAAGATTGCACTTGGGAGTCAAACTTTAGGAAAATGGAGGTGGAATAAACTGGCAATGCTCAGGGTAAGTGTGTGTATCTGACAACTGTTACCTCAAGAATG
>NW_012154397.1:61620-63326 GCF_000956105.1 Propithecus coquereli
AAAAAAATAGACAAGCTCAAAAGAGCAATATAAAGAAGTTGGTGCTGCCAAAAGTGATCAGTCTTAGCCCCAGCCGTCAACCATGCCTCACTGCCCTGAGAGCTGAGGGTGATGAATCCCAACCCCGCCTGCATAGAGGCAGTTTTTCCCTGAGCTCCACTCCACAAAATGTTGCTTTCAATTTTAAATGTTATTGCCCCATAATATGTATATTAAAAATGCACATTTCGCAGTGTACAACTTGATAAACTTTTACAAGCTGACTCATGCAATCCAGTAACCAGCTTTTCTGTTCTTTTCTATTTTTCTTTTTTTTTTTTTTGAGACAGATTCTCACTCCATTGCTCTGAGTGCCGCAGCATCAGCCTAGTTCACAGCAACCTCAAACTCCTGAGCTCAAGCGATCCTCCTGCCTCAGCCTCCTAAGTAGCTGGGACTACAGGCACACACACCACTACACCTGGCTAATTTTTCTATTTTTAGTAGAGACGGGGTCTCACTCTTTCTCAGGCTGGTCTCAAACTCCTGAGCTCAAGCAATCCTCCCACCTCAGCTCCCAGAGTGCTAGGATTACAGGTGTGAGCCACCATGCCCAGCCAGTAACCAGCTTTTCTTTGAATGGTAGGGTTTCTTTTTTTATTCTGGCTATAAGATATTTATGAGATATATGAATTGTGACACTGATTTTCCACTTCGTAGTTTGAATTTTTACTCTTAATGGTGTTTTTTGAAGAATCAATGTTCACAGTCATTTTTTAATTTTTTTTATTACAGAGTATTAATGTAACAAATCTTAATTTGTCATTTTTGCAAGTTTGGATCATGTTTAAGAAATCATTACCTATCCTGAGGTCAAAGTTTTTCTTCTATATTTCCCTCTCAAAACATCAGCCCTCAAACCATGATAATTTTATTATTAAAAACACACATAGGATTTTTATTTTTTAACATTAAGATCTACAATCCATCTGTGTTTTATTTTTGTCTATAGTATAAAGTAGAAGTAAAATTATTGCTTGCTCCAAGATCAAAATATATTTCCTTCTCAAACCATTATTATTATTTTTTTGACATTTAGATTGGCTATACATCTGGAGTTTATTTTTGTGTACAGAGTAAAGGAAAGAAGATACATCCTTTTCATAAATCAATATCCAATTGACATACACTGAAATGCAATTATTTTTCCACTTTACTGAAGTGGCACCATTGCCATAAATTAGGTGACATTATACATTTGGGGCCACTCTTGGAATCTATATCCATTTCATTTTTCTTTTCTTTTGCCAGAACCATAGTGTTTTGTACAATTTTATAGCTTAATAACAGAATTACAGTTGATACAGTAGTCTTTTTCTTCTATTTGAAGGTCACTTTGCCTTTTCTTGGCACCTTGAACATACATATGAATACATAATCTGTTTGTCAATTTCTGAGGGGAAAAAAGCCTACAGATATTTTGTTTGGCATTGCCAATATACAGAGAAATTTATGAAGAACCAAAATCTTTATCATATTGAGTCTCCAGAACACACACATAGTATTTATTGTGGTCATCATTAACTTCTTTTAATAGTATTTTATAGATTTTTGCGTGAAGTCGTTACAAAAAATCTGGATTTATTTTTAGATATTTGATTTTATTGCCTTATAAGTAGTATCACCGCTTAAATTTCCATCTGTGTTGTTTTATTTCTGGTAGAAAT
>NW_012154397.1:63376-64640 GCF_000956105.1 Propithecus coquereli
TGAATGAAAAAAATAAATAAATAAAAGAATCATAGAATTAAAGAAAGAAGAAGCAGATCCTATTGCAAAAATTGTGCACAAAGATTTGAGGCAATAGAGGGAAAAAGAAAGAGGTCACAGATAAGGAACTTCTTTGTATCTATGTGAGATGGATTTAGATATGGACTGATAGACTCAAAGAAAAATACAAAGCTTTTTGCACCATCTTTAGGTCAGAAAGAGAGGGGAGGAAAATTTTGCCATCAAATAAGACTTACAAATTACATTTTGTTTTCTTATGTCTTCTAGGGTGACAATCTATAGGAAAATTGACATGAAATGTATGTAGTATGCAGTATGTAAAATACAGTATGTAAATTAAAGCTTGAATCTAAGCATACTATAGAACTGAGTTTAATTCAAAGCTCATTATAGAATTAAGCCATTTAGTAGGCCACCCTGAAAACTAAATTATAGTTATATAAATATAACTTAATTATATAATTTTAAAGCATAAAAATACCTGGCCAAAGTAGTAATGGTCCTGGGAATAATTCTCTCAGGAGATGAATATCATGGAGAAGGACAGTGATTGCAGCTCTAGATGTTTGTTGATTGGTGCATCATATTTTGAAGGTAGGTCATTGAAGAAAGGTGAATCTTTCACTTAGCCATATGATTTTATCATGCAAGCCCCTATAGGAGACATCTGGGGCAAGGTGGCTCACAGACAGTGGTACACATACATGTATTATCCAACACATAACTATGAAAAAGAATAGATTGAGGAGAAGGAAGGCAGATTCTTGAGCAATGTTATGAGGTTGGGGGGAGGACTCAGAACAACAGATATGGCATAGGAAGTACCAGGTTTATGGACTGATGCCCTGGGACAGGGGATATATTAAGTGATACAGCTTGTGCCATGGGACCCCAGTACTGACCACAGGTTTGGTTGTTATTCACTAGGGGGACCCACAGGACTCAGCATGAGGTCATACTCATGGTAATAATTTAATACAGCAAGAGTATGATGCCAAATTAGCAAAAGGAAGAGGTACGTGGAACCTGTTATGGACTGAATATTTGTATTCCCACAAATTTCATATGTTAAGCTCTAACCCGCAAGGTGATGGCATTTGGAGATGAGTCTGCTGAGAAGTAGTCAGGGTTTGATGAGATAATAAGGATGAGGCCCTGATCTGATGGGATTAGTGCACTTATAATAGGAGATATCTAAGAGAGAGCTTCCTTTCTTTCTCTCTCTCCTTTTCTCTCCATCTCT
>NW_012154397.1:64690-64930 GCF_000956105.1 Propithecus coquereli
TCCCATGTAGGAGCAAACATCTGCATTCTAGTAGCTTTATCCGCTTAAGTATCTTGCTTGGCAAATGCTAGTAGATATTTCCAAGCCCTGCCATAAATAAATTCTATAATCTTAAGCATCTTAATTATCATCCTTCATTCCACACTTGTCAAGTGGATGTGTTCAAGGTACTGATTGGGTAGAAGATATTGTAGATCAATCTATAGTAGATATTGTTTGGAGCAACTACAAATGTGTGAA
>NW_012154397.1:64980-65562 GCF_000956105.1 Propithecus coquereli
CCCACTCTAGGTTTTCTGCAGATATGTCTTATAACTTTTAAATTTTCACTTTTTTCCCCAGTTTATTGAAAGTTTTTTCATTAAAGGGTGTTGAATTTTAGTGTAATGTTTATTTTTGTTGCTTCTCTTGATATATATATTTTTTCTTTTTTGAATGTCCTTTGATAGTTTTTAGAATCATGGTTTTGTTAGCCTCAAAAAAAGTAGTTAGGAAAGGTCACCTTCATTTTTCTCTGTTTTTTTAGAAGATTTTGTATGAGATTGGGATTGTTTCTTTCTTAAACATTTGGAAGAACTTCACCATCTGCTTCTGGAGTTTACTTGTAGAAACTTTCCTAAAATAAAAAATTTAATTTATTTGACAGATGCCTCACTACTGAGATCATATATGCTATCTCTTAACTTTGGTAAATTGTATTTGTGGAGGAATGTACTCATTTCAAGCAAATTATCAAATTCCATTGCTTAAAGTTTGCAATATTCTTCTTTTATTCATATGTATAGAGTTTGTATTTATGTTCCAATTTTTATTTTTGTAATTATGTTTTCTTCTTTTTCCACCTTGATCAATGTTAATGATTA
>NW_012154397.1:66952-67609 GCF_000956105.1 Propithecus coquereli
TTGTCAAGTGGATGTGTTCAAGGTACTGATTGGGTAGAAGATATTGTAGATCAATCTATAGTAGATATTGTTTGGAGCAACTACAAATGTGTGAAAAATATGCATCAAATTTGTAAAATCATATGATTGGAGAAATTTCTAACAAAGCTGTTACTGGAATTTTAATTAGGTGGATGTTAAATCTGAGGATTTTCAATTTAAAAAAATGATGCACAATCCTAGTAGCTGGTGACATGTTGTCAGAAATAGGAGTAGTAATGGAAAATAGACCTAGAGGAAGAGATTGGACCTAGTTATTACGCTCTAAGGAATCTCCCTTTGCTCCCTGAGCTCCAGGTCATTGAAGCAGAGAAGCAATGAAGAATTCCCCAAAATGAACAGCATATGTACATATTATGTGGGTTTCTTGAAGTATCTAGGGAGTTCAGTGTTTAAAATCCAGGGTCAATGTCACTAACACTTAATGATAGTAGAATTTAATGGCAGTTTCCAGAATAATGACTGTCCTAAAAGGGTGTCATTTTATGGAATAAGAATATTAATTTAGAGAGAACCTGTAGGAAATCTGACTTGACCATAAGCCTCTGCGTTATGTGGAATCCGAGGTTATGACATCCTTCTGCCTAAAATGTTGTTAGTCCCCGTGTCTAAGATAAG
>NW_012154397.1:67659-75142 GCF_000956105.1 Propithecus coquereli
CCCTGAGCTCCAGGTCATTGAAGCAGAGAAGCAATGAAGAATTCCCCAAAATGAACAGCATATGTACATATTATGTGGGTTTCTTGAAGTACCTAGGGAGTTCAGTGTTTAAAATTCAGGGTCAATGTCACTAACACTTAATGATAGTAGAATTTAATGGTAGTTTCCAGAATAATGACTGTCCTGAAAGGGTGTCATTTTATGGAATAAGAATATTAATTTAGAGAGAACCTGTAGGGAATCTGACTTGACCATAAGCCTCTGCGTTATGTGGAATCCGAGGTTATGACATCCTTCTGCCTAAAATGTTGTTAGTCCCCGTGTCTAAGATAAGGATATTGCTTCAAGGAGGAAGGGGTTAAGCTGCCCAGAAGTTGTGGCAAAATAAATAATCACATTATTTTGTAAAGAGAGAACTAATTGTATTTGCTTCTTTAGATCCAGAGAAGCACAGAAGACAACAGAATTTGGATATACTTCAAAATTGAAAAAAAAAAAAAAAAAAAAAAAACGTTTCCTGATTTCTGTGAGTCCATGTAGACTCTGGAATGTGCTTTAATTGAACAAAACCAGAAAGCAATATTTTAAATCTTAGCAACTCTCTCTTTCATTAAGAAAAATGGATGAGACCAAGTCATGGTTTAAATGTAACACAGAGCAAGGAATTTAACTGAAAAGAGTGTAAAAACAGTCTTAATAACTATAAAGAAGGTTGAAACATGGAAGAAGTTTTCTCTTTCTGAACTTATAGATAAAGATAATTTTTTCCTAATTCTATGGAATTAGCTTTAGTTGCTAGGAAAGGAAAGAATAAAAAATACACAGGTCAACAACATTTCAAAAACACTACAATTAATCTTTGGATAACAGCATCAATGCAGTTTAAAAATTCACTGGAATACCGAGTTTTTCCACTTTAATTTCGTACAATTCACCAACACATCTAGATAGGAAAAGTTTTTATAATAATTCAACACTGTGTTTGCTCACCCAGATATTTCCTGGATGAACTTCAGGCGTCCACAGATATCTATACCTTATTCTTTACCTTTCTTGAAACTTGAAACCATTCCCTGTGAAGCAATATTATGAAAACTTACACAGATGGCCTTGAAACTTAAATATATAATTGGAATTTCTCTTTTCTTCACCAAGAAAAAGAAACAGTTCTGGTTGGAGGTGGGGATGGCTAGTTATCCATGACCCAATTTATAGTTTCATTTCTAGCCCATTAAATTCTATACAGGCAGAGATTTAAAACTAGTCCAAAAAGGCAAATGACATACTTTTAAGCATTTAAGAGAAATTACCAACTGGTCTTTCTCATTCTGGGACAAATATTTTTTAGGTTGTCTTTTCCTAAAAATTTTTATTGTTGAGCAAATAATAAAAGCATTTATAAAATGAGTGTGCATTACCCTAATCTCACTCTAAAAAAAACAACTTATTGTGATACAGCTTCATTTTCATATCAACAGTTTTCTCTAATTTTTATGGGACTTTAATATGTGAACATTTGGGAGATGAAATGTGGATCTAGGGAAGCATGTCTTCAATAATCCGAGAGTCCTTTCTTGTAATATCTTCCTAGATTTTCCCATAGCTTGGAGGCTTTTTGTTTTTAGTTAATAGTCTATTTGTATCATACTAACACAATTACTCTGTGACATGATGAAAATTTGATGGCTGCTCTCTTTATCAATATTTCAGGACTTTTTCAATATTAACTCTTTATCATGCATATCTTTTAAAAACTGGCACATGCCCACAGTCAACATTTAAGACATTTTATTAGGAATAAATGTGTTCATTAAACCAATATTTATTGAGATCCTAAATGTATCATAAACAACTCTAAAGAACTGGAAGAGATAGAAAGTAACCAGGCAAGAAATATAAAATGAAATATACAAATGGTATAATGCAGAGGAGGGATTATTTAATCATCTAGGAATGCTTCCCAAAGGGGATATCTGTGCTGAATATTTTAAGTTGCATGAAAATTAACATAGGAAAGATGTGAAGAGGTTGTTCCTGGTGACAAAGGCTCAGAGGTGTTAAAAGAATGAAACAGCTATAGAGAATAACAAGTAGTCTATTACACTGGAGCAAGGGTGTGAGTGGTGGTTTGGTGAGACCTGAGTTTAACTAGGTCATCTGAGACCAGCTCTCAAAAGGCCAGGTAAAAAGTTTACACTGAAGCTATGGAAGAATTCCAAACCAAGTAACATTGTATTTTAGAAAGATTATTCCAACAGCTGTCTTGAGAATTAATAGATTGGAGGGGGATGAAACAACAGGCAGAGAAATAAAACAGTGAAAATGGAGAGAAAGAGAAAATGAGGAGGTATATTATAAGGATAACAAATATAATAGAAAGGATTTGGATGTGGGAAAGATAGGAAGAAATAGAAAAGATTTCCTTGGCAACAGACTGATTGGGTTTAGAGGTGACTGTCTCTGAGGCAGGATAAAAAGGAGGAAGATAGGTTTTGGAGGAAAGATAAGGAGATTGGTTTGGGGTACATTAATGGAGATTTCAGGATGACTAATATGATAATTAGTCGGTTGTGATATTCAAAATATTTGATGACTGATACAGCAGAGGCAATGTTTAATCAGGATGGATATGGGCTAACTCCCTATAGCAGGATCCTTGGGGCTCCCTGACATGCCAGGCAGCAGGGAGGGAGAAAGGTGCTTAACTGCTTGTGTGGTTGGAAGATCCAGCACACAGGCATTAGAGCAAAAATTTCCATTCCAGAGAGATGATATTTAGAAGGTGTGATAGCAGCTTTAATTGGCTTGTTAGTGTATGTTCACAGCCGTACTGGTATACCAGAATGAATATCAGCTTTGAATATGTGGACCTGCAGATCAAGAGCATGCTCTGTATTATAAACAGAGATTTGGGAGCCTTTTTCATTTGCGTAACTTACTAGAGTCCTTTGTAATGAAGATACTACCTATTACTTCAACTTTATTATTCAATAATGCTTTTACTCAATTTCTTAGAGGCGTATTCCCAAAGAACAAGAGATTGTCTTTTCTCTATGTTTGCACTAAATTAATTAAATGGTTCTTTCATATGAGTATCAAAGAAAGATTTTTTTAAAAAGTGACATTTATATGGAATATTAATGAATATTCTTTCAATTTTCTATTTAGGATTATATTAAGTAATGACTAAATAGCATCTACATTGGTTTCTTAATACCTTCTTGATAATTTCTTTTTTTTTTTTAAATCAGAACTGAGATAGCCAAACAGCATGTCTCAGAAGTGTCAAGTACTGAGAAGATTCTTGGATTTTATTCCTCTTGCATGCCAACAAGTTAGCCTGCCACTGTTTCATGGATGCTGGCAGAAGATATGACACTCCTGGGTGAGACACAAATGGATGCATTAGTCACAACAATTCCAGTAGCCAGAATATCAACATTTTCTTGAGCAAGTTTCTCAAGCTCCAGTTCCCACAGGGCAAGCCAAAGACAGTTACGGGAAGCTTGCACATACATAAAGTGAGCTGTGTTAACAAGAGAAAAATCCTGAATTTAAGAAAGCTAATTCTTCTATAGGGCAGTAGGCATGCCTTCTCTTTGCTCCAGAGATAGACATTATTTGACCATACTAGACAGTAAACAAATCTGCCCTTTGTGCTTAAGGGAGACATTACTTCTATCTTCCAAGGCTTTTCACTGCGCAAACATCATTGGAAGGAGTCCAGACCAACAAGTACAGAAATAAAAGAGATCATAGAAGATTGTCTCCCAATAACATCTGCACATTACTTTATCATCTTGACATCTGGAAAATTTCTCGTAAATACACCTCTCCATTGACTACTCTGGTTAATCAGACAGTTAGTAGCTGGGAACAAATGTGTTCAATTTGTCTTCTTTAGCATTTAACTTCAGCAACTATCAATACTGCTCTAAGCAGCAGGATGAGGCTGGCCTGTAGATTTCAACCCAGCCCCAACGTCCTGATCTCAACCAGCTGAACAAATCCCTAAGCCATTAGGATCTACTTTAGAAAGCCATATGACTTTCTCCTTAGGTTTCTGAATGGCTGTTCCATGTGGTTAGAGTCATAAATTAAGAACAACAGAATGTGTTAATGAATACATAGATTCCACTTTTACATGCAAGAAGGGATTCTAGAATACTTCTAAATCCAAAATAGGCTAGTGAATTGAAGCTGACCTGAAAGGGCCAAGTAATATTTCCTTAAATACTTGAATTTCTCTTATGAGCAACTCTAATGAGCAAATCATCTTGTTTACAGAAAGGAGAAAGTTAACACTTGGCATCTACTGGAGAAATACAGTACAGTAGTTTCCAGTTAGGGTTCACAGTTTAGCTTGAATAATTGGGTTTATTCCTTGTTTGTGGACAGCCTGCTGAGGGCATTCTGTTCAATCTATACTGTCTCTACTATCAGCTGGATGGCATTTCTTTCCCCAGGGAATGACTGAAGGACAGCTATAAAAATGGATGTGAGTAAGACAGTACATGTGTGTGTTATAGGTTGCTTAGGACATGCAAGATCAGGAGACAGCCTCTCCTCTTTTCCATAAATGTCTCAATAAAATTTAGGAGAATTGTGATCAAATTGTGGACAGAGATGACTGCGGGGCATAACTAACTCAGCAGGAGGTTAAACTGAAAGTTCTTGCAACAGTTCAGGAGAGATGCCCCCTAGCGTTTCTTTCATGAAGAAGGCTCCAAAGGCTGTTCTCAGAGACAAAGATCGCCAATGTCCCTCCCCCCGTCCCCAACACCTCTCAGGATCTGATATACCTGTTACCTGATACATTAGGTAACCTGGTTTTTGGTCTCCCTTTACTACCACAAAATCTATGTGTCCCATTTCAGTAGATATAATTTTACCTATTTTTCTGATCATCTTCTTTTTGCACTCAGAATTTTTATCTGGAAGGGTCAGGTGTATGAAGGGCAAGGACATTTTTATAAAATAGAACTTACAGAGATCTATTGTGTTCTCTAGCTTGGCCTGTGTTGTCAACTATAATATATTCAACAAAGTAATCACTATCTTTATGATCTGGGACTATGCCAATCTTACATGAGAGTCCAGGTAACTGAACTAGAGTGAAGTCTAAATTCCCTGGGCTTCCTTTTGTCCAGGCTGCAACTCAGACTGTATCCCAATCAGGTGAAACTTGTGTTGTTTTTATAGGACAAAAATGAGGTATCATACCCAGGAATGGTGATGGTAGAAACCTGAAATGGCTATATATTATTCCCAACTTGTTCATCCTGATTATTACCCAGGAAGAACGTGAGAGTGGATTATCTCTTTCTGGTGGCAGCCACATTGATTTTTGAAAATTGCCTTATATATTTGTGAATCAAGATGAGGTAAGGATGGTAGTCAAAAAATTTATGTCAATTTTTAAAGAGACCTTTCTAATGCTCAAAAATACCAGATGCCTGCAGATGGCAAGGAACATGGATAACCCATTGCATCCTTTGATAATCACTTATTGTTGAGTGGGCTTTGTGGCAAAAGGCCCACCACTGTCAAGTTTCAATGGTCTGGAAAGTCAAAAATATGACTCACATTAGTTCTGAAGGGTATGCTGATTTGGCCTGAGTCACAGGTGGTGTGAACTAGAGCAGCAACTCTATCCGAACAAAGTGTCAACAGCAGTGAGGCATGACAGGTAGTTCTAGATGGGGTCAAATGCCTGATATTGTCATTCTTCCAAGAATGAGCCAGTGCAATACTCTATGCCATGTGGTTTCCTCAGCTCGAGACAAAATAAAAGTTCAACATTTTTTTGGTAGTCACAAATGTTGCATGTAGTGGTAGCCTCTGTACCGGAAACATAACCTTCCTTGTTTTGTGCCTAGAAAACCATTGCAGATTGGTTTCATGCCCAGGACAATGATGAATACAAGAAGCAAAGGTGGGGGAGGAGCTAAGATGGCGGATGAGAAAAGCTTCCAGTCAGAGTGTCTCTACAAAAAAGATGAATTTTAGAAGAAAGAGAAAAAAATTAGCTAGCAGAGAAACATAGATCGGGTGAGGGTCGGAAGGAAGAGTGCCTGAAACTATAGGAGACTCCACGGGAAGACGTTACGGAGGAGAACTGGAAGGAGAAAGGTCCGGAGAGGCTTGGAGACCAGCGACAAGGGTAGGTGGAGCGGTTAACTTCCCGCTCCCTTGCATCTCGGACTGCTGGTGGCTCCTGAGCGGCTGGAGAGACTTGCCGACACCAGTCCAGAGACAGCTGCCGCCAGTGAGCAGTGGCCTCTTGTGGACTCAGTGCTGGGCTCCCAGCCCCCTCGGGGCACCTCCCCAGGGTGCAGACCCAAGCCTAGTGGCAAACACCATAAAGATCCATTCTCGCCTTCCCCCTCCCTACCCGTGGGTGCTCAGAGAGACAATTTAGCCATCACACGGAGGCATCTCCAAGGAACAGGACCTTTCCTTTTGGGGCCCTACAGCAGACTGAGGGGTACTCAGACTGTGAGTTCCCTACCCACCAGCCCTCCCAGGTGCTACTTGCCTGGGGACTCCAGGAGAGTGGGGCCAATCCCAAGGTGGAGTGAAATCGATCCAGCTTGGGCACCCTGTAGGCAATTCAAGACCAGGACCCTTCCCCCTGGCAGGGTCAGGGATTGATCTCCAGGGTCCAGGGGACAGGCCTGCAGACCACACCCCCTACACCCAGGTCAGGATTCCACTGCCCCGGGGCACAGAAGAGAGATCTGTGAAAGAGCCTACTGAGGAGTGTGTGCCTTCAGGGGCAGATGAGCGTGCCAGAGCGGCAACGCTCCTCCCAAAAGAGGGCTGTGCACCCAGCTCAGGCTACAATCCTGGGTAGGGAACCTCCCAGCCCACGTCACAGCCAGGGGCAATCCATCAGCCTGAGTTTCCACTTGCTGGCAGAAGCCTGGGAGAGGTCATGGAGAGGGGGAGAGTGGAGGGGAGCGAGACCTGCTCCAGAGTGCGGGTCTTGGACAGCCCCAGCCCCCAAGCCCAGACTTTCAGCTGAGTGGACCCATTTCAGCCCCTCTTGCCAGCTTTGAACAGAAACAAAGAGTAGACCTTTGACCCTGCTATCAGCAGTGTGGAGCCTGAGGGCAAGCTTGCCCAGCCGAACGCCACCCAGACTCACTCCTCCCACTGAGGTGGAGAATAAGGACACACCTGGAAATCCCAGGGCCCCACTCACCACCCGAGGCACAAGAGGACCTCTCTAGAGGAATAAGAGCTAGCTATAGGACGCAAAAACAGCACTGAAGCTCGCTCCTCCCTGTAAGTGCCACCTACTGACAGGGAGGTCATCCTGAACACCCTTTTACTGCATCAAATGATTCATCATAAAGGGTGGGGTCAAATTTCACCCACAAACATCACCTGCTGGCTCAGACACTAACCAGGGCATGTCATTATCCAAACAAAAATCTAAAGGCAAGAAGGAACAACTGATCCAGATGAGAAGGAACAG
>NW_012154397.1:75192-82436 GCF_000956105.1 Propithecus coquereli
CATTTTATTAGGAATAAATGTGTTCATTAAACCAATATTTATTGAGATCCTAAATGTATCATAAACAACTCTAAAGAACTGGAAGAGATAGAAAGTAACCAGGCAAGAAATATAAAATGAAATATACAAATGGTATAATGCAGAGGAGGGATTATTTAATCATCTAGGAATGCTTCCCAAAGGGGATATCTGTGCTGAATATTTTAAGTTGCATGAAAATTAACATAGGAAAGATGTGAAGAGGTTGTTCCTGGTGACAAAGGCTCAGAGGTGTTAAAAGAATGAAACAGCTATAGAGAATAACAAGTAGTCTATTACACTGGAGCAAGGGTGTGAGTGGTGGTTTGGTGAGACCTGAGTTTAACTAGGTCATCTGAGACCAGCTCTCAAAAGGCCAGGTAAAAAGTTTACACTGAAGCTATGGAAGAATTCCAAACCAAGTAACATTGTATTTTAGAAAGATTATTCCAACAGCTGTCTTGAGAATTAATAGATTGGAGGGGGATGAAACAACAGGCAGAGAAATAAAACAGTGAAAATGGAGAGAAAGAGAAAATGAGGAGGTATATTATAAGGATAACAAATATAATAGAAAGGATTTGGATGTGGGAAAGATAGGAAGAAATAGAAAAGATTTCCTTGGCAACAGACTGATTGGGTTTAGAGGTGACTGTCTCTGAGGCAGGATAAAAAGGAGGAAGATAGGTTTTGGAGGAAAGATAAGGAGATTGGTTTGGGGTACATTAATGGAGATTTCAGGATGACTAATATGATAATTAATCGGTTGTGATATTCAAAATATTTGATGACTGATACAACAGAGGCAATGTTTAATCAGGATGGATATGGGCTAACTCCCTATAGCAGGATCCTTGAGGCTCCCTGACATGCCAGGCAGCAGGGAGGGAGAAAGGTGCTTAACTGCTTGTGTGGTTGGAAGATCCAGCACACAGGCATTAGAGCAAAAATTTCCATTCCAGAGAGATGATATTTAGAAGGTGTGATAGCAGCTTTAATTGGCTTGTCAGTGTATGTTCACAGCCATACTGGTATACCAGAATGAATATCAGCTTTGAATATGTGGACCTGCAGATCAAGAGCATGCTCTGTATTATAAACAGAGATTTGGGAGCCTTTTTCATTTGCGTAACTTACTAGAGTCCTTTGTAATGAAGATACTACCTATTACTTCAACTTTATTATTCAATAATGCTTTTACTCAATTTCTTAGAGGCGTATTCCCAAAGAACAAGAGATTGTCTTTTCTCTATGTTTGCACTAAATTAATTAAATGGTTCTTTCATATGAGTATCAAAGAAAGATTTTTTTAAAAAGTGACATTTATATGGAATATTAATGAATATTCTTTCAATTTTCTATTTAGGATTATATTAAGTAATGACTAAATAGCATCTACATTGGTTTCTTAATACCTTCTTGATAATTTCTTTTTTTTTTTTAAATCAGAACTGAGATAGCCAAACAGCATGTCTCAGAAGTGTCAAGTACTGAGAAGATTCTTGGATTTTATTCCTCTTGCATGCCAACAAGTTAGCCTGCCACTGTTTCATGGATGCTGGCAGAAGATATGACACTCCTGGGTGAGACACAAATGGATGCATTAGTCACAACAATTCCAGTAGCCAGAATATCAACATTTTCTTGAGCAAGTTTCTCAAGCTCCAGTTCCCACAGGGCAAGCCAAAGACAGTTACGGGAAGCTTGCACATACATAAAGTGAGCTGTGTTAACAAGAGAAAAATCCTGAATTTAAGAAAGCTAATTCTTCTATAGGGCAGTAGGCATGCCTTCTCTTTGCTCCAGAGATAGACATTATTTGACCATACTAGACAGTAAACAAATCTGCCCTTTGTGCTTAAGGGAGACATTACTTCTATCTTCCAAGGCTTTTCACTGCGCAAACATCATTGGAAGGAGTCCAGACCAACAAGTACAGAAATAAAAGAGATCATAGAAGATTGTCTCCCAATAACATCTGCACATTACTTTATCATCTTGACATCTGGAAAATTTCTCGTAAATACACCTCTCCATTGACTACTCTGGTTAATCAGACAGTTAGTAGCTGGGAACAAATGTGTTCAATTTGTCTTCTTTAGCATTTAACTTCAGCAACTATCAATACTGCTCTAAGCAGCAGGATGAGGCTGGCCTGTAGATTTCAACCCAGCCCCAACGTCCTGATCTCAACCAGCTGAACAAATCCCTAAGCCATTAGGATCTACTTTAGAAAGCCATATGACTTTCTCCTTAGGTTTCTGAATGGCTGTTCCATGTGGTTAGAGTCATAAATTAAGAACAACAGAATGTGTTAATGAATACATAGATTCCACTTTTACATGCAAGAAGGGATTCTAGAATACTTCTAAATCCAAAATAGGCTAGTGAATTGAAGCTGACCTGAAAGGGCCAAGTAATATTTCCTTAAATACTTGAATTTCTCTTATGAGCAACTCTAATGAGCAAATCATCTTGTTTACAGAAAGGAGAAAGTTAACACTTGGCATCTACTGGAGAAATACAGTACAGTAGTTTCCAGTTAGGGTTCACAGTTTAGCTTGAATAATTGGGTTTATTCCTTGTTTGTGGACAGCCTGCTGAGGGCATTCTGTTCAATCTATACTGTCTCTACTATCAGCTGGATGGCATTTCTTTCCCCAGGGAATGACTGAAGGACAGCTATAAAAATGGATGTGAGTAAGACAGTACATGTGTGTGTTATAGGTTGCTTAGGACATGCAAGATCAGGAGACAGCCTCTCCTCTTTTCCATAAATGTCTCAATAAAATTTAGGAGAATTGTGATCAAATTGTGGACAGAGATGACTGCGGGGCATAACTAACTCAGCAGGAGGTTAAACTGAAAGTTCTTGCAACAGTTCAGGAGAGATGCCCCCTAGCGTTTCTTTCATGAAGAAGGCTCCAAAGGCTGTTCTCAGAGACAAAGATCGCCAATGTCCCTCCCCCCGTCCCCAACACCTCTCAGGATCTGATATACCTGTTACCTGATACATTAGGTAACCTGGTTTTTGCTCTCCCTTTACTACCACAAAATCTATGTGTCCCATTTCAGTAGATATAATTTTACCTATTTTTCTGATCATCTTCTTTTTGCACTCAGAATTTTTATCTGGAAGGGTCAGGTGTATGAAGGGCAAGGACATTTTTATAAAATAGAACTTACAGAGATCTATTGTGTTCTCTAGGTTGGCCTGTGTTGTCAACTATAATATATTCAACAAAGTAATCACTATCTTTATGATCTGGGACTATGCCAATCTTACATGAGAGTCCAGGTAACTGAACTAGAGTGAAGTCTAAATTCCCTGGGCTTCCTTTTGTCCAGGCTGCAACTCAGACTGTATCCCAATCAGGTGGAACTTGTGTTGTTTTTATAGGACAAAAATGAGGTATCATACCCAGGAATGGTGATAGTAGAAACCTGAAATGGCTATATATTATTCCCAACTTGTTCATCCTGATTATTACCCAGGAAGAACGTGAGAGTGGATTATCTCTTTCTGGTGGCAGCCACATTGATTTTTGAAAATTGCCTTATATATTTGTGAATCAAGATGAGGTAAGGATGGTAGTCAAAAAATTTATGTCAATTTTTAAAGAGACCTTTCTAATGCTCAAAAATACCAGATGCCTGCAGATGGCAAGGAACATGGATAACCCATTGCATCCTTTGATAATCACTTATTGTTGAGTGGGCTTTGTGGCAAAAGGCCCACCACTGTCAAGTTTCAATGGTCTGGAAAGTCAAAAATATGACTCACATTAGTTCTGAAGGGTATGCTGATTTGGCCTGAGTCACAGGTGGTGTGAACTAGAGCAGCAACTCTATCCGAACAAAGTGTCAACAGCAGTGAGGCATGACAGGTAGTTCTAGATGGGGTCAAATGCCTGATATTGTCATTCTTCCAAGAATGAGCCAGTGCAATACTCTATGCCATGTGGTTTCCTCAGCTCGAGACAAAATAAAAGTTCAACATTTTTTTGGTAGTCACAAATGTTGCATGTAGTGGTAGCCTCTGTACCGGAAACATAACCTTCCTTGTTTTGTGCCTAGAAAACCATTGCAGATTGGTTTCATGCCCAGGACAATGATGAATACAAGAAGCAAAGGTGGGGGAGGAGCTAAGATGGCGGATGAGAAAAGCTTCCAGTCAGAGTGTCTCTACAAAAAAGATGAATTTTAGAAGAAAGAGAAAAAAATTAGCTAGCAGAGAAACATAGATCGGGTGAGGGTCGGAAGGAAGAGTGCCTGAAACTATAGGAGACTCCACGGGAAGACGTTAGGAGGAGAACTGGAAGGAGAAAGGTCCGGAGAGGCTTGGAGACCAGCGACAAGGGTAGGTGGAGCGGTTAACTTCCCGCTCCCTTGCATCTCGGACTGCTGGTGGCTCCTGAGCGGCTGGAGAGACTTGCCGACACCAGTCCAGAGACAGCTGCCGCCAGTGAGCAGTGGCCTCTTGTGGACTCAGTGCTGGGCTCCCAGCCCCCTCGGGGCACCTCCCCAGGGTGCAGACCCAAGCCTAGTGGCAAACACCATAAAGATCCATTCTCGCCTTCCCCCTCCCTACCCGTGGGTGCTCAGAGAGACAATTTAGCCATCACACGGAGGCATCTTCAAGGAACAGGACCTTTCCTTTTGGGGCCCTACAGCAGACTGAGGGGTACTCAGACTGTGAGTTCCCTACCCACCAGCCCTCCCAGGTGCTACTTGCCTGGGGACTCCAGGAGAGTGGGGCCAATCCCAAGGTGGAGTGAAATCGATCCAGCTTGGGCACCCTGTAGGCAATTCAAGACCAGGACCCTTCCCCCTGGCAGGGTCAGGGATTGATCTCCAGGGTCCAGGGGACAGGCCTGCAGACCACACCCCCTACACCCAGGTCAGGATTCCACTGCCCCGGGGCACAGAAGAGAGATCTGTGAAAGAGCCTACTGAGGAGTGTGTGCCTTCAGGGGCAGATGAGCTGCCAGAGCGGCAACGCTCCTCCCAAAAGAGGGCTGTGCACCCAGCTCAGGCTACAATCCTGGGTAGGGAACCTCCCAGCCCACGTCACAGCCAGGGGCAATCCATCAGCCTGAGTTTCCACTTGCTGGCAGAAGCCTGGGAGAGGTCATGGAGAGGGGGAGAGTGGAGGGGAGCGAGACCTGCTCCAGAGTGCGGGTCTTGGACAGCCCCAGCCCCCAAGCCCAGACTTTCAGCTGAGTGGACCCATTTCAGCCCCTCTTGCCAGCTTTGAACAGAAACAAAGAGTAGACCTTTGACCCTGCTATCAGCAGTGTGGAGCCTGAGGGCAAGCTTGCCCAGCCGAACGCCACCCAGACTCACTCCTCCCACTGAGATGGAGAATAAGGACACACCTGGAAATCCCAGGGCCCCACTCACCACCCGAGGCACAAGAGGACCTCTCTAGAGGAATAAGAGCTAGCTATAGGACGCAAAAACAGCACTGAAGCTCGCTCCTCCCTGTAAGTGCCACCTACTGACAGGGAGGTCATCCTGAACACCCTTTTACTGCATCAAATGATTCATCATAAAGGGTGGGGTCAAATTTCACCCACAAACATCACCTGCTGGCTCAGACACTAACCAGGGCATGTCATTATCCAAACAAAAATCTAAAGGCAAGAAGGAACAACTGATCCAGATGAGAAGGAACAGTGAAAGAACTCTGGAAGCATGAAGACTCAAACGGAAAGCACACCCCCAAAGAGGAACAACAGCTCCCCAGCAATGGACATTAACCAAACTCAGAGCACTAAAATGACAGAAGAAGAATTTCAAACATGGATTGTAAGAAAACTGAATGATATGCAAGAAAAAATGGATAACCAACACAAAGAAACCACACAAAAAAATCCAGGACTTGGAAGAAAAATTCACTAAAGAAATTGAAATATTAAAGAAAAATCAAACCGATCTCCTGGAAATGAAGGACTTATTCGGAACTACAAAACACCATGGAAAGCCTCAAGAACAGCGTAGATCAACAGAAGAAAGGATCTTGGAGATTGAAGACAACTCCTTCCAATTAAATAGGTCAGTCACAGAAATCAAGCAGAAAATTAAGAGAAAAGAAATAAGCCTACAAGAAATATGGGATTATGTGAAAAAACCGAACCTCAGGGTGATAGGGGTTTCAGAAGGTGAAGAAGAAAACACTCAAGGGCTGGATAAGCTATTTGAAGAATTAATAGAGCAGAATTTTCTAGGCCTTGCTAAAAATCTAGATATACAGGTACAAGAAGCTCAACGAACCCTAGGGAGATTCAATGCAAATAGGAAGACACCACGTCACGCAGTCATCAGATTGACCAAAATAGCCACTAAAGAGTCCCTTCTACGAGCTGTAAGGTGGAAGAAACAAGTAACATACAAAGGAAAGCCTATCAGAATAACTCTAGATTTCTCAACTGAAACCCTACAAGCAAGAAGAGACTGGGGCCCCATTCTCACTCTTCTGAAACAGAATAATGCCCAGCCCAGAATCTTGTACCCTGCAAAACTAAGTTTCATATATGAAGGAGAAATAAAGACATTCTCAGATAAGCAAAGACTGAGGGAATTCACCAAGACAAGACGAGCTCTCCAAGAAGTACTCAAAACAGAATTACACAAGGATCAGCACAATAAACACTCTCGAATGTGAAACCACTCAAAAGTTAAAGATCAAAGGTTAGAATCCACAATGGCTCAAGAGAGAAAACAAAGCAACAAAATGCAACCCAATAGAATTAACAGTAATTCATCACACCTATCGTTCTCTCAATAAATGTGAATAGTTTGAACTCCCCTCTCAGGAGACATAGGCAGGCCGAATGGATAAAAAAAAACAAGCCAAGCATCTGCTGTCTCCAGGAAACACATCTAACCTGCAAGGAGGCAGTTAGACTCAAAGTAAAGGGGTGGAAATCAATATTTCAAGCAAAGAGAAGCCAAAAGAAGGCTGGTGTGGCAGTTTTGATCTCAGATAAGTTGGTTTTTAAATCAACAAAAGTAATGAAAGACAATGGGAGTCACTATATAATGGTGAAGGGTACAGTTCAATAAGAAGACATAACAATTCTAAATATGCATGCACCCAACTTAGGTGCACCCAGATTCATAAAGCAAACTCTACTTGATTTAAACAAATAGATAGACAGCAACACCATAATAGTCGAAGACTTCAACACCCCACTGACAGCACAGGACAGATCCTCCAAACA
>NW_012154397.1:86187-101538 GCF_000956105.1 Propithecus coquereli
CGAGGTATCCCAAGAATGGAAAAACAAGAACCATATGTACTCACCATCAAATTTGTATTAACTGATCAACACATAAGTGTACATATAAGAATAACATCTATTGGATGTCGGGCAGGAGGGAGTGGGAGGAGGGGACAGGTATTTGCATACTCAAAAAGTGCCATGAGCACCATCCAAGGGATAGGCACCCTTGAAACTCAGACTTGGGGGGGAGTGGGGAGGCAAGGGCAACATACATAACCTAAACATCTGTATCCCCACAATACGCTGAAATAAAAAAAAAAATGAAGCAATGGTAACAATCTAGGTGGTTCATACTTGATCAGCAGGTTAATTCCAATTATTCTTATCAAAAAATGGATCCTTATTATGGACATCTAAGTGAGTTACTCAGATCAGCAGTCATGATTTATTTTGAGAGTTTTTGGTCCCAAAGAGTGATGATTTTAAAATTCTAGTCTATAGTTTTCCAAGTAACAGATCCAACACTAACTATTGGGAAGAGCCGGTAGTGGAGAAAGACATTGTTTATCATAATGGAGTGTTAACAAACCTGCATTTTCTTCCAGAGGGAGACACTATCTATGTCTTCCAAATCTTTTCGTTCTACAAACATCATGAAAAACAATCCATAAAAAATAGGTAATCATATGTTCAGAGATCTCCCAATAAAAAAATAGTAGACAAAGTTTTAACTAATCTGAGAACATGATCTATTAGCTGCTTCACCTGGTCTAAGTGCCCTTATCCCTTTATAACCAAGATAACTGACTATGATAGCCACCAATTACTCCTTTTTTTTTTTTTCTAATTGGACTGATGACAAGTGGGCATCCTCTATTTTCTAATAGAAATACCGTAAGTGCTAGGCATATTTATTCGTTATATGTAACTAAAAGAAAGTGTTCAGAGCTTACTGTGTATTCATTTGGTTTTCTTGTTATCAGTTGTATAAATTACCTTTTGCAAACATAATGTCCTAGGTCTTATGGTAAAATGTTCAGAGTGATAGTTCAGCAAGCAACTTATCCAGAAGAAGAAAAAAAATTGTCACATGCAAATGGCCAACTCTCTGAAAGTAAAGGAGTTTCTGCAAATATCCTGACATTCACACATGCAAATAGTAAGTATTCCACATTTCAAAGTATTAAGTATTTTACATTATTAATACAAAAATGGGTACTGTAATGCAACCATTTCTAGCTGAGTTCCCATACACTATGTGAATATGGGTCTTCTAAGTTCACAGGCAATTGGATGCTGATAATTATTACATAAAGATTGAATGAATTCTCCCTTTCCAATGCATTCATAAATTACAGCATCCATCGTCTTCCCTATTTAGCATGTGTATTAGTTTGCTAGGCTGTCATAAGAAAATGCCACATAAATTTATTTTCCCACAGTACTGGAGGCTTGAAGTCAAGCTCAAGATTTTACCAGATTTGGTTCCTTTTGAGGCCTCTCTCCTTGGTTTGCAGATGGCTGCCCTCTTGCTACCTCTTTACATGGTTGTACTTTTGCACATGTGCACACCTGACGTCTTTCTGTGAGTCCAAATTTCCTCTTCTGATATGGACACCAGTCAAATTGGATTAGGGTCTACCTCAACAGCCTAATTTAATCTTAATAACCTTTTTAAAGACCTGTCTCCAAACACAATCACATTCTGTCGTACTGGGGAGTTAGGACTTCAACATACAAATGTTGGAGGGACACAATTCAGGCTATACATCATGTTTCCTTAAATATTAGTAGGAAACCATCTCATTAATGGCAGTACCTATGGGTAGTTTTCCATTTTTGTGTAAATTATAGCATACTGTAATGATGGGTTAGGTCACTTGGGGCGTCTGGAGGCCAAATATTACCATCTCTTATACACCACGTGTGAAAACAATTTCCATAGCTTCCATGGCATGGGCTCTGAGAAAGGAAAATTTAGAAGCCAAGATTAAGCAAAGGGAGAAAAGACATGTTTAGCTCATCTTTACGTCATCCCTCAGAGAGACATGCTGGGGACTGGGAGACCTGCTGGTCACACACCGTGGGTTTACATTCTAGTGAAGGGACCTTCTATAAGCTAAGCATTAGAGCAAACTGATCCACAGAGAGATACATACGAATTTCAGATTTGGGTGCCAGGCTGTCTGAATTGACTTCCAGCTTTTTTCAAGATTTGTCTGAAAATAGAGGTGTTTTAGAAATTGAATCTCTCTCAGTTTCACAGGAAACTAAATGTTGGTATAGTCACTTCCATGGGAAGACGAATGGTGGCCGTGGTCTTGTGAAGCATATAGCCGGAAGACCAAAGCCAAAGCCTGACTGATTCAGCCAGTAAAAACACAACGGCCTCTTTCAGATTCAGACAGATCATTACTTACATATACTGTGTAAGGAAGAGTAGCTAAAGGTGCCAGTTCCCTATCTCCTAATCCCACGCACCAAACAGGATGACACTTACAAAAAAGGCAGCGAATAATTGCAATGTGAGTTGTAGAAAACTGCTAAGAATCAATTCTTGGCTGTGATTCATCCCTTTATAGTCTGCCGCTACACCCTGAGGTGGACTGGGGACATACCTCTTCAGAACACTGGAGACAATGAGAAACTATTTCATAATAGCCTCCTGGGGGAAAGAGAGGACGAATGGGCAATGACCTTGAGAAAGAGCCTCACAAGGCTTCCATCTTCTCCCATTCAGGGAGGATCACAGGGCATTCTGCCAAAGATTCAGGTAACGGTGTTTCAAGCCGTGGCCCACATGGCATATGCAAATATATGTAAGGTCTCCAGGGTACCATGGGGGTGCTGTTCTTGGACAGATCCCCCTGCCTCACTGTCCAGGCAGGACAAAGTGAAGAATCAGGGTCACTTCAGATAATTCTACTCCTTTATCACAGTTAGATATAGTAAGTTAACAGTAAATACTAAATCAACATCCACTTGAATCATAAGCAAGAGAAATGATTTCTAGGCATTAGTCTGAATTGCAAGATGTTACTTAAATATTCTATAGACATAATTTAATCTCAAGGTCACAAAATAACTCATTCTAAGAAAAAAACTGAGTTTAAGGTTGAAAGCAAGGATGCATTAATGGAGATTGTCTATTATTTCTCTCTTTGATCTTACTGACCGTAACATTACTGACAGGAATTCAATTATGCCATGGGAGGTTACTAGGGTCCTTTGTAAGAAAACAATTTCAACAGATATTTTAAATTTCAAAACACTACTGTCCTTTTAAAGTCATTCTTGCACTTAAATTATTCAGTGTTGGCAGATTGTTTGAGCCATCTCATTAATGGCAGTATCTATGGGTTGTTTTCCCTTTTCACGTAAATTATAGCATATTGTAATGATGCATTAGGTCACTTGGGGTGTCTGGAGGCCAAAAACTTTGAAAGAAACCCAGGAATTTTCAGAAATAGAAAAGCTCCATTTTACATTTCACTCTAATATGAAAAAAACACCCATGAAATTGGCATCATCATACTGAGATTAAAATAGATTCATTCAACAAAGTACCTTTTTAGATGTGGACTGTATATTATCTGATTTTTCAAAATATGAGAAACATTATCTTATTTCCTGCCATAACAGCATGTGATTTTTAAAGTACATATTCACAAAGATAAATTAATGTCATTAATCAAAGGATCATATAATTTTAGTTCATCACCTTTGCAAGTTAAGAAAGAAAATATACTGCACGATAATACCTTTCATTGAAACATTGCAGAAGTAGACAATTTTAATAAGCTACGCTACTCAGGAGACATGAAAATAGAGTACTAAGAGTCAGCTTGGGAATACACAATGAGGATTAGTCACATTGCTTATTCTATATCATGTCTCATAGCATCTAACTAAATCCGTACTGTATTTGTCATTAACAGAAAAACAATCTCACAGTAGAAAAAGGAGAGAATCGTTAAACAGTAGGAAGAGAAATGTATTGGTCACCTAATATAGTGAGGTGCTGACAGAAAGTATTAGATATTCTAATCACTGTGTTCTATCTATTCCATTTTTATTTTATTTTTCATCTTTTAAATGTGTAGATTTTTTAGTATAGGTATTGCATAAATATGATTATACATTATATAGTTGCACATGACTATAATTTATAAAGAAATATAAATAGTCGTGTATGCTGAATTATTGTTGCATGTGAAGATGAGAAAAAAATAAGTTTAGGAACTAAAGGGATAATATATTTCTCTTCTTTTAGGCAAATCATTATTCTCTATTTTGTGCTTGGGATAAAAAGCAACAAATATCACATTTTTTACATCAGTAATGATTGAGTATTCAGAGTATATTAATGACAAAAATATTGATAACTAATGAGCTCAAAAGCCAATTGTTAAAAAAACATGAAAAATAGCTTCTAACAAAAATAAGCTTTCAAAATAACACATTGTATTCATTTTCTATTGCTGCTATAACAAATTGCCACTAATTTAGTGGCTTAAAACAGCACATATTTGAACATATTTGTAAGATTTCTTCTTTGTGGAAGTCAGAAGTCTAAAATGGATGACTAAAGCTGTGCTTTCTGGAGGCTCCAGGGGAAACCCCATTTCCTTTCCTTCTCCAGCTTTCATCCTTCGGCTCATAGCCCTCTTTCTCCTTCAAAGCCAACAATGTAATGTCTTCAAATTTCATTCTCTGTCCCTCTGTGTCAGTAGTTACATTGTCTTCTTTCTGATTCTGTCTCCTCCTGTGTCCCTCTTACATGGACCCTTATGATTCCAATGTGCCCACCTGTATAATGCGGAATAATTTCCCAATTTCAAGTTCTTTCACTTTATCACAACTACAAAGTCCCTTTTGCTATATACGGTCAGAGTCACAGATTCTGAGGATTAAGACACGAACAACTCCGAAGGCCATTATTCAGCTTCATGAGTCATTTTAGCTTTCTAAAATCTTCCTCATCAGAAATGTTTTCATTTAGTCCTATTACCCCCTTAAAAATCTGTCTTTACTCACTTCCTTCCACTAATTTCCTCAACAATCATTTTTAAATAAGATTACTTCTCTACACTGGAGGTGAAATAAAAGTGTCAGTAATCAAAATGTCAGCTTGAACGTTTTTTTTTTTCTTCAGAATTCTCAAGAAGACTCTCTTTGAACAAAAGCATTTTTTAGTGATATAAAATTTACTGAAGCTTTTCTGGAAAAGACAGAAAAGGTTTACATTACACCTGCCCATTACAAAGCAAAAAACCTTAAACATTCCTCCTCCGAGGCAGGTAGACCAGAACTCCATAGTTTCCAGCACTGTTGTGCCAGTGCTCTCCTTTCAACTTATGTTCAGACATAGGGATCACTTTAAGAAAATAGCAAAATGCCTATTTGGATTACAGATGGCTTGGCTCAGTATGTGATTACAAATCAAAAATAGATGGCAGCTGCAGTATGCTTCCTTCTGGGGTGATCGTGAAAGACAGAGCTGGAAAAAATGTTCCCAATGGGCAGAGTTTCACAAGCAGCATCTCATCATGCACTTGATGTGAAAAAATGGATCCTGTGGTTATCAAATATATGGTCTTATTGGTAGTTACTGGCTGATGGCCTGGCCAGTGGGTTGGGGGCTTAGAAGAAAAGGATTGATAGATGAGAGGTAAGGAATTCGGGGGTAGAGACATGAGGATAGACACATGGGAGTGGGCACAAAGTGTGAAGTTCTTTTTATAATATATTAACCGATACTAGGACATTTCATCACAGATATCAAATTAGATAACCAAGTAGACAAAATGACTGAATAGGTTTACATCCACGAGCCTCTGTCATTGGCCAGTTCAAAACTAACCCAACAGGCACATGAAAGAAGTGGTCACTAAAGGCAGAGTTGGAGAATATGCATGGGGCCCAATAGAATGGACGTTCCCTATCATAGCTGATCTAGCTATGTCCATTGTCAAGGAGAGTCCCCTGCTCAGATTACATAATACTACCACCAGAATATGATGATATGATATAGAATTGAAGCAATGGCTGGTACATACCTGAATCACTAGTCTAGAAACAGTATCTGTGAAAATGAGATACCGTCCACCAGGAGGCAGAATACACATTACATCAAAGACCATCATAAGGCTCTGTGGTCCGAGAGAGAGAATACATATAAATCAAGACTGGAAGCAGTAGTCATCATTCTAATGACTCATTAAAGGACTTTGTTCTTTCCTAAAACTTCAACTCTAGATTCTAGAGTAGACATCCAAGTTCTCAAAACTGTCATAAAAAGCAAATGCCCAACTCAGCTAGAAACTACAGCTGCCACCTTGGCACTTTGAGTTTTCTGTTCCAGGGACAAGCAGACAAGAAATGGAGTCACATTCTTTGCCATGGTAATTGACTGTGATCTTCAGGAAAATGTAAGAGTACTGTTACCCAATGGGGGAGTGGAGAATATGCATGGGACCCAGGTAATCCTTTTGGTAATTCTTTGCCCAGTTGTGACAATTGCAAAAAGACAAATACGATAACCTGGACTGAGAAGCTGTGATGAACAGAAGGTTAGACCCTCGGGGATGGTGGTCTAGGTCTAAACATTAGGTCATTCATGAGGCTGGCAGAGGTGGTAGCTGAGGATATGTGTGAAAGAGTTTGAAAAGTGTAAGAAGGAGTCTATGAGTATCAGTTGGGCCCTGAGAATAACTACAACACTGGGACTACAGTTCATTTAACTAGCCTGTCACTTTAGGTTTCCCAGCAGGAAAAGAGCACTATGAATTCATGAAGAAGTTAATCACTGAAAGTGTTTGGAGAAGTGGATCCAAGAAGCGCAGGGTACACTGTGGCAAGCACAGAGATGCTCCATCCTGTTCCCCTCTCAGGAAAGCACTTGCTGCCCATCTGCAGAGAATGCAGTCAGTAGACACCTCCAGCTGTCGCCTCCCTCGTGGTTTGTTTTAGCTGCAGAGAGCTGCCTCCCTGAAGTTAAGATGCACCCAGAAAAGTGCACATCCAGTTACCAAGAGAAATGAGAATATAAAGGCCTAACCATTTCACCTTGATAGGGAACAACACTGGTGAGTGATATTTGCTCCAGAGTTCCAAGTTCTGTTGCCCAAGACATTGTCAGGCTTACATAGCATGTGTAACTTCTCTTTGGAGAGAAAAGTGAAGCAAATGGGAAGACATATGCCTAAAGGAGAGGTGCAGTGACCTTGGGCTAGGTTTCCCAAAATTTCCCATTTCTTGAACAGAGTCCCTTTTGAAGATTGGTTACCCTTGAATTCTCTGTTAAAGCCCTGGATCCTTTCCTAAAATCTGTTGTTTTTTTTTTCTTAATCATGGTAGAAGTGGATTTCTATTTATTTCAACCAAAATTTCTGACACTTAGGCAATCTTCCTATTTTCTGCTTACTAATTTATGTTCTTTCATAGCCCACTTTTCTATAAAAAAATATCTACAGTTTTTTTTTTGGGTTTTCGTAGTAGATAATTTTCAGGTATTTGTTTGCTTTTCTAGTGCATCTTTATGGTATTGCTTCCTTTACTTCACTTTACAAGAAATTTCGTAGAAACTGTGCTCCTTTAGTTTTATTTTATTAATTTCTTTACTGTAGCTCTAGCAAGAAGAAATTTATTAAAATCCATTATTTTCACTGACCAAGAAGATGTAAGAATTTCCCTTACCAGGTACATTTTTCACATAAATGCTATCTAAACTTGCCCATGTCTAGACTTGACAAGTTGATATTTAGGATGCAGTGTTCTGTCCTATTCCCATTAGCCACTGAATTCACAGAACACAGGTTTCCTGTACTCAACCTCAAATAAGATCATTGCTTGGTTTTCTGATAATCTAAAATAAAGGACTACATGATGCTGAGAATTCACTATTTCCAAGAATATTCTCATATCCAACCTGCTGAAAGTGCTTTATTTTGGATGAAATTGCTTCTAGGTTGCAATACTTTATACTTCTACACCACTTTCAGTCTTTCTGACTCCCTGATGCATTGATTTCCTAAAACTATAATCCCCAAGTGGCTATAAAACTATGGGCAAGAGTACAAAAACCTCCTCAGAATGTTTCCACTGTACATTATGAGGGTAACTATCTGATTTTCCACTTAGTAGAGACCTGAGTCTCTGGGTCAGACATTAGAATTAGAAAACAAATGAAATTTCTTTCTATCTGTAGCTGTTGAGTCTTTTCTATCTCATAAATGAAGTATTTGTAAGTCCATAATTATTTTTCTCAGTGTAGTTCCATTAACCTTATAGTTTGTGGAAATACATTCCAAATTTTGATATCAGTTATCTTAATGTTTCTACTCTGGTGATTTTTTTAAAAAAATTTTTAGCTAGCTTCTGGCCTGAGTCTATCACAATGATTTTGAAGTTGCCAATTATTTTGTGTTGGTTAAATCCACTATCAATTATTACCATAGCCTTTATATTTACCTCTTGGTTTGAGCCAGTATTAAATTTTTGTGTCTCAGGCTCAAACTCAGTTTTCTGTACTCAGCCTTGCTATTCTAGGAACTCTACAAGCCATTTTCCTCAACTGGCTTTCTGGTACCTCTGGGTTTTGCAGCAACATGGATGAAATTTTACAATGACGTCTTGATTGTGAAAGAAGTCATACTTTCCAAAAATGTGCACTCTACTTGATTTCATTTGTGTGAAATGTTAAAATTAAGCAAAATAAATTTAAGGTGATAAAATTCTGAAAAAGTTTTTGTTTCTGGTGTGTGTGGACTGACTGTAAGAAGGCACAAGGAAATTTTTTTGGATGATTATGTCAAATGAGATATTGATTATACAGGAATATACATACAGTTAGCGAAATTCATCAAATTGTAAACACAAATATTTGTATATTTCACTATGTGAAGACTTTAACTCAATTTTTTAAATACCTGATAGAACTAAACCAGGGCTAAGAGAAAATAAATGAATCACAGTTATAGACAAAAAAAAAAAACCAACAAAAATACATAGTAGTTGATTATTTTTCAAATAGGCAGGTAGTGATCTGATGGAGTATGATAGAAACTTCTGTAATGCTTGCAATATTTGAATTCTTGATTTCAATGCTAGTTTTGTGGCTATGTTCACTTTTTGAGAATTAATTGAACTGTGATCTTATATAAATATATTTATGAAGTTGAAAATGGCCTATATGAATTTGTTTTTTAGAGTCAATGACTTGATATTCAAGTACTTCTTGAGAGAACTATCATAACTGAGATAGTCATTCAACAATATAGTCATCTGCAAATTTGATTATTGTCAGTAAATGAAAGAAAAAGAAGGAAGAAAAAGAGCACAACATTGGAGAAGAGTGACAGACAAGATAAAAACAAAGGCAACCTTGTGAGAGGCAAAGTTTGAATCTGAAGAACTAGTGGAGTCTGTTCCATGCTTGATGTGATGCAAGCAATAAATTTCAGCTTTGCCCTCTTGGCTGACAGCTGTTTTCAAGATGAGAAAGAGAAATGAGAATGATTTCTTCTTGAAGAAAACAGATGGTTACTTAGGTGTGTAAATTTTTGCAATTGAAGATTACAAAAGCAGAAAGAAATGCTCTTTGAACAAAGCTTTAGTTTTATACTTTTATTAAAACTGTTTGCCTGTTAGCTGCATTACCAGCTGCCATTTTCAGTTGTCACTGGTGTAATCAAGGTAAAAATGAGAAATAAATATTATGGTCATGAAAACTGCTGCTTTATTTGATATATATGTATATTGTCTGTTCAATAGATATTTCTCTTTTGCTATATGTTTATTTTTCAATTTTACATATCTGTCTATACACATTGTCTTTCTATATATATTAACAGATGCAGCATTAAACTATTATTGGCATGGATATTAACAATTGCAAATCTGCTATAAAACCAGAGCCATTCAATTTTTCAACACGAAAGAAATGCTTTCACTCCAGTTTAGTAACTGAGCTACACTGTTATATAGCTGTATGCACTTAGGTTATTGCAAAAGTGTTTTAGTGATTTAGCAATATTCTTTGTGATTTTTATTGGAGAGGAACCAAAAATATTGAGGCTGTTATTCTATTATAAATCTATTAGCCTTACTCTCTAGATATCTATCTAATTGCTTCCTCAGAATCATTGCTAAATTGTACTCTGGTACAATAGGAGACTTAGACATGTGTGGGTCCTCATTGCACCAGTTTCCTTTAATCCCTAAAAGATAAAAATAAAGAAGCCATCTCAACCCTTCTCTTCAGCTCTTTCTAATAAGATGAAAGGTATTTCAGCAAGGGACCTGCTTAAATGTGATTCAGGAAAGTGCACACTATCACCAGGTTCTCAATATCTGTTTCCCCTACCTTCATGATACTTGAGTAATAATAGCAACATAAAGTCATCGAGAGTACTATTATTCAGTCCATCTTCTGGTTGAGCCAGATAGATGAGAGCTTTCTCTGGGAAGGTGAAAGAGACTGAAAAATAAGCTAACACCAGAGTAATACCCTTCAATCCCATCCACAGACATAAATGGTACATTAATTTGCACAGAATGATGGCTTCAATTCTGTCTTTATTAAGCACGATCCATTGGGAGTTCTGTTTAGGCTGGCTTGTACACCAGGAGACACATCCAGTCACACTCCAAAGAACCAAAGAAACAAACCAACACAGCGAAGAAAGAATTTAGCAAACTACACTGATGTCACCCTACCTAAGGAATTTGAAATGTAGCAAGAACACAGCTGCCATAGGTACCTCAGTGTTAAAACAAAGTGCTCCCATCTTAATTTGGGCAATTTAATATTATTTCTTGTTCTTAAATAAAAGCTGTTTTCAGTAATTTTCTGTTGCATTATTCCTAAATACTGAAGCATAATTAGAATATATAATTCCATTTATTTGGAAAATATTTAATGTTCAATTAAATATATAATATATATGCATACTTGACTTTATATATACATATATACACATATATGCATATATAGTATGTACATATGCATAGCTTGAATTTAAACATGATCTAATCAGAAATATTTATGTACTTAAATTCTTATCAAGATATTTAAATATATATGTGTGTCTGTATATATACATATATATGTATATATATATAGAGAGAGAGAGACACACACACACACACAATTATGATAAAAGTATAGAACTTCCAGAGAGAACAAAAGCTACAGACAGTATAAAAACTTCACTTTCAGTGTAAAAATTTGAGACTATATTAGCCAAGAAATTGTCAACTCTTCATTTTATTTTGAATAACAGCATCAATCATTACATGAATGTTTACATGAAAACAATGTGGAGCAATTCTCTCAGAAACAGAATGTTTTCTATATTAGAGCATTAAATTTGAAATTTAGTATCTGTGCACATCTTGGTCACGTTTATAAATTATATTGAACTTGTATGTCGTGGAAAACAATGGAGGAAATATAGAAATATATTGTTCTCAAATTCACTTTTATAAGGATGAAATTTTAATAGCTATTAGTTGAAAATGACTAATCTGTAATAATAACTTAATATGTACTGTATATTTATCTAAGTAATTTATATTTAATGATTAATTTAATGTGCACTACATTCATGGCACGTAGCTGATTTTACAAATATGTAACAGAGAACAGAGAGAGGTAAAAGACGTTATTCAAGTTTACAGCTTTTATGTGGCAGAGTAAGAATTTGAATCCTGTCCTCGTGCCCAATTTAAATCATATGCTTAATTCTGTGCCATGGACTTTCTTTACTTCTCTTATAACAGATCATTTCTCCCTAGATTTATATTTTTAAATCTGTATGATGCTAACTTCCTGAATCTTTCCATTAATATGATATTAAATAGATAAAAGGCTTTTTTAAAAAATTGCGTGGAATTAGTTGTCACTTTGAAATTTGGGGGGATGAATCTGGAGTGTTAAAAAGTATATAATATAATCGGAAATGAACTTATGATTTAAATGACCTCACTACTGTGGGCCACAACTTTCTTTTTGTCTTTGAGAAAAACATATTAAAATAAAAGAGGAAATGATAAATGCCCTATTATTTAGATCTTGAAAAAATTCAAAGAAATGATAACATGGGATGAAGAAATTATTCCACTTTTCTTTCTGCTTCAATAATTACTGATATGTTGAGGAAGATGAAATTTTACCCTGACTGGTGTCTGATACCATCCCATGACTTTTGAGCTATTCCCTATCTAGATCTTGCTTTCAAGAAACTTTGTAAAGTATAAATGTAAGCATGATGTCCCCAATAAAATGTAAAAGTAAAATGTAAAAAGTAAAATGTAAAGACACGCATGATATGCATGCTCCCAAAATAATAACTAGAAAAAAATCAAGATGAATCATAATTTTAACTATCCTCCTTGGAACCTCATTCCAGAAAAGAAATGTAAGGTTGTTAGACCTTTAATCTTACCCTATCTCACTTTGTGCTTGAAGTTTAAATAACTTTCAAGTGACACATGAGACTAGATAGGAGACTCGTCGCTGCTACATGATGTTCAAGTCTCAGTTCTTAATGGGGACTTTGTTCTTCTTTGGATCTTATAAATGGCATTGCCTTCTTACTCTTCCCTCAGTGATGGTTCTAAATCCTTTGAAAGACCCTCTACCAATTACTCTTGTCATACTTAGCACGGAATAGCTCTGTGCTGCCCAGGAAGGAAGAAATCAAACGTGTTTGTGGCATTGATATAGAGACATATGTCAAAATAAATATGTACAAAACTACAAGA
This sequence comes from Propithecus coquereli, assembly GCF_000956105.1. Taxonomy (NCBI): domain Eukaryota; kingdom Metazoa; phylum Chordata; class Mammalia; order Primates; family Indriidae; genus Propithecus; species Propithecus coquereli. The sequence goes on from NW_012154397.1 coordinate 98,920, forward strand.
TTTATTAAAGTCATTGTCAAATTTTTGCCCTTGAAAATTTACAATTACCCACCTAGGAATATAAAGTCATCCTTCAAACTCTTTTGACTCATTCTTCTATAGCGTTTTCTCTCTTTCTCTCAATCAGAAGGAAAAAAAATATCATAATTTAGATGTGATGCAATATTTATCTCTGCAAAGGAAATGACTAGCAAGAGTGACATTGCCACAAACAAAGTCTATAATTTCTTCAGAAAAGAAGACAAATGGTATATCAACACAACCTGTCACTAATCTTAATTCTTAGTTAAAGGAGAAAAAAATCACAGCAAAAGTAAGCATTCAATTCTACCGGAAAATGACGAATCACATTTTTCCTACTGAATGACATTAATTGTTGTCATTAATTTGTTTTTATTTATCTAACTGATATGAAAAATATTAACATTTTCAAAAATGAAGCATCAAGTTCCCTGCACATACATATACTCAAGTTTCTCCATTCTTGAATTCTTTACCTCCTCAGTATCTAAAAATGAGCTCAAGTTAAAATACTGAGATCACGCAGTATTGTTTCAATCTCTCCTGGTAATTATCGATGACTAATTCCATGAAATTTATCTACGAAACATCAATATTTTTTGTCTGCCCTCACCATCCTCACCGTAACTTTCCAATAATAATCTCTTGTCACCTTTTGCTTGGAAAATCTAAGAATTGTTCTCACTCCATTTGACCTCTTTAAATAAATCTCCATCAATCCTTAAAGATGATATATGCAAAAAGAAAATATGGCCATGTCATAGCCCTGATTTAAATGCCTCATGGTGGCAAACGCATTACATGTAACCAAAATGTTTGTACTCCCATAATATCCTGAATTTAAAAAATAAATAAATAAATAGATAATATAAATGCCTCATGGTCACCCCGGTACACATATCGGTGGTTTATAAACAAAAAGGATTTGCTGAAGAAACTACTTTGCACTTGAATTTCCAATCCACTTTATTTCCTTCCCCACTATTATATGGCATAAGTTATCTTAATTCTCATCACTCTAAAATTTCCACTTTATATATCACTCTGCCCATACAATCCCCAGCCCAGTTATACTGCTAATTCCACAGTTTAGCAAACTTCCTACCAGGGATCAAGATACCAGTTTCCCCTGACTGCAAACACTTCAATATCAAGGAATTGCCCCCTTACTTGGCTCAAAGAATTAGAAAGGAAACATCTCAGAAATCCCCAGGTAACATGATTTTTCACTTATTCTCCGCTATAGTCTGTATAGGTGGAGATAGATGGGTGGGAAACTGGGATGGTCTTTGTTGGGTAACAGAGTTATTGTGACCATCTATGACCAAAATCTCAGAAATATTTATGACTGTAGTTTTTATAATGCTTCCATGGTCATTTATTTGGAATGTGGAGTGTTTAGTGTCTCTTTTTCTTTATCCTTAAATCCTAGTTGCAAAATCCAGAGCAACTGGAAAAGGTCTGCCCAAGATTACATCTCATAAGTATTGAAAGTTGAATCATCAGAGAGGGGTGGCTGATTGAGAATAGGGCATTCAAGTTACAGGGATCAGTACAGTAAAATATATGGAAACATAAAAGGACATGGCATGTTGAACAACCTTGAATGTTCAGAATTTTGGGATGCAAAGATCACAAAAAAAAAAAGTAAACGTGAAGATAGAAAGGTTTTCAGGAAACAGATAAGGAAATGTCTTAAACATACCATATTTAAATTTCAAGTATAGTCAAGAAATTTGCATTATTAAAGAATAGTCTGATGTATATATGAGAAAAATTTTCAGAAAATGAGTCTTAGATAATATTTTCTTTAAGCAATTCTACTAAAATTGAGTCCTTTATCTTTATCCAGTGGATCTAAAGAATTTCACAAATACAAAGGGTAAAATTTATGTAAAATATACTTTTATCATTTTCTACAAAGTATTACTTTAAACAGAAAGTATTCTATATATGATTTTTATATATGTTAAATATTAGCATAATAATTGAAATAAAGATCTTGAAGATAGTTTACTTTGCAGCTCTGTATGGAAACACCCAAGAGCCAGGCAATTGAAACAAATGTCAAGTCAAGAAGATGCTAAAGATGGCTGAACAACAGTAGACTATTAGGCTGAATATCTGGAAATCAGTTAACGCACAAAAAAATGTAAGTGTACTGAGTGTTCTGAAACCATAAATTACTCTGAGTTACTTACTTATCTAAAGAATATGATTTCAGTGGGTTTTTAAGTGGATATTAAAGGAAGTCTCATTATACAAAGAGCAGTTTTTTATAACTCTGGAAAGAACATGCCAAATAGTATAAAAATTTGGAAGCATGGTTGAATAACATTATCAGTTTCCAAAGATAAAATAGGAGATTCTAAGAATAAAAGTGTTGTCCATTTTAATGTTACATTCTGTGGTAAAAATGGCCAATGTTTCAAGTAATGACAATAAGTAGGAGCTGAGTAGTACAAATTTATTCCATAAATAAATGATTTTTACATTGTCAAAATTAAGAATGCATATTTGATGAAAATGTGCAAATTTGTATAAGCATGAAATGTAATCTCCATAAGACTCAAATTTTGAAATCAGATTAAATATAGA
>NW_012154397.1:101888-111322 GCF_000956105.1 Propithecus coquereli
AAAGGCTATAACATAAAAATCAATCCTCAAAAAGTCTAGACAAAAAGCTAGCCTTGGCTGGGCACAGTGGCTTATTTTCAAAACTCAAATTTTAGAAGCAATTGAATTCTACATACTATAGACATGAAAGTAGAGATAGGGGAGTTAGTTATATTAAAAGAAAACTGGACACTGTAGTGCATGTGCCTGGAGTCCTTGCTACTCTGAAGGCTGAGATGGGAGGATGTTTGAGCCCAGGAGTTCCAAACCAGCGTGGGCAACATAGCAAGAAGCCATCTTTACAAAAAATTTAAATTAGCAGGGCATAGTGCCACATACGTATAATAGTCTCAGCTACTTGGGAGGCTGAGCCAGGAGGATCGCCTGAGCCTAGGAGTTTGAGGATGTAATGAGCTACTATTGTGCCACTGCTCTCCGGCCTGGCTGACACAGCAAGACCCTGTCTCTAAAAATGAATAAATAATAAACAGAAAGAAAGAACAAAATCTAGCCTTTCTAGTATTATGTAATTAAAGCACGATTTCCTACTGTCTTATATTTTAGCTGCGAGTAAAAACATCGTTTTTTGCCAAAAAAGAACAAACGTGGATAATAAATGTAAAGTTAAGTGTGTTAAATGAAAGAAAAAGAAAACAGGAAATGTCAAGCCTCATGATCATTGTATCACTTGGGAGTCATACTTTATAAATGTCATAATCAGTAGTGATAATGTACATCTCTTTACCTATATATATATATATATATATATATATACATAAATATGTATATATGTATTTTTTTTTTCAAGATATGGTGTCTTGCTATGTTGTCCAGGCTGTACTCAAAATCCTGGGCTCAAATGTCCTCCCACCTCAGCCTGCAGGGTAGCTAGTACTTCAGGAACATACACTACAGTGCCCAATTTTCTTTTAATATAACTAACTCCTCTATCTCTACTTTTGTGTCTATAGTATATAGATATCAATCATTTTTAAAATTTGAGTTTTGAAAATAACTTTGCATATTTAAAGTTAATATAATCTTTAATCATCAAAAATTGTAAAGCCTTTATTGTGCTTTGGGAGCTTCTGCTAATCTTTAAGTCTTCACTAGTTTGAAATGTACTTGTATGGTAATTTGTATGAAACCACTTTTTATAATAAGCTGCATATATCATAGAAGAAAAACTTTGCAATTATAATAACATATATCTCTAATTGCTTTAATTCTCCAATCTTTCCCTAATGGACTCCTGAATTCCTAAATTTCCAATTCAGTGTGTGCCCTGAACTTAACATGGTGATATTTTCAATGACTTCCTATCCACACAGATTCTCAGGGTATTTAATTTTAGTTATGACCCAATATCATTATCTTAATTAAATCATCTACTTGATATAGACTTAGTTATACCTTATTATCATCTTTTGAGATTTATAATAAGAATCATAAAAGAGAGGCACATGCAAGACATAAAGATTCCAAAATGAATACAAAGCTAGAGTTTCAATCCACAGACCCACAGTTCCATGGGGAAGAGAGATACATGGCAGAACATTATAATAAGGTGAAAAGTTCAGTAATAGCAATTCACATAGTGTTATGGTTTCACAGTGAAAATACTTTACCCAGACTTGGGAAGTAAGAGGTGATTTTCTAGGTAATGTGACTACTAAGCTAGGTCTAAAATTGGTATTTAGTGTGGGATTGGAGAGATGGGGGAAAAGGTGCTCCTAGGCTGAGAAAACCACAGGAACAAACACTACCAAAAATTAGTGCAGTGGAATTCAGGAAATTAAAAGCAGAAACAAAAGCATAAACTCTGGAAGCAGAATAATAAGATAACAACAGAGGAGAGTGCAGCCGTGGAGTTCCTCTCAAGTAAAGTGGTTCTAGAAAGTGAAGGAATGACATAGAGTATAGTATTATATTTGATGTAAGGTGTAGGGAGAGTGAAACGGTAAACATTAATCCAGGATGTGTTCCTTGGGTACCTGGGTGGATCACAAAGGCACAAAAAGATATAGCAGTATAGGGTAATGCTCCCAGATTTGTAGGCTACAAGCACCAGAAGACAATCCTGGCTATCCTAAGCAGAAAGGAAAAGCACTAGAAAGTATAAACATACTAGGCAGCCTCTAAGATGTCCCTCAATAATCTTTCCACCACCAGCCGCTACCCCCACGATTCACAGCCTTGTATAATCCCTTTCACCTGAGTGAGTGTGGGCTGAATTTTGACTCACTTCTAATGAACAGAATAGCGCAGGAGTGATGGGATATCACGTCAGAGATTAGGTTGTAAGAACTCTGTGGCTTCAATCATAGATAGCCTCTCTCTCTCCTTGCATCGTTGACTGTTGAAAAGCAGTTGCCATGTTGTGAGAAAGCCCTGTGGGGAGGCTCACATAGCAAGCCTGGAAACAGATATTCGGAGTCCTGCCAACAATCACGAGTGAGCTCACCTGCCCCCGATAAGCCCAACAAAGGCTGTAGCATTACCAACAGCATAATTGCAATCTTATTTGAAACTGTAGGCCAGAGGTACCCAACACATACACTCCCAGATACCTGACCCACAGACACTGAAAGAAACAATAAATGTTTGTCATTTTAACCTGTTCCATTTTGAAGTAATTTGCTTTATCTTTTTTTTTAATTTTTCCTTCTTTATTTGCGATAATCTGCTTTATAGCAACAAATAACTAATACAAGAAGATATCAGATGGGACATAGTTGGAATAGTAGCCATGAAAATAAGACAGCAACCAGGGAAGAAACTGAGGCAGCAAGAACTATTCAATCACGCAAGAAGGATGACACCACTGACATAAGTGGACTTCCAAGTTTTCAGTCCTTGTATCACAATATTCAAAATGAAAAGTTTCCAGATGGAGAATCCAATTGTCTATGATTTCAGAATTGTGCTCGCCCATAGACCACATATTATGGTGAAAGAAAAGACCTAGCAAAAACAGCTCTTTGTTTTCTCCGAAGACTCCTTTGGCATCTGTAGTGAGAGGACAGAGCCCCCTGAACCAACAAAATGCGAGAGGGTGTGTGTGTGTGTGTGTGTGTGTGTGTGTGTGTGTGTGTGTGTGTGTTGTGTGTGAGAGAGAGAGAGAGAGAGAGAGAGAGAGAGAGAGAGAGAGAAATTTCTCCAGAACCAAGGAGGTGTCAAGAAGAATAAACTGCGTTGGGTAGATAAGATAAAAGGAATGTCATTACGTGAAAAGAAAGGAATCCAGTATTGAGCATAGTAACATTTTTATGACATCCAAGTGAAGATGTACATGCACGGTTTCATACATTGGTCTAAACATCAACGAGAGAGGCCAGGGACGTAGTTGAGAAGCATCAGCACTTAGCTAGTATTGGAAGAAAGATAAATTTATTTGATCATCCGGAGAAAGCAGGTTGAATGAGAAGAGCCTTTAACTGAAGACAGAATGCTATAAAATACCAACATTGCAAAGAAATATCAACGTTTTAAAGAAAAAGATAAGCTCATGAAGATGAATAAGGCAGAATGATTTGGTGTGACTCAGTAGAATCCTGGACACAAAAGTCAAGAGAAAAGAGAATTTCAAAGAGGAAATGACTGGCAGTATCAGTTGTATTAGAATATTTCAGGAAAATATAAATTACAAAATGGTCTTCGCAATTGGAAATCAATGTTAACAGATTCCTTTTCCTAAAATACCTCAATTAATATCAAAATCCTGTTCCTAGAAGTTGGTGGCTATACTATGCCCCCAGAATCAAGTTCAAAGTTCTAGGCTTAGTGTTCAAGGCAATCACATAATCGATCTATTCAATTTAGCAACTGTGAATATGGCTTATCCCACTGACAAGATTATAATTCCCTTGAAGACAGTGACTGTATCTTACTTTTTGATCTACTGCAATATCTACCCTAGTATTAAGAATATAGTAAGTTACCAGTAAATCAATCTTTAGTTAAAAGGTGTTCACATCGCTTACTGTATCTATATCTATCTATCGTCTCTCTACTTATTTTTATAAAACCTAGACTGTTTATAAACTGGCTTAATTATAGTTTAAATTATAAAGTTGACACTAGACAAAGTCTCTCTGTCATTCCCTCTCTTTCTCTAGAACGTGTGTGCACATTTCAGATGTAGTCAATAAAAGAGAATTTCCTGTATCCTCACTCTTTTCCCCCTTTGTATACTAATTAGCAGAGAAAACAGAATGAGTCTAGATATCAAGTGAGGCTGTTTATGGTTGTCCACTTCTGCTTGACAACTTACCCTTTTCATTTTAGAAAACCAAGCAGCAAAAAAAAAAAAAAAAAAAAAAAAGTCGTCATCATAACAACTAATTGCCAGTGTATAATTTATTCCTTAACCTAATTTTTCTTCAACTATAATCTGCACCCCCATCACTATTATAAAGGCAATTGTTTTTTGTACAAGTACCATTAATTAATGTGTTCAAAAATAGGCTTCAATACTTGGACAAAGAAAAAGAAAATAAGCCTGGACAAAAAGTGCATAATGTATGTTATCTACATCCTTTCTTTCCATTTTTAATTTAGGAGGTATTATTGTGTTTGAGGATCTGCCAATCTGTCAGAGCAAGCAAGCAAAGAATTGGATGAGTTCTTGGAATAAACAACTTTCAGCTTTTGTTGCTGTTTTTACTGTTTAAGTCACTTTTCTAATAATCTTACAAACTTTGGGAAAATATTTCTTACACCTAGTTTTAGAAGTAAAACTCTTTGAGTATTTGTTTTATTTACACTGGATATATATTTGGAAGATCTTTTCCCAGATTAATAGTAATACTGATTTGTTTCAATGTCTCCTAATATTAATATTTTATAAGTCTTACATACAATTTGTGACATGACTTATTTAAAGTTAGCAGGAGAGCAGCCATCGTCCTTTTCCAATCGCAGTTTGCATACTAAATGCAGATATTCTCATGCGGTACAGCACCTGCATAAATTTGAAAAATTGAGAATCATGAAAATGGTATTTCAATAGCAGTTCAGTTCAGCAAAGGGACAAAATTTATCATGCAACATAACACCTTGAACAAGGTTAATGCTCTGTGGAAACCATATTTCCCTGAAAAAAAATTTTGTTGTTGATGATTATTTTAAATAAATACATATATAATCCTTTTATTGTACATGTTTTTTTCCTCTCAGATGGATATCCAAGCACTACTAAATTATAGGTCAATATTATGAAAAGGAAACAGGCTATAGCAAACTAATGTATAAGACTCACATAAACAAATAACACACATACACAACTAAATGAGAATGAACCAAAAATGCTTTTTAAATAATAAATATCTGATGTGATTTTATTTTACAGAAAGACTAGTGCTGCTAATTTTTTGGTTTCCCTTTATCCATTTTCAAATTCAAAGGTAATGATAATTTACCTGAATTATACAGCTGATTGTGTTCTTTCTTTTTAACTGGAGAAAACTGTCCCATTTTAGTGCACACACACACAGACGCACAAAGAGACGGGGTGGGGGGGAAGAGATAGAAAATACAATAATCTGTCCCATACTATCAAGCTATGAATCACATTTATGAGGAATTTGGAAAATTCGGATACTTTGTAACACTTGAAAATGAGTAATAAATGAAAAAAATTTGTCTCTTATAAATGAATTCTTGAACAGAACCCATGTGCCCCACTCATATTCTCTCTCTCTTTCTCTCTCTCTCTCTCTCTCACACACACACGCCATGAAATTTTTTTCTGCACGTAATCAGAGCAAAGCAAATTACTGAAATTCCCTGAAGACCTCATTCTTTCTTAATATAGAAAATAAGAGATATTGACAGAAAATCTTATGAGAAACTCTGGACATCAAATAAATATAGAATAATTTGTTCAGTAAAGATTTTCAAAGTTTCTACTTTGTTTCATTGAAATAGAGGTGTTCATAGGGTATAGCTGGCTTCCAAGTTTAAATTTGCACATATGTAAAATTACAACCTACTAAGTAATTAATACTTTGTACTTCTATTTTTACAATTAGTTTTTAAGAGGCATGTTAAAAAATGAGCTCAAAGCAGTAATTTTCAAAGGAAAAATAAAGTTCTTTAGGAGAATATGACACTATGGTTACCCAGTAATTGAAGGGAACATCTTCCTCTTCAGCTTGGTAGCTATCAGAGGTGACCAAAGAAGAGATTATCAGGCTTTCTGCCCCTTTAGGCTTGATTTGATATAGCAGTTATTTAAGTCTCCTTAAATATATCTGGAAATATTTTAAGAAATTGTATTTGAACTTTAAATTTTTTATTATGCAAGAATTTGTCCTTGATAATAATATACACATTGTATACACATATACATACATATGTACATACATATGTGCATTTGTGGAGGATGTTAGAGCCGCTCCAAGTTCACGTGTGTGCATGCACACACACATACACGCACGAATACATATGCTTTCATTCAAGGTTTAAATTTCCTGAGGAATATTACTTGAGGGATTTTATGCCATAATTTTCACACATTAAAATTTTATGAGATTTTCTTTAATAACTTTCAATTTGGATACTGTGAACTAGGCAGTATGAGAAGATGGTGACACATTTTCTACCTTCAACTAACTAATAAAGTCATGCATAATCTTATTAACGGTGCATAATTGAATAGCTATGACATGCAAATAGGTAAATATATTATTGCTATAAAAGTGTCTTACACTTCTCTATACAGCTTCTTATTATCCTTATGATAGATAAACAATATAAAATAAAAACTTAAAATTATAATTTAATAAATGGTGAAAGGAGAATGTTTTGGCTTGGAAGTATTAAGAGATGTGAAAGTCAACGCTACCTTTTTGACAATCACTTTTTCTTTGACTATTTCCTCTGTCAGACTCTGGGGATAGAAAATGATCAACATATATCCCTTCCATCAAGAAATTCAGAGTCTTATTTTTATGTTTTCTATTTTCCTGTCTTTGTCTCCCAAACATATTTTCTTTACCAATATTTTAATTTCTTTACTGGAAACACACAAGCACATTCATATAGTGACATTCATTGTAGGATTTCTTGAAAGCAATGGTGATTGTGTCAATGCTTCAGTGGTAGTTCCTTTACATTCTAAGTCATCTAGGATTAGCTATAGTCAAAGGCAATTCATTCGTAAGAAGAAGGAAGTGCGTAGGAGTCAATGTATTTTTTCAAATTGATAGTTCAAAATGTAATTGTTTCAGAAATTAATTTACTCATTTATGCCTTTATTTGCTTTAGAAACATTTATAGACCATCTTATATATATATGGAATTCTCTGTTATGAACTTAAAAATCAAAGGACTTAAGAGTCTAAGGTAGAAACATGTGAATAAGTAAAATTCAAAGAAAAAAGGGATACAGAAAATAATTGAAGGCATAGGAGAGGATGTGCCAGCTCTTTCTGCAGTGTTGAAAAAAAGCTTCTATGAGGAGGTCATAATTGAGTTGATTATTTAAGCTTGAGTAGGATTTTACCAGATGGTACCTCAAATTGGGGATGTGGGAGGGGAAGCTGCTTTTGTCAGAGAAAAAGTCATATGAAAAAGAACAGAAGAGAGGAAAGGGATAATAATTTTAGAGACTTGAAGTATATAAGAAGAGATTTGTGTGTTAACACTAAGATACTTAAATCCTAGACAGTCGGGAGGTATTTAAAAAGTGAAACAGGGAAATGTCATTCTTAATTTTTCTCTCATATTTTAAATTTTAAGGGATGAGTTAGCATTTTTGATTTCATGATTTTAGTTAGATTTTTCACACTTTATAGGAACAATAGTTTGAGTCAGATAGGATGGAGTTCTGAGTGTTCTGATAATATACTGAATCTTACCTATCCTAAAATTTGCCAGACTGAATTGGTATTTTCTAGGTATAGTATTATATCTCTCATGATTCAAGACTAAATACTGTATTTCTTATTCATGCAGGGACCCCTAGAATTTCAAATGAAATAAAATTGTAACAATTATTTGGCGTATAAATAAATGAATGATTCACTCTTCTTCTCCCCTTGCTCCTGGGAAATACTCACTCCTTACTCATTATCATATATCTCAGTAAATGCCACCACAATCTAACCAATTGCACAGGACATTTACCTGGGCATTTTCTTTACTCTTTTCCCCAACAACATACATTAATCCATGAGAAAATTCTGTCAGATTTTGCTTTAAATTATGTCATGAATTTGACAACATTTCACATGTTCAACCATTGTCTGAACCATGGCAATTTCTTGCTGACTGATGTCTCCAGGTTATACGTGACATATCCCATAGAGCGGCATTATCATTCAACAAAGATATAAATCCAATCATATCATTATTATGCTATAAATGGTTTTCTCCTTTCACATCTGCCTAGAATGTAGAAAGCTGATAAGAGCATGAATCTTACTTAAACAATAATAAAATCCAGATAAACTTCAAAAGTAAAGCTTGGTTTGAACCCAAAACTCACTTTCTATTTTTCTAAATATAATATTCAACATTCAATCACAAAATATGAGACACTGAAAAGAAGCAGGGAAAAAAGTGTTACCAATAGACAAAGCAATCGATAGAACCAGACACAAAGATGACCCCATGTTGGAATTCATAGAGCAAGTATTTGTAATAACTGTATTAATATTGTACACTACCAAGTAGAACATAAAAAGCTATATGAAGAATTTCGGCAGAGACATGAATGATGTAAGAAAAGGTTAAATAGAGATGCTTGGTGGAAAACAAACGCACACACGCATGCACACACGCACACACACACACACATCTCAATACTACTAAAAATAGAACTACTTAACTGGAAGTCAAAGCAATATAAATTATACAAACTAAAACACATAAAAAAATTATGGGACAAGAAAACATAGTGTAACATACATGTAATTTGAATTCCAGACAAAAAAGAGAGAGCAAGATGGACCAGAACAATATTATACCAGGCAAAAAAAAAGTACATTCACACACAAAAAATGAAAGTCTTTGGAAATTGTTATAATAAAAGTAAATATGTTTCTCTTACGTCCAATGACTCTATAGCAGGTTTACAAGTAGAAACAATTTGGCAATTTCTGAAAATAATTTTGGTTTTTATGTTGGAGAGTGGAAGGAGCTATTAGAATCTAGTGGGTAGAAAAAAGAGATCCTGCTAAACATAATATAGCACAAGCCAGTAGTCAAGAGCAAAGAATTACCTGATCCAAAATGTAAATAGTGTAAATATTGCGAACACTTGTTAAAATATAGTTGATGTGCTAAAGGAAAATGGTAGCATATTCTGTGGATTTATAACATAACTAAAATTAAAATGCATGATTACAGTAGCACAAAAATAGGAAGAGAGAGATTAGAAAAATAGATCTTCCAGACTCTTATAATAAAAATAAAATGGCATAATATTATTTGAAGAAATACTGTAATAT
>NW_012154397.1:114611-117502 GCF_000956105.1 Propithecus coquereli
ATAAATTTGTTGTGGTATACTAATATGAATGCCTCATTACTAAGCACATTAATATGCTTTAGTAAGGAATAGTCTAGTAAACATGACTGAAAAGTAGTGATGAATGCAAAATTAACACATGTAACATCATTAATAGAATAAGAAAAAAAATATGTATGTTTTCCATTGGTAAAAATGTACTCCAAATACTGCTGTGATTTGTCATCCACACATATAATTGAAAAATAAATGTTAAATGTCACACGAAAAGTAGAGAAAAAAAATGTGTAATGTTTATATTTTTTTCATCCAAGTTTATGAACTCATATAGGTATGCCTTAGAGATATTGCAGGTCCAGTGTCAGACCCCTGAATAAATAAAGTGAATTCACAATAAAGTATATATGGCAATAAAGTGAGTCACATAAATTTTTTGATTTCCCAGGGCATGGAAAAGTCAATGTTTACAGTAGCTGTATTCTAATAAGTGTTCAATAACATTATGTCTAAAAAATAATGTAAATAAACTTAATTTAAAAGACTTTATTGTTTAAAAAATGCTAATGATTATGTGAGCCTTCAGAGAGTCATAATCTTTTTCCTGGTGGAAGGTTGATACCGGTAGCTGCTGGCTGATCAAGGTGGTAGTTGATGAAGGTTGCCCCGGCTGTGGCAATTTCTTAAAATAAGACTACAGTGAAGTTTGTCAGATCAATTGACTCTTCCTTTCAGGAAAGATTTCTCTGTAGCATTTCAGGCTGTTTGAAAGCATTTTACCCACAGTAAAAATTCTTTCAAAATTGGAGTCAATCATTCCAAAACCCTACCACTCCTTTATTAACTAAGTTTACGTAATATTCTAAATTCTTTGTTGTCATTTCAACAATGTTCACAGCATCTTCACCAGGAGTGGATTCCATCTCAAGAAATCACTTTCTTTGCTCATCCATAAGAAGGAAGTCCTCATCTGTTCAAGTTTTGTCATGAGATTGTAGCAATTCAGTCATATCTTTAGGCTCCATTTCACTGAAGTCTTGAATCTCTTAAAGCCATCCATGCGGATTGGAATCAACTTCCACAGAACTCCTGTCAGTGCTGATATTTTTATCTACTCCCATGAATCATACATATCCTTAATGTCAGCTAGAATGGTGAATCTTTTCCAAAAGATTTTCAATTTACTTTGCCCAGATCTACCAAAGGAATCAGTATCTATGGCAATTATAGCCTTATGAAATGTATTTCTTACATAATAAAACTTCGACATCAAAATTACTCCTTGATCCATGGGCTGCAGAATGAATGTCATGTTATCAGACATAAAAACAACATTAATCTCCTGTACATCTCCATCAGAGCCCTTGACTGACAAGATACATTGTCAATGAGCACTAATATATTGAAATAATTTTTTTATCGAAAAATATTTTTTTCTCAGCAGTTAAGTCTCAACAGTGGGTTTAAAATATTCAGAAAACCATGCTACAAACAGATACACTGTCATCCAAGTTTTGTTCTCCCTTTTATAGAGTACAGGCAGAGTAGATTTATCATAATTCTAAAGAGCCCTACGGTTTTGGGAATGATACCTGAGGATTGGCTTCAACTTGCAGTCACCGGCTGCATTGGTCCCTTACAAGAGAGTCCTCTTCTTTGGAACTTTGAAGAGAAACATTGACTTCTCCTCTCCAGCTATGAATGTCCTAGATAGCAATATAAGGCTGTTTCACCTACATTGAAAGTCTGTTGTTTAGTGTAGCTATCTTCATCAATTATTTTAGCTAGATCTTCTGGATAACTTGCTGCAGATTCTACAACAGCACTTGCTGCTTCACCTTGCACTTTTATTTTATGGAAATGGCTTCTTTCCTTAAATCTCATGAACCAAATTTTGCTAATTTAAAACTTTCCTTCTGTAGCTTCCTCACCTCTTTTAGCCTTTATAGAATTGAAGAGAGCAAGGACTTTGCTCTGGATTAAGCTTTGGCTTAAGGGAATATTGTAGCTGGTTTGATCTTCTATCCAGACCACTAAAACTTTCTCCGTATTAGCAATAAGGCTGTTGCACTTTCTTATCATTCCTGTGTTCATCGGAGTAAAACTTCTAATTTCCTTCAAGAACTTTTCCTTTGCATTCACAACTTGGCTAACTTCGGCACAAGAGCTCTAGCTTCCAGTCTGTCTCAGCTTTTGGCATGTCTTCTTCATTTAGCTTAATCATTTCAAGCTTTTGATTTTCATTTTAGCACTTAAAAGCCATTGTAAGGTTATTAATTGGAATACTTTCAATATTGTTGTGTCTCAGAGAATAGGTAGGCTTGAGGAGAAGCAGAAAGACGGGGAACAGCCGGTCAGTGGAACAATCAGAACACACACATTATCAGCTAAGTTTGAGTCTTACGTGGGTGCCGTTCACGGTGCCCCAATACAATTATAATAGTAACATCAAAGATCACTGATCATAAATCACCATAACAAATATAATCATAATGAAAAAATTTTAATTTCAGAAATTACCAAACTGTGACACAGAGCCATGGAGCGTGAAAATGCTATTGGAAAAAAATTGGGTATATAGACTTGCTCACTGAAAGCTTGCTGCAAACCTTCAATTTGTACCAAAACACAGAAAAAGAAAAAGAAAAAAAATCTCAATATCTGAAAAGTGCAATAAAGTGAAGTGCAATAAAATGGGGTGTACTGTATTCTATTCATTAAACTATTTTTGATACATAATATTAATAGATGCACATATTTCTTAAAACACCTTAATGACTGAAAACACTGGATTAAGAATTGTTGGTTAATAGAAACATACATTTTTAAATGCTACTCATTTGTAATATTAGAGAAAATTATCTTTAAAAATTTAGTCAGCAACAATTAATAATATAGAATGCCTGTCTCCCCCC
>NW_012154397.1:120324-122081 GCF_000956105.1 Propithecus coquereli
AATTTGAAAATAAAATACAATGTATAAACCAAGATAGAAAACAAAAGAAATGGCTGATGAGTGTATGTTTTAACATTCCCCTTTTTGTATCCCAAACATATTTACTAACTCATCGTAGAAAAAATGATCACAGACTATGGTGAATATCTAGTTCCAGTGGGCTAACATTATTTTTTCTAGTACTTTTATTTATTACTTATTGTAAAGCATGAAAGGATATGTTCAAAGATAGAGCAGAGGTATGTAATAGTTGCCTGTGAGTGGGAGGTTAAATGGACTAAGAAAATATGGTCGAATTGCAGAGCAGCATTAAGAGGCCACATGCTGTTAGTGGTCCTGAATTTAAAATTAGACCAATCAGTAAGCTAATCTATTTTTTCAGCCACATGTTAATAGTTACAATAGAGAATAGGATTTAACCATCTTTGTCCTTTTATTATGTAGGTGCAAGGTGTATCAATTAAGAAAAGGTAAGTTATGATGCAGAAAACAAAATAAATGATTAACATTCAGCAGCTTAAAACAATCCAAGTTTATTTTGCAGGCACACTGCATATTCGTCATGGTCAGTGGGAGTAGAGGATTGCTAGTTATACTCAGGCCCTGAAGGATCTGAATTAGACATTTAAATGCTCCAGCTTCAAGGGATACTTAATTCACTTGTACTCACAAATTAGATACCAGAGCTAGGCAGATGGCCACCATCCTACAAAGAAATGAGGCAGTGCAGTTCTACCTGAATGGGAGAAAATCAGAGTATTTTGTAGTAGCATTGAAGCTTGCCACACCTTAGAAGTAGAAGGATAATCTTTGTATGTACTAATATTAATAAAAGATGTTAGAGAATCTGTTGGTTTCAGTGAGTACAGAGTTAAAATCTTAAAGAAATGAAGGATAAATGACTAGGGAATCTGTAAATAAGTGTAAAACAAAAGGAAAAATGTGTAGCAAAATCTGGTAAGTGTTTTAAAGCAGTCATAGGGAGGAGGGGATGTGTAGGTAGGTAGAATAATAAGTCTCAGGAAATGAGGAAAAAAAAATAATTGTCCACTTTCAGGTTCAGTAGAAACATACAGGCAGAAACCATGCTGTCAGGTGAAGGCCAGGTATCATTTGGAGTGAGAAAGTGAGGGAAATGATCAGGGGAGAGTTTGTGGTTAGAAGATATTTTGCTAATAATGGATCATTTGATTTAAGAGTACAATGAAAGAATTTCAGAAGTTGACATGAATGGCACATGGGGTCAATGTACAGATGCATACAGGAAGTGTTTCCAGGAAATTAAGCATGATTTAAAATTTCTTCATGTTTTAGATTGTCTGATACACAAAGACAAAGAACATAATGAAATTTGTCTTCTGCTTTCTAAGGTTGATTATGGTGGTATACTGTGTGTGGGGGGGAGGTTCTTACCAGGGACATAGAGAATTTATTTGTTCCATATAATCTGTACCATTTTCACTATCGTAAGTATTGGAGAAGTCAAAAAGTGAAAGGAGTTATGCTATAAGGAATTTGCATTGTGCAAACAATAAATTCAGACAATAACAACTTGAAATGCATTCAGTGTCCCATATAGGATAACCTTTCAGTTTACTAGCAAATTTGACTAGAGTTTATTTTCTGTGTGGATGAAGAGCCTAATAAAAGTCCTAATTAGGTCGACATTCACTTCTGTGAAATAAGTAATGGGTATGTATATAATTAGATGTTGGACTAGAGAAATTGCTGGAAATGTGAATATGATTCTATTACTA
>NW_012154397.1:132731-133770 GCF_000956105.1 Propithecus coquereli
ATTGGAAAAGCCATTTGCTTTATTCATAAAGGAAGTATTAAGTGTATTTTTCATGCAGGAGGAAAGTGAATTACATATGTGCAGATTAGGGTAATTGGTATTATTGTTTGAATATTGGCTCTCTCCCCTCTACCAGTATTATATAACAGTATCTCCCAGAAAATGAAATATACTGTATTACTCCAATGTCAGGCTTGGGTAAGTTATTTGTTTTGGAATGGAGTAAGAGTAGATATGACATTTAACATGACGGTTAGAGCAGACTCTTTGGGTACACCTATGTAATTTATTTTAGACTCTTGCCATAAAGAAAATATATTCCAGATCGTAGTCAATCCTAGATTGTGTTGCAGAACTAGAAAATACATGGAGCCAATCTGGATCCAGTTAAGTTCAGCCAGTAGACCTTAGTTAAACCCAGAGCTTACCTATCACCTACCTTCAATCAACACATTCATTTTATTTACTGTAACAAAAGTTAATGTTTTCCATTGCAATAAAGAAAGAACAATGAGGAAAAATCTTGTAGAACAGATGGGACTTAAGTCACATTGTGAAGAATCGGCATCTGGATAAGAAGGGGATAAAGCAAAATATATTTCAAGCAAAGGTAGGAGCAACAGTAAATGTAGGGTACTGGGTATAAAGTTGACTTGTTAGAGGTAGAATAAAGAAACAATTCTGATTGTAGAGCTAACTGGCTGAAGGCGAATTGTAAAAAATGGAAACTCTAAGCAAGTTGGTAAGATCATTTCTGGGGCTTTATGAATGGCACAGCAGTATAGCGCAGCCAGCCTATATTGTAGTCCCATGTTTCTACCTTCTATAGTCTTATGACTCATGTACGTGCTGGAAGGTGCTTTCCTCTTAGAGTGCTCTGAATTGTCACAGATAGGATCTAGAAAAGGAAGCGTATTTCCAGTGTTTTCATTTTCATATTATAATTTGTTAGAACGTATTTAAATCTTAATTTGGTAATATGAAATCTTTTAAACATAACCTAAATATGTGTACCCCTGTAATATGCTGAAGTAAAAAA